>NC_044562.1:118813758-119151021 GCF_007565055.1 Rhinopithecus roxellana
GGTATTTATCTGTCATTTCCCAGAACGGATCCAGGACCTAATAGTTGCTGAATAAATGGTAGGCCACTGAATTTTATATCACAAGAGCACATTCTTAAATCTTTGTTCAAGGACAGGAGGCCCTGGAACTAACTAATGAAGGAAAGGGAAATTGCTATGTGCCACCGAGCAGAGGATCAGAAAAAGAATACAAGAATAATTTTATTAGCACTTATAATTCACTGCCTTATGTGCATTTCAACTATTGCAAAATGACAGTATGCAAGAGTGTAGGTTGTCTTACAGACAAGCTACAAGCTACAAACTACAAACAAGACGCTCTTGTTTGTGGCAGCTCATTTTAGGGAAGAAGTCATCTAGGTTACCATGCGTTTGTAGAGCAGAAGACTTAAAAGTGGACAAAGGAAGTTGACATTACTCTGGAGGATAGAAAATCAACCCAACTTCTCTTCCCTTTCCATCACCGGACTCTGGGTGAGCTTGAAAATGGGAAGTCTTTTTTTGTTGTGTAGTGAGTCAACTCTTAATGTAGTCTACTGTGGATATCAGGGTTGGTCTGACTGTAAAGTTGCATGCCCCTTGACACAGTGCTTGGGTGAGAGATGACAGAGGAACAGCTGGACAAAGTAAATGGGGTGAGGATAATGGCCTGGGGGTCCTTGGGGAAAACTTGTCACCACCTTAGGTTGGTTACTATTTACTAAACTGAGCTGTGATCAGAGGCTGAGAGATAAAGCAGGCCAACATTTCCTTTTCTTATTACTGCTTTCTTCTAGTTCTTCCCCCATAATTGGCCCCAACCTTCTAAAGAAAAGGCTCTGTAGACAGCAGTGGGAGAAAATCAGTCTGATATAGTCTGGAGAAAATCTTTGTCCTGCCCTGTTTTCCTGTAGCTTTGAAAATCTCAAATGCAAGGCCAAACAATGAATTATTATTAATATGATAGAGGAAACTGGTACTATTAATGTCATGTAAGGAGAAAGCCCATTTTGAGTAGGAACAGAAGGACATTTATGAGGGGAAAGTTGGCTGGGTAGGGCAAAACTGAGTAGTAGAAAATTTAACTGTAATTATTCCATTGAATTTTTTTAGAAGGACTCTTCAAATTGTTGGAAGTTGCTTAGTAATTAGCATAGTAACAATTTACAAAATACACTCTGACCTAGAGCAGCAGGGAAGGGAGTCAGAGAGACAAATTTTGTGCAGACTGTCAGCTACAGCAGGAAAGTATGCACAATGAATTTCCATGTTAGGTCAGGCCCATGTAAAATTTACACATGGCAGGGGGTGTGGAGGAATAAAGGTATTAGCATTGCATATGACCTGGTGGCCCTTTGAAAACTGTGTTTGGGGTTTATGTTTCTAGTTGCAGCTAAATCTGAATTTGAGATTTTAATCCTTTTGAACCAAACTAGGTCTAAGAATTAGACATTTGATCTCATGCATCTTATCCAGCACACAGAAACTCGAGTGCTTCCTTGACTTTGACATAATCTGGATCCCAGCTGGCCCTGATTTTAGTTTCTGTGAAGTGATTAGTGATTAGGTGGCACCATGGTAGGGCCGGGTGCTGTGGTGGCAGGGTCTTCCCTCTATGCAGAAGGGCTCTTGCAGAACACAGCAGTGAGTTTTTTAACCAGCCTACTCCTGCTTGCCCCAGAGGGCTGAGAGTTGGTTTTTGTAGCTGATTTGTTTGTTATTGGCTGTAATTAGGCAGGTAGGCTTAGCTCCTTTAATTACTCATGCTACTTTGTGGAAGGAAGTGTAAGCTGCTTATTCAGAGTTCCAGGGCCAGGACATGGGTGGGAATTCTTTGGCAGGGCCAGCTGCAGAATTAGCATTAATGTGATACTAATCCCTGGGATAGCCCCTCACAGCAGTGTACCCAGATGTTTGTTTTTCACATCCAGGGTCCACAAACATGTGCTCAGTAATGTCCAGTAGGCTCTAGCACTCAACATCTAGATGGCATGGTTTATGGCCAAGGAGCTTTTAGCATTGGTCAAAGTCTCAAGCAGAGAGACCAGAGATACAGTCTAGAAGGTGTTCTTATATTTAATCTCTCTCTGGAGGCATTGGACTCAAATGGCCTAAATTTTTTGACTCAGATACCTGTACATACATGTACACCCCTCACCTTGCTGTCTTCACACACTTGTTGAAGGGAAAATGAGGCCAGGCATGGTGGCTCACTGCTGTAATCCCAGCACTTTGGGAGGTTGAAGTGGATGGGTCACTTGAGACCAGGAGTTTGAGACCAGACTGGGCAACATAGCAAAACTCTGTCTTTCAAAAAAATCTAAAGGGCAAATGGGATGGATTACGTAAAAATCATTCAGAAAATAATTTGTTTTGTATACAGCAAAATTATATTTAGATATCCCATGTTGGTTATTATACCTGGGCATCTCTTTTTCTTCTGTCACTTGTGCTTAGGATTTGTCTTCACATATGGTAAATACCTGCATACCATTATTGATGAGATGGCTTTCCATGTAGTTAGTGGGATGTACACTGATATTAGGATATCAGGAAGAACCTCAGACCAAGTGTAAATGGCTAAAAAAAAAAAAAAAAAGCCCTCACAAGTGATGGTGTATTGGTAAAAGTGGTAAAAAGAGAAGAGAGGGTCTCTAGAGCATCTCTCTTGAATATAGAGATTCTAGCATTTTAATTTTGTTCAAGGTGGGATTGACAGATACAGCTAGTTGGATTTTCAGGAAGAGAAAAATAGTTTAACAAACCAAATTGCTAATTATGTTTTCAGCCAGTTGCTGTAATATTTTGGTGTTTTATTGTGTGATAATTTATAGGAGTTAGAGGGATCCTAATTGTCCCTTTCTAGAAATATGTCAGGGTGCAGAGACTTTACCAGGTGGCCCCCACCACAATACTACCTTGCCCCAGCCTGGACTGCTGGTTAGAGCCCCAAAGATTGTTCCCTTCGTTTTAGGTTTCCTCTACGGTGCTATAGCACGTATATATGAAATGTTGTTTCTGCCACCAACAGACCTGCTTAGTTTTTTTTTTTTTCTCTCATTTCATTCACTGAAGATACCTCAAATACAAAACACTATGCAGTATTGCAATCCCATGCTTGATAAGTTTGGGCCTTTTCCAACTTCCTCACCCCATTACTTTTTTTTTTTTTTTATAAGGGCCAATGTCTGCTCTGTCACAGCCAAGGATTGGATTACAGGCTGAGCGGCCCTTTTTTAAGACAAGGTCTGGCTCTGTCATCCAGGCTAGAGTGCAGTGGCACTATCTTGGCTCACTGCAACCTCCACCTCCTGGGCTCAAGCCTGCCGAGTAGCTGGTACTACCGGTGCACACTACTATGCTTGGCTAATTTTTCTAATTTTGTAGAGAAGAGGGTCTCACTCTGCTGCCCAGGCTGGTCTTGAACTCCTGCAATCTGCTGACCTCAGCCTCTATCAGTGCTGGAATTAGAGATGTGAGCCATCTCTCCTGGCCTACACATATTAATGTAAAAGTTGGGAACTACGTGGTATCTAGTATAAAACATCTCAGAATTTCAGTGGCCTATTGTGAATCTGACCTAAAAGCTCAGCATAAATGTTCTTGGTAGGTGGGTTGCATCTTTCTCTCTTTTTGTACCTTACTATCCCCTGGGGCTTTGGAGTCCTCGGAATCTAGCTGACCTATGGAAAAGAGAGGATGAAAACTCCATTTTGCCACCTTTGCCTGGAAGTGATGTATATCACTTTCTCCGGTGTTTCTGGTAGTGAGAAATAGTCTCAATAACCCATCTAGTAATTGATAGAAATGGTCTGGTAAATGTAGTCCTTGGTGGAAAGCTACTTCCCAGTGACAAGTTCATAGTATGAAGGGGGAAGTGGGAATTTTTGTGGACAAGTAGCCCCCTCTGTCCGTGATATTTATATGTTCCAAGAATCTAGATTGGGCAGTGTCTTCGTTTGGGCAGAAATAACAAAAATACCATAGACTGGGTGGCTTCAACAACACATCTCTCACAGTGCTGGAGGGTGGCAGTCCAAGATCAAGGCACTGGCATGGTTTGCAGATAGCTGCCTTATTGTCTCCTCATATGGTGGAAAGAGAGACCACTGGTTTCTTCATCCTTTTATTAGGGCACTAATCCCATTTAAAAGGGCTTCACCCATATGACTTAATTGTTTCCCAGAGGCTCCTTGTCAAAATACCATCACATTGGAGATTTAGAGATCACCATATGAATTTGTGGGGCAGGGAAAAACACTTCATAGCAGATGGTATGGATACTGTGGAGCTAGACATTGGATTTGCTGCTGTGTACCTGACATGGAGCAAATATACCTCTTGGGGTATATTTCACCACTGGCCATGCCTGTTTGCATAGCTTGTTGTCAAGATTAATTGAGAAAGAATGTCTGATAGTATATTGAGCGAGAAACTTACTGTAACTGCAAAGCAATGGTGGAATAATAATAATGCACCCCCTCTGCGGTGAAAAAGATGCTGTAGCCCAGCAATAATGGTATTGACTCATGAAACCACTTCTGACCTGCAGCAGGTTGCTGGATTGATTTAGTGCTGCTTTTTTTTGGAAACAAGCCTTGATTATGCTTTTTTACAGTCTATCAGTTCGTATGAAACTGACTATATTTTACAGTCTATCAGTTTGTGTGAAACTGAGAGCAACTATGGTGACTCTCATAGCTAGGATACCGTGGTACCTTGATAAGAATTCCAGATTCAAACAGCAGAAACAAAAGTGACACAGTAGTCCCCCTCTTGGGCAGTCTTCAAGCACATCTTGAAGAGTTATATAGTTGGTCTTTGAATATGACTGCCTTTTGGCTGTTTCTTCAATTTATGTAAAAGAGGCCAGTTTGAGGCCATTCACTCAGTACTGTATCACTCACATCTGTTGTAAAAGGCATTAGAATCTGTGGAGTAAGGAAAAAACAGAGCCTTTATGAAATGTGCACTTGAAATGAGAGATGTTTGTCTTAAATTTGGACATGATAAATAGGACTTACATGGAAACTTTGGAAGCTGTTTTAGTGAAATTTGCCCTTAAGGTCTTGTCTTCTCTTATTGCAAAATGATGAGGCAGAATGCCCAAATGTTAGCATTTGACATGTGAAGAAAAGGAAAAATTGGATAAAAAGTGGGGAATATGTTCAGATTTCTCTAATACAAGCATTCGAGAAAATAAGAAGGCCTATTCAGCATTGGGTTTAAATAGGGAATCAATAGGAAATGGTGTCATGCATTATTTACTCACTGTTTTTCTAGGAACAGTCATTCTGGAATCAAAATCAATTGGTCAGCTTCACCTGGTAGCTAGAAGTAAAAGCATGGCAAATTCAGATGCCCTCAAGGGCCACACAGGTAACCTTAAGTGGGTGATGCAGGTTCTAAATTAGATGGCGAGTGGACAGATCAAGTCCCTGGAGGAAGAGGGAGAAAGTAGATATTGAAGCTTAATACAGAAATACAGGACCACTGTTGTTACATCTTCAGACTTTTAAAGGAGACTGAAAAAGGTTTTTTTTTTTTTTTTTGAGACATATGACACAATGTCAGCTCAGGTGTTTCAAGATACTGTGTAGGTCAGTGAAAAATTGTCTGCTAGTCTTAATTTTCCTGAGAGCTACCTGTCTGTGGCATCTATTTTAGTGGCCAGGGAAAGCAGGTTTGCTTCTTGGCATGGGATAGACAGGTAGGGCTCTTTGGTTTAGCAACATATTCTCTGAGTAAACAATCAGGCTGCAATTTTGCAGTCATAGCGTCAGGGGGCTGATGCCATTTTTAATCACTTATAAAGCTCTAGGGGCTATAAGGAGAACCTACTGTTAATTGATATTCTTTCATAAACTAAAATTTTATTTACTTTATAAAAATACCATAATCATCAGTTGCCGGCACTTATGTTTCTAGTACCCGAGATTAGGAAATCCACAAAGATGGTTTTAACCAATTTAAGATCTCTTCAGTTACTTGAAAAGAAAGTGGAAAAAAAAGACATTCTGATTCTTCGCTGGCCTGTGAAGTGGAAGGAATTCAGTTTAATTGTGTGTGTGTGTGTGTCCATAGCTAATTTTAATGCAGGTTTAATGTCCCTTGGAGAAAAAAGTTCCTTGGTGTAGAAAATAATTATGTAATATATGAAAATGGTCAAAAAATGAAATATAATCAAGGGGAGCTGTTAATAGTCTTGCATGTCTTTTAAAAAACTGCTAGTTTTATTGAAAATTTATCAAACTTAACCTTTGAAAATAAGACAGGTTATTATTTTCAAGGCTCAAGGTTTATTTTTCCCAAGAGATTTTTGTTGGATATGTGTATGTTTTGGTTTTTTAATCAAGCCTGGTTTCATTTTCTTACTTTTATGTAATGGATATATGGTAATTAAATAAGAAAACAGATTAAAAAAACAGTTTTTACCTAAAAGATTTGTTGAAACCTGAAAGTGACCTTTGTAAGTCACCATCTTTTTCTGAACCTTCATCCATAAATTGGGAACAGTTTCCTCTATCTTGCAGATTGTTCTTTAGCATTAAATGAATATCTATATAATGTGCCTGTTGCAATACTTCCACGTAATAGGGACTCATTCCTTTCTTTGCTATCTTTAACCCTGAAGACATCAGGGAGGGTGCTGACTGCCCATACTGATCCTAGCTGGGGAAAGAATATAGCTTGGGCTGCTTTTGTTTTGGGGTTATATTTAAGTTAGTTTGGTCTAGTATGCTGTGTCTATGGTTCTTAGGCATCAGCATTTACCGCTTTTATGAAACTCTCTGTAATATATAGCCATATAGCAGGTGCTTAGAGTGATCTCTCCATTAATACATTTAAAAATCACATTTGTAGATTGCGGACAGAAAAGTCAGGACCTTAACCACTAGTAGAAAGCAGGTAATCAGCTTGCGGGTACTGCCAAGTGGATCTCTCTACTGAGAACATCTAATGATAAGCCACAAAATGGGAAGTGGACTTGAAACCCCTTTGGATCAGCCTGCCTTAAGTAAATGGAAGAGTTGGGACTTTACTGCATGTTTATTATTATTTTATTTTTGGTAGGCACTAGGTCTTGCTGTGTTGCCCAGGCTGGTCTGAAATCCCTGGTCTCAAGTGATCCTCTTGACTCAGCTTCCCACAGTATTGGATTACAGGTGTGAGCCACAAGGTCTGGCCTTTACTGCATGTTAATCTGGCATTTCAGCAGTCAGCTCAGCTGGGAAGTTGCTTGCTTGTTGGGAAGACATGGGCAAGAGAAAAGTTTGATAAATGTGCATGCTGTGACTTTATGCTTGCGAAAAACCAAAATCTCACAATTGTCAGTACAGCCATAAATGCCAACATCTACTTCTGCTTCTTGACAAATGCATTGCTGATAAGGACAAGGGAAATGGCCCTCTGGACCATGTTTAGGGTCAGGAATTCTTCCCTTTGCCTTAGAATAAAAGTGTTTTCTTGGAACATAAGATTGAAAGTGTCTTTACCGGATTCAATTTCTGTGACAGTTTTAGAAGCCCTCCTTGATGTGTATGGGTAGTTCACAACAGTGAGTAACTTTGTGGTTAGAAAAGAAAGAAGAGTAAGTTGTTCCAGGTAGAGGCATGTAGAGAACACATTCTTATTAGTGCCAGAAGTCCTTATCCAAGAGTCTGCATGCAGAACACAGAGGTGAATTTCATTGTTTCTTTGAAGCATTTTCTTATTCTTTTCACATGAAAATGAGGGAGGACTTTTGTGGGAATGATGAGAACACTACTTATGAAAGATTGTTGAGTTCTTATGTAAGTCTGAAATATGACTAAATCTTGCCAGCCTATTAGATGCAGTTGAAATGTGAACCTCTGCAAAACTGTGGGGATCAAAGAAAAACTGCCTTCACCTTGTCTTTTTCAAAGAAGGGATATATATAGGGAAGGCAAGATCCTCTTCATGACTTTTTGGAAATGTGATTTCTATAGTCTTAACATTGGTAGACTACGTAATATGTGCAGAGCACTAAATGAGTTTATAGGTAATGAAATTTTAGACTTGGAGTTGACCTTAATGGTAATTTTATTCTACCTGCTTATTTTGAAAATGAGACAATTAAGAGTAAGTTTACTGCCTCTTTAGGAAGTTAATCTATTTAACAGCTATGCATCTTTATAAATATTCTTGAGTTTTATGATACAGCAAGTGATTGATACTCACAAGCACACCCAGCACATTCAAATACAGATGATCTACATCTGCTAGATAATAGTGCTAGATAATAGTGGTACATTTTCTAGGAAGAGGTGGGATTTGAACCCATTTTAGTAAAAAGGGGAGGAAAGACCGATGTGGTAGTGCACGCGTGCAGTGCTAGCTACTTGGGAGGCTGAGGCAGGAGGATTTCTTGAGCCCATGAGTTTGAGGCTGCAGTAGGCTATAATCATGCCACTGCACTCCTAGGTGACACAGAGCAAGACCCTGTCTTAAAAATGGAGGAGAGGAGGCCAGGCGTGGTGGCTCAAGCCTGTAATCCCAGCACTTTGGGAGGCTGAAGCAGGTGGATCACCTGAGGTCAGGAGTTCGAGAGCAACTTGACCAACATGGAGAAACCCCATCTCTACTAAAAATACAAAATTAGACGGGCGTAGTGGCGCGTGTCTGTAATTCCAGCTACTCGGGAGGCTGAGGCAGAGAATTGCTTGAACCAGGGAGGCGGAGTTTGCAGTGAACTGAGATCATGCCACTGCACTCCAGCCTGGGTGACAAGAGCGAGATTCCATCTCAAAAAAACAAAACAAAACAAAACATTGAGAGAGGGACTTGGAGCAGTAAAGTAGATGAGAACTGCAATAGGAAATGAGAATTGGTGGTATGTGATAATTTGTGGAATCAGATATTGAGAGTGGGAGTTCCTACCAGAGGGTGTCTGTGTGTGTTTGTTTTTTAAAATAGGAAATGGTGGCTAGGGGAGTTTTTTGTGTTAAATCTGTGTTGTTGGGGGGTTTTTGGTTGGTGAGGGGGGACAGGGTGACCAGATGAGGAAGCGATAAAATTTAGACATCTGAGAGAAAGGGAGGAAATGGACTAACATATTCTCAGGTAGTTAACCTCTCCTCAGCCTCATCTACTGGTCCTTCTGAACATTATCAGTTCCCTTAATGAGCCATACTTCTCACTTCTGTCCTTTTTCTTGCTTGCTTGCTTGCTTGCTTTTTTTTTTTTTTTTGAGACAGAGTTTCGCTCTTGTTGCCCAGGCTGGAGTGCAATGGCGCCATCTCGGCTCACTGCAACCTCCTTCTCACGGGTTTAAGTGATTCTCCTGCCTCAGCCTCCCTAGTAGCTGGGATTACAGGCATGCGCCACCATTCCTGGCTAATTTTTATATTTTTAGTAGAGATGGGGTTTCACCGTGTTGGCCAGGCTAGTCTGAAACTCCTGACCTCAGGTGATCCACCCACCTCGGCCTCCCTAAGCGCTGGGATTACAGGCGTGAGCCACCACACCTGGCCCACTTCTTCCTTTTTCATATGCTATTTCATTTACTAATAATACCTTTCTCCATACCCCCACCCAAAGGTTGAGTTATTGTCTGTTCATTTGTGTGTTTAGACTTTATTCACCCTTCATTTTAGGGTGGTTGTTTCTATAATACATAAATGATATCTACAAATTTGACCTTTAATGTAGGAACAATGACAAACCACTGAAGGCTTTCCAATCAGGAGAGTGATGTGAGCAGATTTATATTTAAAAGCAGTGGTTCTCAAGCTTTAAGTTGCATCAGAATGGTCTGAAGGGCTTGTTAAAACATTAATTACTGGGCTCCACGCTCAGTTTATGATTCAGTAGGTCTGGGCTAGAGCCTGAGAATTTGCATTTCTAACAAGTTCCCAGGTGCAGTCTGAAGATCATACTCATTTAGAGGGATCGCTCGGGCTGCAGCAGGAATGAATGGGCATTTGTGGGTGGTTGGGCAGGACAGGAGCGGGGCAAATGACCTGAAAAATTATCACTATTTCAAGTAAGAAATAATGATGGAGAAAAGTGAGTCTGGTCAGAGATACTTATAGACGGTACTTGATTAAAGACAAGAAACGAAGGAGGTGAAGCCCGGGGTTTCTGGCATGGGGAACCAGGTGGGTGGTGGTGCCTTTCACTGAAATAGGGAGCACTCAATGACCAGATTTTCTGAGAGAGGTCGGAAGTGGGACAGTGATGTGATGGTATGTGTGGAGACCTGCAGTTCTGTTGGTATGCTAGCCTTCACCTCAGTGGGGAGAGGCTCCTACCACTTTGGGAATCATCAGGTTGGGACTGATAGTTAGCCCGTCGGAGTAGATGGGATTAGCTAGGAAGATAGGTAAGAAGAGCACGTGGGACAGGATGCCAAGGGTCACAACTCATTAAGGGAAGCTAGAGGAAGAGGAGAAGCAATTGTTAGAGAGGGTCACACCACCAGGAGTGTACAGTGCTATTGTGGAGACTAAGAGGAAGACATGTTTAGAAGGGAGGGGAATAAAGCTGGGTGTGGTGGCTCACACCTGTAATCCTAGCACTCTGGGAGGCTGAGGTGGGTGGATCACTTGAGGTCGGGAGTTCAAGACCAGCCTAACCAACACGGTGAAACCCCATCTCTATGAAAAATACAAAAGTTAGCTGGGTGTGGTGGCCGGTATCTGTAATCCTAGGTACTCGGGAAGCTGAGGCAGGAGAATTGCTTGAACCCGGGAGGCAGAGGATGGAGTGACACAAGATCATATCATTGCACTCTAACTTCGGCAACAGAGTGAGACTCCCTCTAAAAAAAAAAAAAAGAAAAAAAGGAGACGTGAGAACCAGCATCAGTTGCTGCTGGGGAATGCCGGGAAATTAAGTACTAAAGAGGGTTCAGTTGAGTTCACAACATGGAAGTCCATCGTGCATTCACACAGTGCTGACTCAGCCTGGTTTGGGCCAGGCTCTACGCTAGACACTGAGGGTTCACCCATGACTGAGATTTTTTCCAACGGCTTGGAAGAAGCAGGAGGCAGCCAGCAGTGGGTTAGGAGGGTCAGGACAGAAACTGACTAAGCAGTAAGTTCCAGAAACCTGGAAGGAGAGAGGGCAGCGGAGTAGAGGGTAGAGTAGCTGGGGGATTTACATGATGATGATGATGATGATGATGATAGAAGAGACTTGAGTGTTTAAATGGAATAGGAAGATTCAGAGGGAGAGAATTAAGATTTGGAAGGGAGAGAAAAGCTGGATAGAGGCATGCCCATGGGAGTATGGGATGGGAAGGAGACCACAGCCCAGACCCTGCATGGGTGGTCTGCATGCCTGTCCCACAAGAACCAGCTTGATGTTTAGTCCGATTTGAGGGTGCTTAAAGGCCCCATTCGGGTTTGCCTCACTTAGGTGCCACATAGCCTTAATTTCCAGCATTAAAGATTTATTCCTTTGGACTACTTTCCTTTAGAGATGTGCAAGATATTCCTGGGGCAGGCAGGATAACACATTACAGAAGTAGACGCTAACAAGCAAGTAAATACTTAGCTCCCCTTTATCCTGATGGAAGGTAGTGAGCTTGCGGTGCTCAGGAGGCAGAGACAGAATCCTGGAGTCTGTCCTAGCCTGCCTCGTTTCAGTTCTGATTTAGTGGAGACAAAAGGCCCTGTATGATTTTAACACAGTTTGGCAGCTGTTTCCTTGAGATCAGTTCAATAATGGTATTAAAATATGATAGAGTTGATGGAATGTTCAGCAAGCCTGTGGGTAACGCAGTGTCCCCTGCTCCACCTGTGTAAGGTTACAAATGAGGTCATATGACCGTCAATATTAAAATGTTGCCCTTGATGGTGCCCACTTAGGTGGTAGGCAGGATCTCTGTCCTCTTCATGACTCCTCTTGATTCTCTCTGAGGGCATCATACGTGGTTCACAAACAATTCTGTCGTTCTCTTCCTCTGGCAAAGCCACTTGGAGGAGGTATCTTGCTGCTGGCACTGTGGTTTTCCATGAAGATGGAAAGCATCTGCCCAGGAGTCTGTTTGAATCCCAAGTTACACAACTTTCAAAGAGCCAGTTTGTTCTGATACTATTGATCCTGACTACATCAGAGTCTCAATTCTTTAAAGAAATGGAGCGTTTTACGCTCCAGTCTGTGTTTCACCTATGTGGCTAACGTGGGCAACAGTGTCTTCTTCTTCCACTGTCTTCCCCAATTCTGTGATGCTTTTCCCTGTGGAAACTGAGTCATGCAGTAGACACATGGGAAAAGCCCTAGAGATTCTGCCAAAGTCAGAATCTCACTTTTGGTGAGTACTCCCCTCCTCCCAGAATAAGAGAAGCCTTGTATTCTGTAAATTAAACTTCAGTTTGAATGTCCTAGATCACTGCTGTCCAGCGGAACATTTTATAATCCGTGCCGAGTAACCACTAGCTGTTGAGTTAGTGAGTGTTGAAATGTGGCTAGTGTCACTGGGGAACTGAATTTTAAATTTTACTTAATTTTAATTACTTTGGAGTTTAATAGTCACAGGTGGTTAGACAGTGTAGCTCTAGACCAGTGGTTTGAAATTTTATGTATCAGAATCAACTGGAGGACTTGTTAAAGCATAGATTTTGCTGGGCCCTGCCCTCCCCAAAGTTTCTGATTCATTTGGTCTGGGTCAGGGGTTGAAAATCTGCATTTCTAACAAGTTCTCAGGTGATGCTGCTAGCCTGGAGGGAGCCACATTTGGGAATCACCACTGTAGTCTTTGTTCTAGTATTTAATTAATATGCTAACTCACACAGATAGAATTGCCATCACCAGTAGTCAGGGTTCTGGGTCAGCTGGTTGACAAGCAGCCTAGTACCTCCCTTCCTTTCCCATTCCTAAACCACACTGGGTTCTTTTTTCCAAAAACATTACAGCTCTTCTTTAAGGCTGATTCATGATACTTTCTAAATAGCCACAGTAGCTGAAACATTGGGCTACTGGGGAAATTCCAGCCTTGAACAGACTTTGGTTTTTCATTCCAGCTTTATTAATGTGTTCTCTAATCTTATAAGAAATTAGACCATGTGTGTGGTGCATGTAGGCTGTGAGTAATTTTATCTTTGCCAAGCTCATACTTGGCATTATAGTCAATGATTTCTGTGTCCATGCTGGCTAGCCTGGTCTCAGAGGGACTGTCCCTAAAATCATTTTTTTAATGAGTTGTTTTTTAACCAAATGGCAAAGTCATTTTTAATACTTAGAAATACAGTCTAATAAATTTTTTTTAGAATAACAGAGCACTGTCTTATGGGTGATTGTTTATACAAAGGTCTTTCTCAGAAACGTATTGGAGTATTTACAGATGAAATGACATGCTGTCTGAGATTCCCTTTAAAGGCCTGGTTGGGGGAGGGTAGCTGAAACCAGATTGCAAAACATTGATGATTGTTGAAGTATAACATGGAGGTGCAGTATATACTATTCTTTCAACTTTTGTGATTGTTTGAAATTTTACATAGTAGGTTAAAAAAAAAAAAAGCATGCTCTTAGAGAAACTAAACACAGCATCTTTGTGAAGTACCAGGTAAGTAGTTGGCATTAAAAATGAAAAGTAATTTGTTGGTTTTGTTTTAGGGAATTCAACTGGATAACGAATGTAATGGATGATCTAAAGGAAATGGAAGAGAACAGCAATTGTTTAAATATAATAGATTATAGACCATTGTTAAGGAAGAATCTGCAGATTGGCAAAGGACTTCATATGTGTGTATGGTGTTTAAGTAGAGGACATACACCCCTACTGATTTTTCTGTATACCATTATAGATATCTCTTCTTAACAGTTTGCAGCACAACTGGTGATCGCTGTGATGTGTTGAAGTTTTATTTGATTTGGACAAAGGCAAAAATTTTATAAATTTAATAAAGAGGCAGCAAGGAGGGAAGGAAGTGGTAAGTCATACCACTGGAGTTCATAGGCAGCTGAACTTTTCTGGGTGGCCCAGTTTAGATTTTTTTGAGTAAAGAAATGATATTTACCCTGAAAGAGAAGAGTTAAAAAAAAAAAAAAAAAGACTTTGTCAGTCATCTAAAGGTTGTGTGAATAAACTCACTTTTTTTTTTTGAGACAAGGTTCTTATTTTGTCGTCCAGGCTATAGGGTGCAGTGGTGAGATAATAGCTCACTGCAGCCTTGATCTCCCAGGCTTTAGCATCCTACTGCCTCAGCTTCTCAAGTAGTCAGGATTATAGGCGTGCACCAGCACACCTGGCTAATTTTTAAAAAGTTTTTACAGAGATGAAGTCTCACTGTGTTGCCCAGACTGATATTGAACTCCTGAGCTCAAGCCATCCTCCCACCTCGGCTTCCCAAAGTTTTGGGATTGTTGGTGTGAGCCACTGTGGCCAGCCATCAACTTATTTTTGATTTAGAAAAAATCTCAGATTTTCTTCAGCAAGATGGTAATTGAAGTTGAGTATTTTAACTTTCTTTGACAATTACAGGAAGCAAAGAAGTGGTTTTATTAAATAGCAGTGAGCTTCATGCCATTTTACAGTATGTAACCGAGGCCCACGTTTTCCTTTTGATGTAGTCAATTTCTTACCATCTTTTTCCACTTTGAAATGTCTCTTTAAATGCATTTTCACCCCATATCTATCTCACATCACCTTCACCCCCTAGTGCAATCCGTACCACCCTCTGCCTAGATTATTGCTGCTCATAGATTACTTCACTGGATAGTCTTCCCTCAAGTAGTGCCCTTTCCCTTCCCTTTCCTCCAGTGATTTTCCTTTTCTTTGACTGTCTTCTGTCCTTGGACCAGACGACTTAGCATCCATTTGTTCTTCCTTGTGTGTTGCTTTTTGTTTGCCAGTTACATAAAAAGTATGCCTTTGTATTATCATATGATATGACAGTAGGTATCTAACAGTGCTGCTGTTTGGTTGAAAATATTTGTAAAATGTAACAAGACCTCTAGTCTCTTTAGTTTTTAATACTTACCTATAATTTCATAGAGAATAAATTTTTCAAAGGTGGCATCTTCATTGATGTATTACAAGCCTGCAGGTTGTACTCGTGGTTGTAGATGAGTTTCCACATGTTTTCTCCTATACCCACTGAATTCGTTGAAACATATCTGACTGTATATGTAAGGGAGTTGCTTAAAGATTTTGGCAGTATAGGTTTTTGCACCTGCATTTGCTGATTTCTTTAAAAAAAAAAAAAAAAAAAAAAAAGGAACCCATAATAGCAGAAGGCTGTTCTGTATCTGTTTGTTTCAGCACTGCTGAGTGTTTAAGTATTTATTGCTTTATTTTAAATTTTTGGATAGTAGTTTATAGTCCCCTTTTAGGGAGTTGTTTCTAAGAGTGTGTTCAAAGGACATGGTGCCTTTGACTCTTGATGGAGTTTGAGTAATGTTCATACAAGAGTAACATAAAAGAATCCTCCAGTGACCTGAAATTGTTGTCGGGATAAGCATAGACTGTCCCCTCAGTTCAAACCAACAGACTGAGGAACTTGTTCATAAAACTCTCTTCTTTGACTTGGAAAGACAGGCTAAACGTGGAGTAAAACTCCTGGAGGTTTTCTCTTTTTTGAACTGTTAGTATGGCATAAAAGGAAACCTTCAGTAACTTGAGAATACTGACTGAACCCAGATGCACTCATCAAAGCATACGTTGAACACCTATGCATTAGGCTCTGTAATTCTAGTGAAGCCTTGCACCATTTTCAGCATTGAATTTAAAAGTAGGTCAGTGACCACAGTGAGGTAAGAAAAACATTTTTTGCAAAAAGAAAATCCTTGGAGAGTGCTGCTTTGATAAGACGTTTAAGCTTTCCCCCAGATAGCTGATTACATGTGTGTGTCTGGATTTCCTACATCGCTCACGCTCTTGTCCCTTGAAGAGTCTCTGAAATACACAACCGTTTAGTGCTTTTAAGCCATGCACTTTGGGTTTGTCGAGAAGAAACCAAAAGACCTGTGCCTGGCAAAGCCATGTTGAAGCCTCTAATGTCTAATGTCTTTTGGGTAAGATGGCACTCAGTAGTCAAGACCCAAAACACTGAACTCACCAAGCAAGCACACCAGAAGGGGTGTTCAATATTTCTCTTTTTGTAAATGCTTTTGTACCTCTTATTTGCTAGAAAGGACTAGATGATGTCTGTTTTAGATACACTTCTTCCCTCTTTCTCCCTCTGGTTTCTCTCTCTTTAGTTTCTCTTTCCTGAACTCTGGGATTTTTGTTGCATGATAGCCCTTCGATGTGTGATCTTCATGCTTAATATGCAGTGATATGCAGGGAGCAGATTCTGGGACTACTTTTTTCCTTTTTTTTCTCTGCTCCTAGGCCTTGGTGTCTGAGATTCCTTTTCAGGATTTGTCTACCATCTGATGGATTTCTGCAAAATTAATTAACAGTGTAAAGTTTCTCAAATTTTTTTCCTGATCTCTCCCCTTAAAATAGTCTGTAGTTTTATGGCAGGACTGGGAGGGTCTCCCATCCTTACAGGGAAGCACCAGTCAAGGTTCTCATGGTAAGTGCCTCTTTGAGAGGTTTAAAATTACATGCTTTTAGCTTCCAGAGAGGAGGGAAAACCTTCCCTTTAGGTCCATATCATTTGAGAGGAACTTTGGGGTTGAATAGGCTAAATGTTCCTACTTGTGGTCTTGTTTTCACTGCTTGGTTACCTAGTGCAAACAGATTTATGTAAGAGTTGTGGCTTTTTAGAATACAGACAGTCGTCAAAAAAATCCAAAGACTTTAGGAAATGGAATTTGCCTGTAGAAGAAGCTTCTTGGATACCAGTGTCAAACAACTTTGCTAAAGCATTAATGTGGCCACATGTTTGACAGACTACATAAACTTCCTACATTTTCCCGGAGTGGTCTAATGAGTTATCACCACCTTTATACATTCCATCCTACGTAGAAATCTTTCCTCATTCAAACAGACTTCAAGGAAAAAGGTCATGCCCTATTCCAAATCTGCCTGTTACCTCTTCTATACTCTCTTCCACTTTTAAGTCCTCTGTAACAATGGCTCTTGCTGTCACCCACGTAGAAATATTCCAGTTTTTGAAATAGGCCCGCAAGGAGTTTCAATCACTGAGAGCTTAGGGAATAAAAACTAATTTTAATGTTTGCTTTAGCAAAACAATTAGACAAATATATTGCAGAAATTATACACACTTCTAAACCAAATACATAAAGCCTGTATTAATCAGAACTTGTAGTTAAGCCTTATTTTTTTCTTTGCTTTACATTAATAAGAAAGAGGCAAGACACAAGAAAAACTGAAGGATTTAACAAATCAACACCAGTTTCCCTTCTGAGTAACATAATGAGGTGAGGACAGAGCCAGCTCAGTTCTCTCCTTCTGCAGTGTTCCACAGTGAGCATGAAGACAATAGTACCTTCAGGTGCTACAGGCTTTTCATGTTTTGTAATTACAACAGTTAGAAATTTAGTAATACATTTCAGTGTTATATTTAAAGATGAAAACGAAGAAGCTTTTCTGATTTTAATTAGATTGTTTATTCGAAAAACCATTCATTCTCCTAAAATTTTTGTTTAAAAGAAGATTGGCTCATCTTCATTATCCAGACTGCCGCATATACCACGCACAGCCAGAAGTTGCCATAGTTAGAGGGGCCAGGAGCAGAGCCATCCCCAGCTCCTCCCCCCTCCTCCCTTCTCACTAAGTCAGCCCTATCTGGCATTCCCTCTTGCTGTCTGACCTCCCATCGCAGACTCATCTGCCTGACTTCACTGTCTCCTGCCCAAGCTCTCACAAAGGCTCATAGCCTCTTACCTGTCCACTCGATCCTTAAAATCATTGGTGGTTGTCATCTTTACAAACAGGACAAGATCATGAGGTGATGTCCCTGCTCCATGTGTCCATTACCCATGGCGGTAGATTTCGAAGGTTCTTCTGGGATGTGGCAGGTCGCTGGGTCTCCACGTCCTGCCCTTCCCCCATCCTCATTTGGCACAGCTCTACTTTTGTTCTGCCTTCTGTGCTTAGAGTAAGATTTTGTTGAATAAAACATTCCAGGTTGTAGGAAAGTTTGAAAACCATGGGAGGAGATAACTGCTAAAATGCTGTGTCTTTCCTTGTATTCTGTTGGAGGTGCTAATTTTGAGCTCTTGGCCTTCGCTTTTTTTTTTTTGTTGAGACGGAGTCTCGTTCTGTTTCCTAGGCTGGAGTGCAGTGGCACAATCTCGGCTCACTGCAACCTCCTCCTCCCAGGTTCAAGCGATTCTCCTGCCTCAGCCTCGCAAGTAGCTGGGATTACAGGCTTGCACCACCACACCTGGCTAATTTTTGTATTTTTAGTAGAGATGGTGTGTTGCCATGTTGGCCAGGCTGGTCTTGAACTCCTGACCTCAGATGATCTGCCTGCCTCAGGCTCCCAAAGTGCTGGGATTATAGGCATGAGCTATTGCACCCTGCCTGTGTTCACATTTCTGACACTTCTTCGGCTTGAGGGGTCCATGCTAATTGAATCCTTATTGTGACCAGTGTTTTTGTGCATACTGTGTTTAATCTATACCTGATTGACATTGGTACTAATATCAGCACCATTTTATGGATGAGGAGACTGAGGCACAGAGGTTAACCACCTTGCCCAGGGTTCTATAGTCAGTCAGTAGCCAAGTTAGGATTCAGAGGTTGGAGGTCAGCCGGCTTGCTCTGGAGTCCACACTCTGAAACGCTAGACTCTCAGAACAAACTGGATGCATTAACATAATTAGGTAGCTTTTCCAGACTTTTGAGTGGAAGAAGTACAGCCCCTGGATTCCTCTTTCTACAGACTTCAGTTTTGATTGTGGGCTGAATGTGCCCTCACATTTTGATAAGCCCAGGCCTGTGTGGGGCAAGTTTGGAGGGAAAAGAATTAGAGCAGGATAGAATACACTATAGAGAAAAGAGAGGAAACAGGTCATTTTCCCCAAACCCAAAAGAACCCCAGCCCGTGGGCTCCCTGGCCTTGATCTGAAGTCTGGGAGCCATTCATTTGTATGCCCATTTGATTTCTCATGCCAGGACAATGCCACAGTCACTTTGACCTAATTGTATGGCTCCCCTGTTCCCTTCACTCTTTTCACTCCAAAGTGAATACATTTGTTGCTTTGGCAACTCGAGGTGTTAGAATCTTTTTTCTTTCTCCATCCCTGAAAGACAGTTGAGGGACTTGTGTGATAGATTGTGAAGAAAAATCTGGGAATCGTTTAAATTAGATTTTCAGGAATATGACTTATCTAACTCTGAGAAGCTGGGCAGAAGGTGGCCTTCTTGCCTGATGACTCCTTCCTGCCTCTGCTAGCATTTCAGAACAACAGAAGCTTGCCTGGATCTTTTCTCACATGAGTTTTGGTCCTGGAGTCGCCGTTGGAAGTCTAGTCGGGATTGCTACCTTACTGTTGTGGGCAGAAACCACTACACAGTGGGTTGAAGGAGCAGAAACTTCTTTGCAAAGGCGAATCAATGTGGGTTGGTAGGAATTTGCACCCCCCCCCCCCCCATTTTCTTAAAAACACTCTTGTAATGGGACAAATGTGACTGCTCAGAGGTTCCCACAGGGGCCTTTTGGAATATTTTCATATTCCGCCATCTATGGGAAGTGAGAGGCTGTTAAGTATGTGTGTGTGTTGGTAGGGAGCAGTAACCGAGCAACTCCTTTGCTGGCGGGAGGGGATGCCATGGGCCAAGGGATTCCTTTGCATACCTTTGTCAAGGGCCAGATGGGGAGGGCTGTCGTGACAGGTGAGATGCAGTTAGCCATGGAAGCAGCAGTGTTTGGATCTCCAGCTCTCAGTCCAAGTATAAACCAGAGTTAAGCCTCAGTGTGGTGCTGGATTAGAAAGAAAATATGGCTGAATGGCCAGGCGTGATGACTCATACCTGTAATCCCAGCACTGTGGGAGGCCAAGGTGGGCGGATCACGAGGTCAGGAGTTCCAGACCAGCCTGGCCAACATGGTGAAACCCCATGTCTACTAAAAATACAAAAATTAGCTGGGCATGGTGGTGAGCCCCTGTAATCCCAGCTACTCAGGAGGCTGAGGCAGCAGAATCGCTTGAATCCTGGAGGCCGAGGTTGCCACGAGCCAAGATTGTACCACTACACTCCAGCCTGGGTGACAGAGCAAGACTCTGTCTTGGCGCCAGGGGGTGGGGGTGCGGGTTACAAAAAGAAAGAAAGTATGGCTGAATGAAGGGTCAGGAGTGGATTCTGGGCCCTGACTGACCCAGTGTGATTAACAGGCTCCTTCATTAGGAGCAGTCTGCTCAGAAATACCCTTTGCGTATATATTTAAAAGAGCATTCTGTGTCAAGTTTGAACTGTGACTTATTGGGGATTATTAACACTTGGTGGGGAGGGGAAGGAACAAAGAATCCTCAGCCCTTCGTCTTAGCGGAGGGGATGATCCAGTTTGTGGATTGCCAGGATGCTTGTTTTGTTCCCTTCCTCCCCTGCTGCCCAGCCTTCTGGCTGTATTACTGCTTATTCGCCTCTTTGTTAGAGGAAGAAACAAAAGGAGTTCAGATTCAATGCTTGCTTTTGCTTTTGGGTTAGCAGCCTTCGTTGAAGGTTAGCTGAGTGAGAGAGGAGAGGGGAAGGTAAAGACTGAGCTATCTGTTTAGGTTATTGACTAATTTTTAGATTGTATGCCATTCTGCCCCTTTCATGCTGTATGGAGGGCAGAGCCATTATGACAGAAAGTGAAAAGGGAGATTGTGTATAACAGAAAGCCAAGGCGTTAGAGCCTAATTGGAAACAATACATGCCCCAAATGTGCTCTCATGTCCTAGCCAAGAACATGGTTTCAAAAACATGAGAAATAAGGATAATGAAATGAAAAACACTTTAGAAGGCTTAAATAGCTCAGGTACTGTATTGTGGGGGAAATGAAAAATTAAGTATTAGAATTGTGTTTTTTTCTGGCTGGGCACGGTGGCTCACGCCTATAACCCCAGCACTTGGGGAGGCTGAGGTGGGCGGATCACTTGAGGGTCAGGAGTTCGAGATCAGCCTGGCCAACATGGTGAAACCCTATCTCTACTAAAAATACAAAAAAATTTAGCTGGGTGTGGTGGCAGGTGCCTGTAATCTCAGCTACTTGGGAGGCTGACACAGGAGAATCACTTGAACCCAGGAGGCAGTGGTTGCAGTGAGCTGATACTGTACCACTGCATTCCAGCCGGGGCCACAGAGCAAGACTCCATCTCAAATAAAGAAAAAAAAATGGATTTTTTTCTTTGCAGTTGGGGAAAGAATATGAAATAAAGTGACAAATACAGCTCGTTTGATTATTTTCTTAATCTTTATTTTTTCTCGTATTAAATTTAAGACTGTAGACTTCCCACTAGATCTTGGAGACACTAAGGTGAAAATCTTCACACTTTAAGTTGAAAATATCTCTTTGGGTGGGTGTAATGTTTCACTTGTGAAAGAACTGTTAAAATCCTGCTGGATCACGGGTAGCATAGGGTGTAAAGGCACAGAAAAAGCTCATTTTTACTGAAGGAGTTTTAGAGCCTATGTCAGGTGACAAACTTTGTCTGTTTCTGCCATCTTCCTGGAGTATTTGCTCCATTGTTGGCTTGCTGTGAAGGAATGTGGGCAGAAAGGGATGCTGGGAGCTCTTCATTAAGATCAAGGCCTAGTTCTTTAAGGACTGCTGAATGATTGGACCTTTCATCAGCATGCAGGAGGAAGGGATTGAGAGTGGCGGTTCATGCCATTGATTTAATTGGTCAGAGAAAGGGCCAAAGAAGGGGCAGTAACCTCAGAGAAAAGCATTCACTGCCTGTAACTGTTCTTAGTCTGGTTCTCAGGGCACTCCTGGAGGAGCTCCAGATGCTGAAGGGAAGCTTGCATCAGTGCCGCGTCAGGGTGGGAAAAGCCCATCCTGATACCTTACTTTGAAGTAGAGAGATGATTGAGAGGGTCCCCAGGCCTTTGTGAGGAGTCCTGGATGGAGGAATAAACTGTGCCACACAGAAGTCCTGGGGATGTTCAAAGCCTGCCTCAGAGGTTTTCTCTTCAAATGAGCATCCCTAGAGCTGGGAGACAGCTCTTCTTTCCTATAGAAGCTGAGAAGGGGAGGTCAGGCAGGGAGGGTGAGGGGAACACCAGCACCAGAGGGCAGACAGAAAAGAAGAAAATGAAGCAGATGGGAAGTACACTTAGAAAGGGTGGAGATAGGGTAGGGGCTGGCTACTTAAAAGGCAAGAGGACCAAAGCCTTGAGAAAAACCACATAAAGAAGGAAATAGAGGCCAGGCGCAGTGGCTCAAGCCTGTAATCCTAGCACTTTGGGAGGCCGAGACGGGCGGATCACGAGGTCAGGAGATCGAGACCATCCTGGCTAACACACTGAAACCCCGTCTCTACTAAAAAATACAAAAAACTAGCCGGACGAGGTGGCGGGCTCCTGTAGTCCCAGCTACTCGGGAGGCTGAGGCAGGAGAATGGCGTGAACCAGGGACCGGAGTTTGCAGTGAGCCGAGATCTGGCCACTGCACTCCAGCCTGGGCGACAGAGCGAGACTCTGCCTCAAAAAAAAAAAAAAAAAAAGAAAGAAATAGAACCAAATCAGATGAAGTCCTTTTAGGGGAAGGATGATGTTAACGAAACAAACAAATCAACAGAATGAGGAAAAGCACTGGCAAAACCACCAGAGGAAAGTTCCAGCCAGCGCACAGGAGGGAGGAAAGCTCTTGTTTGAAATGGAAGGTGATGCTCTAAAGGAGCATTCAGCGGGTTGGAGCAACATTTAGATATGGGGGCCAGCAAAGCTTCCCTTTGTTTACTGAGCACCTACCACAGGCTGAGTGCTGTGCTAAGATTTAACAAAATAAAGATGAATACAACACAGTTCTTCATGGGACTCATAACAGATGACAAACATAAGCAGGTAGCTTTTAAATGTTACCATAATTGTGGTGATACGGATATATATTTCATGTGATATCATATTTTTCTTTTGTTTTTTGAGAATGAGCCTTGTTCTGTCACTCTACCTAGAGTGCAGTGGTGTGATCATAGCTCGCTGCAGCCTTGACCTCCTGGGTTCAAGTGATCCTCCCACCTCAGCCCCCTGAGTAGCTGAGATCAGAGGCAGGTGCCGCCACACTTGGGTTATTTTTAAAATTTTTGTAGTGACAGGGTCTCACTATGTTGCCCAGGGTGTGGTCTTTTAACTCCTAGCCTCAAGTGATCCTCCCACCTCGGCCTCCCAAAGTGTTGGGATTACAGGTGTGAGCCGCTGCACCTGGCCTCATATTTTTCTTCATTGGATGATGCCCACAAAGTTTCAGTGCAGTGTATGTCTTGACTAATGCATTCAAATGTAAAGGCAGAACATTCAGTAAATGCAAGAAGGGAAGGTTTGAATCAGAAATTCTGTCTTCTCTAAGCTCCCTGAAGGTGTACATTTCTTTGATAAACTCTTACTTTGATCAAATTTTTTTTCCAGCTGTCCTCTGACTAGAAAGAGGAAGAAGACTTTGTGTTAACTTAATTTTTTAGAATTGTAGATTTGGTAGATGAGGTTGAAAAGGTAAATAAATGAGCACCTTGATCTCTTACCTGTTTTAGTGAGTCAGAAGCAAGAAGAGTACTAGAAAGTTGGTGATTGATTGATTGATTGATTTGTGGAGACAGCATTTCACTGTGTTGCCTAGGCTGGTCTTGAATTCCTGGCCTCAAGCAGTCTTCCTGCCTTGGCCTCCCAAAGTGCTGGGAATGTAGGCATGAGACACTGTGCCCAAGACTGTTGAATTGAACACATTGTCTGAAAACTAGATGAGTGGCTTCTTGCTTGTGAAGAATGTGATGTGCTGCTTGATTCAAGACTGGTTTATAATATGCCCTTCAGTTTACTCTTCTTTGTTGCAATATGGAGAGAAGTGGTATATTTTAAAAACATTTGGGGCCGGGTGCAGTAGCTCATGACTGTAATCCCAGCACTTTGGAAGACTGAGGTGGGCGAATCACGAGGTCAGGAGTTCGAGACCAGCCTGACCAACATAGTGAAACCCTGTCTCTACTGAAAAAAAAATACAAAAATTAGCCGGGCGTGGTGGTGCCTGTAATTCTAGCTACTCAGGAGGCGGAGGCAGGAGAATCGCTTGAACCTGGGAGGTGGAGGTTGCAGTGAGCGGAGATTGCGCCACTGCACTCCAGCCTGGTGACAGAGCAAGACTCCCTCTTAAAAAAAAAAAAAAAAAAAAAAAAAAAAAAAAAAAAAAATTTGCTATGAGGGAATCCCCTTTGGGGGAGTTTCATGATTAAAATATTTTTGAGTAACCCTGTACTTGCTACCAATTCTGGTTATGATAATGTGTAGCTTTTGGTGCCCGAAGAATGGAGTTGACTGTTAAACAGTCTGATAACTATTGGAAATAAATTAGAGTTGTGGGCAAGAAGTAAAGAAAGTCATCAGAGTTGGATAAGGAATTTGGAGAGCTCAGAGGGAGATGATAAAAAAAAAAGTTGAGAAATTAAGATTTGTTTGTTAGTTTATTGAGTGTCTACTATGGTAGGATCTAGCAAAATAAAGATGAATACAACACTTCTCCATTGGAACTCATAATGATAATGGGTGACAAACACGAACAGATGGCTTTTAAACATTCCCATCATTGTGGTGATATGGATTTGCTCTAAGACTTCCCTTGTTTTGAGTCTGTGAAGCTGATGTTAGATGAAGATGTGCTAACTAGACTGGTACGTAACTGTCCCTTCTTCACACCTGTGACTTTAAATCTCCAAAGTAGTGACACTTGCCACACAGACTTCAGGGTCCACATTCAACTTAAGAAATCTCTCTCAACTTTGTAGTGCGTGGATGTGGATCTGAGATCATGGTGTATAGCAGAGAAGTCCTTGGTAAGAAAAAAATGACCAAAGGATATATGTTTTCTATTGCTACGAGAACAAATTACCACACATTTAGTGGCATGAAATAACACAGATTTATCATTTTATAGTTCTGCCAGTCAGAAGTCCAACATGGGTCTCACTGGGCTAAAACCAAGGTGTTGGCAGTGCTGTGTTCCTTCTGGGGGGCTCTAGGGGACAGTCTGTTTCCTGGCTATTTCCAGCTTCTAGAAGTCACCACCTTCCTTGGCTTGTGGCCCCCTTCCTCCATATTCAATGCAAATAATGTCAGGGGAAGTCCTTCTCATGCTTGCATGTCCCCAGTTTTTTGGCCACAGCCTCAGAAGGTTCTGCGTCTATGAGGACTCATGTGATTAGATTGGGCCCACCCAGATAATCCAGGATAATCTCACTTTCACAAGGTCTTCAACTTTAATCATATCTGCAAAGTCTCCTTTGCCATATACGGTAACATATTCATAGGTTCTGAGGATTGGGATGGGGATATCTTTAGGGACTATTATTCTGCCTACCAAAGAAGGGGGGCTTGGCTCTTTCTGTAGTGCCTGTGATACTCTAACTCAGTTGAATGGGCCTCTAAATTAAGTTTCCTTCAGATTTCTATACCTGTGCCATAATTGCTAGACAGCCCCATTTGATATATTATTCCCTGACTCAGAAATACTTCTTGGCTCGGCACTCAGGGAACTCCACAGTGGGGTCCTTACCCCTTCGTAGTCCAGAACAAGAACTCTATTCTGGTTGGATGTGTATACTCGCCATTGCCCTTCATTCCCTGTTCTGTTGACCGCACATTTCTGACTCCCTGCCTGAGTCATTCCTTCCAAACCAGAATGTGCCCTTCCCTGATTTCTGCCCATGATTTCTATGAAATCCTGCGATATTGGCCATCCTCACTCCATATTTGGAGTTTATCATAATTACCTAGTACTACTATTTAACTTTCACAAGAATGCATTTGCTCTTTCCATCTATACCACCATCCTAAAATACTTGGTAAAAAGTCAGTCTTGGGATTTACCCTCAGAGACACTGATTACATGTTCTAGTATGTGGTCAAGAAGTTTGACATGAAGCAGCCTCTGTCAGTGATGCTGGTATAGGCAGCCCCACATGATGCTGTGCAGGAAACTCCTTGAGGGAGGATGATTGACCTGTCACCCAGAGTGACAGGCATCATGCTTTGCATGTAGGTGGAGGTTATTATTTGTTTCTGGGCGATGATACTGGTTTTCTGAAGGCAAGTTTTAATGGAGAGAGTGTGTTTTGTGGGACGTGTGTAATAGAGTTAAGGGCACCAAACTGTGCACCATCTTTTTGGAGCCAGCTGCTGGGTGTGAAAATACAAAGGTGGACAGAGAGCCAGTCTGTGTCCCAGAGTGGACATGGTAAGACAGTACAATTGAGAATTGGTAATAACCATTATAATGGCAAAATCACCAAACCTCTAGATTTTTTTTTTATGTTTACTTTTTCTGTGTTTCGAGGACCTTGTGCAGATTATCAAAGGCAGAAATTATGTCATGGAAGAGATTTGAAAAAGTGGAAGATGGCCAGTTTTTGAGAACATGTGGAGAGAACTCTCTGCTTTCAGTGCTCATTGTGATAACTAGTTCTTCTTGATGACTGGAATGCAAAGAACACCCAAAGATCTGAATTCCCACTGAACCAAGCATTTTTGGAATGAGGTCTTTCATGAATATGCCATGATCTTGATTTCTGCTTTTGTTAAGATTCCAATGGAGCCTTTGTTATTTTCGTGAGTCCCTGAAGAGTTCTAGATTCCCTGAAGAGTTAAGTCTAAGTGATTGATTTATTTTCAGAATTGATTTTTGCCTTTTTACATTATTTTGTGATCTTATAGCATAAAATAAAACTTACTAATAGGCATATTAAGCAAAATGTTTTTTGTTTCTTTCAATTTTGTGCCTTTTATTACTTTTCCTATCAACTTTTTAGAAGTTGAAAGGGAAGACATCTGTTTTCATTGAGAGGAGATCTTTAAAAAAATGAGCTATTTCAGAGTTCCTGTTATAATAGGGTTCTACCTATTGTAAATAAAGGAAGTTAATCTGGGCCAGATGAGGTATTAAAAATAACAGATAACTGTGTGAATACACTAAAATCTATTGAGTTGTATATTTTAAATTGGTGCTTTATGTGGTATGTGAAATGTATCTCAACAAAGCTGCAAAAAAATACATAAATAAATAAAGTGGAAAAGAAAAAAAAAACCCAGATGTTTCTCTGAGCTCCTGGAAGCTGTCACAGTGGTGAGACACTTGTTTTAGAAATCACCAAAATTTTCATTTGAGTCCCTAGTCACCAAATAAACATAGCAAATGTTTTTGTATTGTTATCTTTTGTTGAAAGAAGAGCTGTTCTAAGATAAATCATGCTAGGCAATTTAATAACAGTGTTTCATTCAATTTAAGTCAGTTCTCCATGTAACTATTAAATATAAATATTCTGTGAATCAAGTAGGCTGTGAAAATTCATGTCCTTTTCTCAGTGGGCTCATTTATATACCTTGTGGGCATGTTATCTTCATTTGGTGGTCTGCTGATATCTGATTGAAAGAACCCAAATGGGACCAACAGCGACAAAGAATAGCATGTTCTATCCATGTAGAACTAAATTGAAATATTGGTAATTAATGTGTTTTTTTGGTTTCATATGTTTGAATTTGTTTTTAGCAGCCATTATGTGCTACTGTGTTCTGCCAGATTAAAGACTGAAGAAAGTTATCTTCCAAGTTCTTATTGTATGCCTCATTTCTGGATGAAAAATTGATTTGGCACAAAGCTCAGTTAAAATTCACTACAATGTAATTTTAACAGACTTCAGAGTGATCAAAGTATTATGGCCTTGTAATGAATTGAGCCAGTATTTGTTGAATATCTTTCTTGCCCACAACCGCCCTCTTCATAGAGCAGGGCTCCCCAACCCCCGGGCCACGGACCTGTTAGGAACCAGGCTGCACAAGCAGCAAGTGAGCAAAGCTTTGTTTGTGTTTACAGTGCTCCCCATCACTATCACTTGCATTACTGCTTGAGCCCTGCCTCCTGTCTGATCAGCAGCAGCATTAGATTCTCATAGGAGTGTGAATCCTGTTGTGAAATGCACGTGTCAGGGATCTAGGTGATACGCTCCTTATAAGAATCCAAGGCCTGATGATCCGTTAACCATCTCCCATTACCCCTGGATGGGACTGTCTAGTTGCAGGAAAACAAGCTCAGGGCTTCCATTGATTCTACATTATAGTGAGTTGTATAAGTATTTCGTTATATATTACAATGTAATAATAGTAGAGATAAAGCGCACAATAGATATAATGCACTTGAATCATCCCAAAACTGTCTCTTCCTTGCCTCCCCGCTACCCTGGTCCTTGGAAAAATGATCTTCATGAAACCGGTCCCTGGTAAGAAAAGAGTAATATAACCTTTGCCTTCAAAGAATTGATAATTTGGAACAGAGCTGAAAAATAGAATTACGTGAACCATATGATGAATTTTAAATTTTCCAGTAGCCACATTAAGAGATAAAAAAGAAAAAGTTCACCTGGTTAGATAGATGGTGGGAAAAAAAATGAGAAAAGAACACTGATTTTGGAATTATTTTTAATATATTTTATTTAACTCAGTGTATTAAAATATAATTTCAACATGTAATCAATATAAAGATTACTAATGAGATATTTTACTTTTTTTTTTTTAACATATGAAGTCTTCAAGATCTGGTGTATGATTTACTCCTAATGCACATCTCAATTTGATGTTGAATTTTCGTTGGAAATATTTGATCTGTATTTAGATTATAAAATGTAGAGTCAAAAAAGTAGATTCACATACCAAATTTGTTCCAGTTATACTTAAAACTTTTTCAATAACTGATTAAAATCTGAATTAAAAATTAATTTAAATTAATACTGTTAAAAATTCAATTCTTTCTTCACCCTAACCATATTTCAAATGCCAATAGCCTTGTGTGGCTGGCAGCTACTGTTTTTTAACAGCACAGATATGGATGTTGAGAGAAGACTTTTCTACCTTTAATGCTTAAATAATCAAGGTGGTATATAATTACAAAAAGAATTTTATTCTGCTTTTGTATAGGATAGTTTTGTGCTACCGGCTAGCCTGAGTTTCACTGTCTAACAGAACTTTCTGTGATGAAAATGTGCAATGTTGGCACAGTGCAGTAAAGGTAGTCACTAGTCCTACGTAGCATTTTTTTTTTTTTTTTTTTTTTTTGAGACGGAGTCTTGCGCTGTCGCCCAGGCTGGAGTGCAGTGGCGCGATCTCGGCCTTTTTTTTTTTTTTTAATTTTTTGAGACAAGATCTCTCTTTGTTGTCCATCATGGAGTGTGGTGTGCAATCACTGCTCACTGCAGCCTCAGCTTCCAAGGCTCAAGCGATCCTCCAACCTCAGCCTCCCAGGTAACTGGGACTAGAGGTGTGTACCATCATGCCTGGCTA
Source organism: Rhinopithecus roxellana (assembly GCF_007565055.1). NCBI lineage: Eukaryota > Metazoa > Chordata > Mammalia > Primates > Cercopithecidae > Rhinopithecus > Rhinopithecus roxellana. Next base: position 118,843,082 of record NC_044562.1, read on the forward strand.
ATTCTTCAATTTTTTGTAGAGATAGGATTTTGTTTAAGTGATCGTCCTGCCTCAGCCTCCCAAAGTGTTGGGATTACAGGTGGGAGCCCTTGGGCCTGGCCACCCACATAGCTTTTGAAGACTTGAAGTGTGGCAAGTACAACTAGGAACTGAGTTTTAGTCTTGTTTAATTCAAGTGTAAGTAGCTGTGTAGGGCTAGTGGCTATCGTGCTGAACTAGACACTCATAAAGGAGCACAATTTGAATTAGTTTAGGCAGTGAGAAAATAATAAGACATTAGGGGAATAGCTTAGACCAGTAGTTTTCAAACATTACTGCACACTGGAATTATAGGGGGATTTTAAAAAAAGACCTCTGATTGTCTGCCACTCCCACACATTCTGGTTTAATTGATGGAGATGACCTAGTCATTAGGATTTTACAAAGCTCCCCAGCTGATTGTGATGTATAACAAATTTGGGAGCAGATCTACGCTTGTATTATAAATTCTCCACAAATATATTTCCTTGCTATTCATATTACATGTAAGTTTGCTAGGAACAAGAACAAATAAAGAAGGAACCAAATCAATACCTTGTGTTTCCTAGGTTCCTAAGACTACTACATGTACTGTTAGTTGATCATACCCTGTGCATTAGATGGGGTAGAAATAATCCCACTTGGCTAATAAAAAGAGATTGAAAGGTTAGTTGACTTGCTGAAGGTCACGTAGCTGGGGGGTGATGGAATCCTGTCTTAAACCTGGATCTCATGTTTCTGCTACCACATAAGCAGCGAAATATAGAGTATCCAGCTTCCTCCAATTTGTGGCTTGTTTTCTCTCTCTTCATAATAGAGCCCTTGTGCTTGGATTTATAAAGAATGTTTCTTTTGATATTTAGGGGGAAAAAAATCTCATTAACAATTGGATGTTTGTAGTCCAACAGATTCGTGATCCTCTAAGGGGAACTGTGTTGGGTGTTAGGAGTTCTCTGCTCTCTTCCTGGTACAACATATGATCTTGGTGACCTTGAGTTTAGCCAGTAAGCACATCAGATTTCTCATTGTTAGAACAGGAGTTATCAAACCTGCCTGTTCTATCTCTTAAAGGATTGTTGTCAAAAAATATCACTGCCCTGTAATGGAGACCAACATTTATACCTCTGCAGTTATACTTGTCCCTGAAATAAATTTTTTTCTTACCTTTTTAAAATAATAGTTTTAAAAATTGAGCCATTTTCATATGCTAGATATGAATTAATTCAGCCCTCACAACAGCCCTGGGAGACAGGGCCTATTACCCCTCTCTTGGTGTTGAAGAAATCAAGGTTCAGTGACTTGCTGAAGGTCACACATCTTATTAGAGACAGAGCTGGGATTAGAACCAAGGTGGTTTTGCTTCAAAGCCTATGGTATTATCTGCTCCAGAGAACAAAATCATACCTTTGTGGCCTGAGTGCAATTAGCCTTTAATAGCATGTTTACTGCATTCTGCATTACTGGTACCAAGGGGTGGCAAGATTTCACTAGTGACTTTGAAGTTCCCCTCTTAGACTTATAATAGATGGTGGATATTTCCTCAGTCTTAGATAAAATAAAAGCATTTTCAGAAAATATTGCTACTCGTGTGTCTCAAATTTAGGAGCAGTGAGCTTGCCATGCAAAGGTAGCTTTCAGACCATCCCCCTTCCCTCTCCCCTAGTTTTTCTAGGAGGTATCCTAGAGCTCCCAGTACTACTCAGCCAGGATTTAATTTGAAATGAGTTAGTTTGTAATGAATTGAATGTTGTTTTTTATTCTCCCTGGCTTTTCCCATTTGGAGAAAAATACTTCAAACCTAGAATAGGTATCTGCTTTGTTTGATGGTTAATTTTCTTTCTTCCTTTTGTTTGTGTATGTGTGTGTGTGTTTTGAGATGGAGTCTCGCTCTGTCGCCCAAGCTGGAGTACAGTGGCGCCATCTTGGCTTACTGCAACCTCTGACTTGCATGTTCAAGTGATTCTCCTGCCTCAGTCTCCTAAGTAGCTGGGATTACAGGCATGTGCAACGAGGTCTGATTAATTTTTTTTTTTTTTTTTTGGTATTTTTAGTAGAGACGGTGATTCACCACGTTGACCAATCTGGTCTTGAACTCCTGACCTCAGGTGATCCGCCCACTTTGGCCTCCCAAAGTGCTGGGATTACAGGTGTGAGCCCCCGCACCCAGCCACTGATGGTTAATTTTCAAATGTGTCTTCCTCCTCTCCTTTTCTGTGGGTGCCAACAAATAGAATGGTGGGTTCATTTGTTATTCTTAACTGCTTTGGCTGGCTTTAAACATGTTCTCTTTTTAGCCTTATTTTTCTAAAAGCTCAGCACAGAAATTTCTTGTTTGGCTCCCGTTCTTCAGGGTGTGATAATTCCCAAGGTCTCTCTCTAGCTCCTCAGGAATGCATCCCCCTGATGGACGGAAATTTGTCCACTCCAGTGAAATTGTTTGGGGGAGAAGGGAGCAGAGTACACTTTCAAGATGTTTTCTCCCAGCATTTGTCTGTTGATGAGCTTTTGTAATTTCCATTTCACTGTCCTTGCCCCAGAGGATAACCCTGGCTCTCAGTGTAGACTAGATTGAGTGTAAAATGAGTTAGCACAAATGAAGTGGAAACAGATCAGCGCGTGAGGAGGCGGCTCAGACGCTAAATCCTGAGTTGGGTAAAGTTGAAAGCATTTCCCTTAGAGCCTCTCTGGGAATGCTTGTCCTGTTTCTCAGAGAAATAAGCTACTGTGTGCATGCTGTTGCTGTTTATGCCTTTGACATTTGTGCTTAGCGAAGTGGAGGGTTCTATGGGGATACCAAAAAATTGCCCTAATCTCTGTCCTCAGGGATCTTATTGAGAAGGGGAGGTGACCTTATTGCTAGACATCCATCTAGCTTCCCTCTGCTAGGCACGAGATGTACAGAGGTTTAAAAAGAGCCATGAATGCTAACTTCTTGGCTTATAGCTTAGCAGGGAACTCAGCCATGACTTGTAATACAGTGGGATCAGTACTACCATGGCAGCATCAACAAGAAACAAGTGCGATCTCATAGCTCTGAGCAAGTGGTGAACTACCAGCAAAGTCGTGGAGGCTTCATAGAGAAGGGGAGTTGAGCAGAGTTCTGAAAAGACTCCCCTCGGACTAGTGGGACAGGGCATTTGTGCAGGCAAGGACACCCTGTGCGAAGGCACTGAGATGTGAAGCAGCCTGGTGTGTTGGTGAGTGCTCCACAAGAGCCGTGTCAGACCTCAATTCAGTGCTATTTTGTGTGTTACAGGCAGGAGGTTCAAAGGAGCCCGAGAGCAGGAAGGCTGACCAAGTCAGATTTGGAAATACTCGGCTGGGATGTTCCTGGTCAGTGGGCTATTTGGGCAAAGTGGTTAAGTGGGACAAAGGCACAGGGAAGGAATCCATGGAGGGAAGGGGAGAAATGGCCCCTTTAGTATCCTTAATGGGGCTTTTGGATGTGAGTCCAGGTACCGTGCTATAGTTTAATTGCTTTGGCTTCTGTTTCTTTAAGGATATATTGCACTTAAACTCCAGTAATTATTCCAGATTTTGTTAGTGCATATATCCCCATACCCCACCTGGCTCAAGTTAAGCAGTTGGCATAAGTAGGAAGAGAAGGCTCAGAATTGTCCACTGGAAGTACTTGGCTTTTCTTTGGAGACATCAGGTTTCTTCCACGGGGAGAATGATGTCAACACACTTATCTTAGCATCTTGCCTCCAGGGCACCTGCGGGCTTGTGCCTAGAACAAAGGAAAGGGGTTCCCTAAAACTTCCTTTCTGTTTTGGGAACATAGAGATGTGATAGAATATCCCTGATAAAAGCATCAGTCTATAGTGGAGGTGAGAGTTTATGACCAGCACCAGAAAGTTGCTAAAAGGTTGCTAAGTGGAGAATTATGGTTGGTTATTTTCAGGAAGCAACTTAGTGTTGTAGAAAGAAGCACTGGACTACGATTTGGGAAATTGGAGGTCTAACCTTGATTTTACCTTAACTAATAAGATGATCTTGATCTTTCTGAGTCATAGTTTCCTAATAGGCAAATAAGGAGACTGTTTAGGAGACTCAAGAGCATATAGCAGGCATGGTAAACCATGCAGCACTTAATAGTGTGAGGACTGTCTGAACCCTGTCACTTGGTGCCTCCATCCGGACGCCACGTGTGCCCTCCTGCCCGCTGCGGGGGAGGACATGCTGCTGATGGGTCTGGGCTGCGCTGGCCTCTGGGTGACTCACTGGCATTTTGTAAACCACCTTATCTTTGAAGAAAATGTTTTCCACTACTAGTAAAATTTTTTGTTTGTTTGTTTGTTTCTCTTTAAAGTTTTCTTAAACTGAGCTGACTTCAGAGAAGTAATTGGAATTCTCTTCTTTCTCCTTAACCACTTATAGCACCCTTATCCCCAGTCATCATTGTAGTATCTCTAATTGATGGTGGATATAATGTGGGCCACTTTGGATCTGAGTAGCCAAAATCAGAGTCTGGCTAGTAATTGGGTTTGAAGAAGAGTTGAGCTGAAGTCATCTCATGAAACAAAAATGGCAAAAGACCATCCTGTTAACACTGGCCTTCCTCTGTCTTCCTTCATAAGATCCCTCAGGCTTTCCTTAGTATTAAGGAGCAGGGGGAGAAGACAGTGGCGTATACTGCCCTTTAAATGTGGCGTTTCTGAACTTAGCTCTCCTTGTACTTTATCGAGTGAGTTGTCTGCCTCTCTTAACTAGATGCAAAGAAACATGGCAGCCTCTGCAGTCCCCATGAAGTGCTGTGAGTGGGATGCCAGCAATAAATAAAGTCATGTCTTTCTATGGATTTTTTGGTTGGTGTTCTAAGGCTTGCCGCTTCTCTTCCTAATAATCCTGCACCGATTGTGTCCCTAAAGATTTGAGGCTGCGAAATATTCTTCCTTCTTCCTGCCTCCTCCAGCCTGGGAAGCTTCACTTATAGCCAGAGGGCTGAGTGAGGTACAGCTACTCCTACAATGAGGCAAGCCTTAGCGTTCTTGGCTTGCTTCACTGTGTTTCTGACACTGCCTTACCTTAACCCTTGAGTAAGCGCAGTTTTCCGGGCAGAATCTCACTTCTCCTTTCTTGCTGGTCATTTGGCTCTTTTTTTTTTTTTTTTTTTTTCTGATGAGAGCTGGATCTTGCTTGTTTACCATCTACCCCAGCACCTCATTCTTTTTTCTTGGAAGTGCTGACATATTCCTCTACGTGCTGAACCTGTTCAGTAATTCTTGTTGGATTGTCATTCCTTTGGCAAACTGAAATGAAACACACAAATCTCAAAATAGATGTAACCAGACTCCTCAAACTTAATAAATATCATATGTACTCACACTAGGAATCTCGCTTGTCCCGTTTCTTAACGGGTACTTCACCCCACTCTCCTGCCTCCTGCTTCTTCCCTTGGCCCCTGTTTGCTACAGATCGAAGGCTGACAGAGCTTTTCCCCTGTGAATGCTGCTGACTTCACCAGCAGCTCATCCTGTGTAGTTATGCTGCATCTTTTGATGCTGTGCCCTCTGTTTGGATAGCATATGCTGTTTAAGGAACTGTCTGTGCTTGTATTATTTTGTTTGTGGAGGATGTAAATGGTATAGGGTTAATTCTGATTGCCATCTTCGTAGTGAGCTAGCTGTGGACTTTATCAGTATGTACACAGCATACGCATGTGTGCACACGATAGGTTGTGCCATGGAGTGCTGCTTTCTTCCGAGAGCAGGCCTGGTCAACTGTTGACGCAAGCAACAACATTTGTTTATTGAGTTCTTAATCTGCCAGGCACTGTGCTAAGCTATGTGTGTTTTAGCTCATTTAATTGTCAAAATAACTTGGTTAGGTAGGTACTGTTGTCATCATCACCCCATTTTAGGAGGACCTGAAGCATGGAGTGGTTAAGCTACTTGCAAGTGATCAGAGGATCTGGATTTTTCAAGCTGGGCAGTTGGCCTCCAGAGCTCAGGCTCTTACCCATTTCTAAATCACTACTCCTAAATTGCTAAGGCAAGTGATTGAACCAGGAATTGGCTTAGCCCCTGAATGACAAAGCATAGAGTAGTCATGGCTTCACTGTAGCAGTGATACCTTTATTTGAGGGATTCTGAAGAATTCTGACTTTATTACGGCCCTTGAAGCCTTTGATTAAGAAACTAATTCCCCTGATATATAGTGAGATTTCTCTTTTTTCCTCAAAAGTGAGTGTGTATAGATCTAGAGCTGTGCTGTCCAGTGCAGGAACCACCAGCCTTTGAGGCTGTGGAGCACTTGAAATGTGGCTAGTGTAACCTAGGGGCAAACAGTTTAAGTTTATTTCAGTCTAATTAATTTACATTTAAAAACAGTTCAGTTATTGGAAAACTTTTTCTGTGTTTGGAACAACTTGGGTATGTGGACCTTTTTTTTTAAAATTATGTATTTTATGAAATCTAAACATCAAGTATATCTGCTGAAAATGTAGCATATCAATTAGAATGTGCTTTTAGTAAAAATACACAAGATTTCAAAAGCTTATTTTGCATTTTTCCTCTACTTCATTAATAATTTTGTGTTGGTTACATATTGAAATGATATACCTTATTTAAGTCAATATATCCAAAACATTATTGGAATCAGTTTCTTCTTTTTACTTTTTAATGTAGCTACTAGAAAATTTAATTCCATATTAGATTCTCATTTTAATTCTTTTAGACAGTGCTGTTTTGGAGCTTAGGTGTGAATACTCCCCTATACAACAATACGTTACTGAAGCAAATGCTCAAACGATAATTATTGAATAGATGATTTGAGGGTGGGAGCTGGCTAGAGAACTCATTCAGTGGGGAGAGCTAATGTAACCTGATTACTTTGTTGAAATTGGTACTTATTTTAGGATATAAATGAAGTAGTAATGATGCATAATAGACTCCACATAACATACACAATGCTTTATAGCCCTTTCTGTAAATTACCTCTTTGACTCACAATGTGATAAAATGAAAGTGGAGAAAATTAACATGAGCCAATTACTGTTGTTCAGGATGAGTTTCCTTTTTCTGCCATGAGCTGGAATACACTGACGCTGTTGATTGGTTTTTCTTCCTTTTGGTTTGGATTTTGCAGTTAAGCATATGAAACCCTCTGGGACCGGCCTCCTCCTGGGTCTTTTGCCTTCCTGCCTGCTGCTCACCACTTCCCTCGTGATCTGAGAACCCTTTTCATACATGTTGTTTCAGCTCTCCCTGATATCATGTGTAACACCGAGGAGGAAGTCAGTGCCTCTGGAATCAGAATTAAGTCTCTGCGTTGCCTTGGGACACCCCATGCCTTGAGAAGTGACACAGCTATTGTCACCACCTCTCATTATCCACCTACTTCTGACTACTTTTCTCTAGCCTCCTTGGCTAGTATCCCTTTTCCCACGTGCTCCCTAAAAGTTTGTTTGTACCCACCGCTGCACCGGTCTTCTGACTCATGTCATTTCTTTGTCATTCTGCATGTTGCCTGAGCCTTCCCATTCACTCTTAGGACTTCAGCTCCCCCTTGCATGGGCTGTCCAGTGGTTGTCAAACTGGGGTAGAAATGCTGAACCTCCTGTGTCCTTATGCTCCCCTTGGAGGGGTCGTCAATTGAAAATTATTTGCTTAATTGAGCATGCAGTTAAGAGTCAGGAAATACATGTTCTGATCTTTTTCTTCTGCTACATTTTTTTCTGGTTATAATTTTTTTAAAAAGAAAATTATGTCTCTGTCCTTCAGTTTTCCCCACCTTGTAAAATGGGAGCAGTATGTGCATCCTAAGGCTATTCTGAAGAAGCATTATGCTGTCATGGAGAAACACAGTAAATCTATGGTGTGCTATATTTGGCTGTATACTGCATTTTAGAGTAGTTAACTACCATTGGATTTGAAATAGTACATTAAACTGAAACACTGCATTTATTAATGAGGGTAATTTATTCCTAGGAAAGCTTTTTAAAAATGAATGTCTCATGTGTTTGTTGGTTTCCCCTTTCCTGACCATGCCCTCCCTGCTTTGTGTCTGTGTTATTTCTTTTAAAATTTCAAATAGATTTGAATAACTTAGCTTAAAAGATAGCCTTTCCCCTCCCTAACAGAGGACAAAGGTGGCTATTTTAGGGGTGGGTGATATTTGAGGCAGAATAATGCAATGTTTAGGGCATACACATAAGAAGTGGGAAGACCTGAGTTCTGGTTCCATTTCTGCCTTTTCAATCATTTTGTGAGCTGAGCAAGTCCCGTAATCTCAGATGATGTGTATGTCCCTTAGCACAGGGCCTGTTCTCTAGTAATTGCTCAATAAATATTGACCATTATTTTTGGTTGTCTTCTGAGAATATCACTTAAAGATTTAGATGAAAGTATTTGGAAGGTTGCTGTCTGTGATTTGTCAACAGTGGCTGACAACTAGGACACAGGAAAGTAGAGAAGAAGCTGATAAAGATGAAAGGCTCATCTATAGAAAGATATTGAACATTTCTTCTAGATTACACAGTGACAGTAGATATTATACCCTATAAGAAAAAATATGCTTAACCCATTTTCCTTTTATGGCCATAATTAGTAAATAGTCACATCAATAAAAGTTGACAGTATAGCCTTCTCATGTTGCCACTTCTAGATCCACTTGTAGGCTTAATTTTGGATCATATGCAGGATTTGAATTGTATTATGGAATCACAGAGATTGTCATGGTGATATTGCAGTTCCATGAAGGAGTGAATCATATGTTCTGGTTATTACATGAATGAGAGACCCAGAGCTCAGTTAGCCAATTTAACATCTAGACAAAGGTACTGTGGCTAAGGGATTAAATACAGCTCTCATTTGAAAGTGGGATCAGAGCAGGAACTTTGTAGTTGTGTGTTCTTTTAATAAAGGCTATTAATTTAGTTTTTTAAAAAAGAATTGGCCTCCTACCACCAGCTAACTGCCATTGCTCTTCATTTCTGTTAGTATGACCAAGCCCTGTTCTGTGGCAGTGTTACAGGATGTTTGGCTTCAGAGAAGAGACCTCCCTTTCATGTCTAAAGAGGGAGGGAATGTAATTTTAGGTTCTTTGGAAGATCTAGTTTTCAAAGCTGTGCCATTTAAAAAAAAAAAAAAAAAGCAGAAAGGTCCCGTAAGCTGTCGTTTTCTTAGTCTTATCTGAGCTGCTCTTACGTTTTGCTCTTTGTACCGTTTGAACGGCCAAGGAATATTAGTTTAACTCCTAGGTAATTTGGGACCACATTTTGTCTTTTGGAACATGCAGTTACAAATCAGTTTTTTACAAAACAAAGTGAGGCTGTTCAGCCCTTCATTTTGATCCTCTGAGGAGTGAGGCTGTTTAGATTGAGCAAGTGAGATGTATTTATTCTTCTTGACAAAGAAAGCCATATTATTTACCAGAAAGCTCTTTAGTTTCCTGTACCTCGCACTTGACTGCAGGGTGCCTTAAAAAAGCAAGGGACCAAAAATAAGCAAAAGAATGAGCTCTCAGTATAGTCCACGTCCGGTGGGCATCCGACGCCTGGTTCTGTAGCAGCCCCCCTCCACAAGTGGAGCCAACATTTGTTTCCTTCTGGTTAGATTTAGAAACTTTTAACCTTGGCTTCTCACACTCCCTGAGCTTTATAAATAGGAACCTCTTCATGTACTAGATCGCTTGGAGGCCTGTTACGAGTTTGTTTGGGGTTCTGGATGATGGTGATGTTTGGGAAATAGTGTTGTTTGCTAATAACATTGCCAAGACTTTTCTTTGGAAATGGAAGTCCACCTTAGTGTGTTTTTTTAACCCAGTGTTTCTCAGGTGTAGAAGCATAATAAAAGCTTTCTGGGGAGCTTTTGAACATTTCAAATACCAGGCTATACCCTGTACTGACTAATCACAGTTTCAGTAGTGCGACTCCGGTCGCAGTATTTCTTAAAGCTCCTCATTCCAGCAGTAACCCAACACTAATAGCTGATCACATCTGCTCCAATCTGAGGCTGGACTGTGCACTGGCCATGAGAAGCTTCCTTTCAAGTGCAAAATGATGGCATAACAGAAGTATTCTTATTGTGATACTATAATCAAACAGAGTGATTTCATTGCTTTGATTAATCTAGTCTTTCTACATTATAATAGCACAGGCTTGATGAACCAGGCATATCATAATTTTCCTTTATTGAAATAGAAACCTCCCAGCAGTGTCCTGAAGGGTCTTTAAGTACCTTGAGGTAGTACCTTCTAATTACCATTAATAAAAGCAACAGGTTTTAGATGTCCAATTAGTGTATGTGAAGTTATTGTCGTTACTTTATGTCTCAGTTTGTGCTTTTTTGTGCAGGTCCACAACCCTATGTTAGTATTTTTGATTGAAAAGCTTCAGAAAAGATTTTTTTCTTTTAAAATAACTCATTTCATTTACAAAGCCTGGCCAGACCTGAGCTCACCTGGCAGCCAACCTGACCTCAGCTATAGGGAAGCTACTTACAGTCTTTATCCCACTTAGCGGGAACACTTGTGTTTGACTGCAAACATCCTAATGTTTTGACTATGGGATGCTGCCCCAGATATGGCTGCCTTAAGGAGTACAAGGTAGATGCACTATCTTTATTACCTTCCCAAATTCCAAAAGAATTGTGAGTTGTGAAAGACATCAGGCTCCAGGCAATTCAGATAAGTGACTGTGGACCTGTGTTGTCATCAGGCCAATTCCAGGGTCTCATTTGCAGTCACATAGTTTGCCTGCTCATTCCAACCTTCTGCCACTGTGTGACCTTGGGCAAGTAACTTGACCTTTTTGAGCCTAAGTTTCCTGTCCGTAAAGTGGTGCAAATGATGATAATCTGCCTTAAGGGTATTGTGAAGATTAAGAGAAATAATGTGCATAGAGTGTTTTTTTTTTTTTTTTTTTTGAGACGGAGTCTCGCTCTGTCGCCCAGGCTGAAGTGCAGTGACCAGATCTCAGCTCGCTGCAAGCTCCACCTCCCGGGTTTACGCCATTCTCCTGCCTCAGCCTTCAGAGTAGCTGGGACTACAGGCGCCCGCCACCTCGCCCGGCTAGTTTTTTTGTATTTTTTAGTAGAGATGGGGTTTCACTGTGTTAGCCAGGATGGTCTCCATCTCCTGACCTCGTGATCCGCCCGTCTCAGCCTCCCAAAGTGCGGGGATTACAGGGCACAGAGTGTTTTAAAAATAGAAGTTTAAGGAACTTGTCAATACAAGCTCTTCCTTTGGGCACTGTGATGGCACATGGTAAACCCCGAAATATAGGTTCCTTTGAGTAGGTGAGAGGTCCACCATGAATTACAGTAAAGTATTGTTTTCAAGCTGTGGGCCAAAATCAGGTTTTGGAATCTGTTTGTTAGGTTGTGACCTTGAGATCATTCTATATGGAAAATAAATACAGTAATAGAATAAAAAGTATTTGTGCATTTCATCAAGGAAAGGCGATCTTTTTTTCAATACTTGCACATTTGTATATGTATGATATATATCTTTTTAAGAGTTGGGGTCTCACTCTGTCTTCCAGGCTGGAGTGCAGTGGTGCCACTGTTGTTCACTGCAGCCTCCAACTCCTGGACTCAAGCCATCCTCCCAGCCCAGCCTCCCAAGTTGCCAGGATTATACACATGAGCTACTGTACCTGGCTTTTATTTGTTCTGAGTCATGATCCTTGTGTTGTGGGAGTGACAGACAAAAAGAGGTTGGAGTAGATTTTTATTAATAATAATAACAGAATTATTCTGTTCACTCTTCCCAGGGAACATAGATCTCTGTTTTTCGTGGTCCGCTTATTTTTAACGTACTGAGATGGTCTAATACACAAGTAATACTCACGTGGTGATTCAGATAATTGAGAAAATCATGGGGCTGATATAAGTCAAAAGTTCCTTTTACATCTACCATCCAAAAAATCAAGGCCCAAGATTTCATACTGATTCAAATGGTCGGAATAGTTGCCTCCACTCTTTATTTCATATTACATGTGCAGAAAAGTCTTGAAAAGTCTTCATAGAAAATATTGACAATACCCTTCTGTTAGGACACTCTTAGCATAAGAAATATGTGTAGGGCGGGCGCGGTGGCTCAAGCCTGGAATCCCAGCACTTTGGGAGGCCGAGACGGGCGAATCACGAGGTCAGGAGATCGAGACCATCCTGGCTAACACGGTGAAACCCCGTCTCTACTAAAAAATACAAAAAACTAGCCGGGCGAGGTGGCGGGCGCCTGTAGTCCCAGCTACTCAGGAGGCTGAAGCAGGAGAATGGTGTAAACCCGGGAGGCGGATCTTACAGTGAGCTGAGATCCGGCCACTGCACTCCAGCCTGGGTGACAGAGCGAGACTCCGTCTCAGAAAAAAAAAAAAAAAAAAAGAAAAAAAGAAATATGTGTAATGAATATCTTGGACCATGGAGTATATGTGTAGTTTATCACATTTGGAATTTTCTGCCCCTTGGAGTTTGTTTAATCGTAAGTCAAATTTATTTATTTACTTACTTAGAATCTCACTCTGTCGCCCAGGTTGGAGTGCAGTGACGCAATCTTGGCGCACTGCAACCTCCACCTCCCAGGTTCAAACAGTTCTCCTGCCTCAGCCACCTGAGTAACTAGGACTGCAGGTGTGCACCACCACACCCAGCTAATTTTTGCATTTTTAGTAGAGATAGCGTTTTGCTATATTGGCCAGGCTGGTCTCAAACTCCTGGCCTCAAGTGATCTGCCCGCCTGAGACTCCCAAAATGCTGAGATTAAGGGCACGAGCCACTGCACCTGGCCCAAATTTACTTAAAACCAAACTTTTCCTTGTCCCATCTCATTTGCTTACCCAGTGTTACCTGGTCATCCCTGTTCCTGTGGCACTCTGACATCAGGAAAGCCACTAGCTCTGCGATTCACAGTTGCCTTTTGAGTATTGGCTGAAGAGAAATACTACCTCTAAATGTAAAGCTTTTTAATTAAATGGAAAATGAGCTTCACTTACTTTATATAATTAAGATGCAGTCAGAGCTAGGTGCAGTGGCTCACTCCTGAAATCTCAGCATTTTGGGAGGCTGAGGCAGGTGGATCACCTGAAGTCAGGAGTTCAAGACCAGCCTGGCCAGCACAGTGAAACCTCATCTCTACTAAAAATACAAAAAATTAGCTGGGTGTGGTGGTGCACACCTGTAGTACCAGCTACTTGGGAGGCTGAGGCATGAGAATTGCTTGAACCCAGGAGGTGGAGTTTGCAGTGAGGCGAGATTGCACCAGTGCACTCCAGCCTGGGTGATGGAGCAAGACTCTGCCAAAAAAAGAAAAAAAAAGATGCAGTCAGCACTTATTTCACGTACCTGTTTAGACTGTGCTTAGTTGCCAATGATTGATAGCTGTTAGTTGGGTCTGAATGGACCTATGGAGCCATGGAGCTTTTATTTAACAATTCTTTATCTGGTGTCTGGGAAGCAGAGGAGAACAGAGTCACAGAGCCCTTTAAAGGCGTAATGTGGTCTTATTTATATCACTAATTTGATTGCAAGGTTTTTGTCTTTTTGGAGGCTGTGTAACATAGTGAGCAGAATAAAACTTCAGAGTTTCACCCCTATAGCTTGCTCTCCAAGTTCTGAGTGACTGTGGGCAAGTCATTTAATCTTCCGAAACCTGTTTGCTTATCTATAAAGGGGGAAAATGTGTGTACAGAACTCACCTTGAAGAATTATGCAAAACATAAGTTTACACGTATGTGTAAAACCATTATTGAAAACTGGTAACTGCTCTTCAAATATAAAAATGAATGGTGATGGAATACTGGAAAATTTCTGAGGATAGGATCTGTATCTAATTTATCTTTGGACCCGTATAACTAACATGCTTTGTAGCAGTTCATTAGATTCTGGAAGTTAATTTGCCTGTGGATGACTGAAAGCTGTTAGGTTTTATTTCCCTTTTTGATATTTAGATGTGAATATGGAGAGGATGGAGATAGATGTTCAACCTCTTAGACCAAGTTCTTGACACAGAAAATGGGACTCATCACGGTTAATAGTAATGTATTGTATATTTCAAAATTGCTAAAAGATTGTTTTTTTTGTTTTGTTTGAGACAGAGTCTTGCTCTGTCGCCCAGGCTGGGGTGCAGTAGCATGATCTCATTGCTTACTGCAACCTCCGCCTCCCAGGTTTCCGCCATTCTCCTGTCTCAGCTTCCTGAGTAGCTAGGATTACAGGTGCACACCACCACACTGGCTATTTTTTTAATTTTCATATTTAGTAGAGATGGGGTTTTGCTATGTTGGCCAGGCTGGTCTTGAACACCTGACCTCAAGTGATCCGCCTGCCTCAGCCTCCCAAAGTGCTGGTATTACAGGCATGAGCCACTGCAGCCTGGCCAAGAATAGATTTTTAACATTCTTACTACCAAAAAAAAAGGCAAGTTGGTGAGGCGATGAATTTGTTAATTTGCCTTATGTAATCTTTCTACAATGTATACATAGATCTAAAATGACATTGTATCCCATAAATATACACAATTATTGTCAGTTTAAAAATAGGAAAATTCTACTCCATCATAGATTTAGCACTTTGAGCAATTACGTTTCTAGTGAGTCCAGGTATCCCTGAGTAGGGTGGTATGGTTTTGGGGTGAGGGTACCCCTTGATGTACTTCACCTTCTCCTCTTTTATGAATACAATGACAATTCATTTCACAATTCCTGTCTCAAATGGTATCCTGAGGAGCCTTGGATGATGTCAGCAGTGTGGCTTCCTTTCAGAGAGTCTGGTTGGCATCAAAATGCACCAAGATTGCACTATTCTAGGAATGGCTTTAAAATACCAACTGTGTTTACCATTTGATGATATATTTTTATTATTTAAAGCACCAGCTATGTTTACTATTTGATTATCTGCTTTAACCATTTATGTTTGGTTTCTACTTATTGTTCAGTAAAGGAAAAACTAGTAGTACCAACATTTGTAGAAGACTGAGGATAGTGGCTCACTCCTGTAACCCCAGCATTTTGGGAGGCCAAGGTAGGAGGATCTCTTGAGCTGAAGAGTTTGAGACCAGACTAAGCAATATAGCGAGACCCTGTCTCTATTTAAAAACTGAAAAAATTAGTCGGGAATGGTGACGCTTGCCTGTGGTCTCAGCTACTCAGGAGGCTGAAGGGGGAAGATCAGTTGAGCCTGGGAGGATCATTTGAACCCTGGAGGCTGAGGCTGCAGTGAGCGGTAATTGTACCACTACACTCCAGACTGGATGACAGAAGGAGACCCTGTGTCAAGAAAAAATTGTAAATGAGAGATAGTTTGGCAGTCCTGATGAGAACCCTCCATAGTGGGCTGAACACCTGTGTAAACTTCGTATTGTTTGTAGGGTTTAAAAAATATTAATAGTTATTCAGGCAGTGCACTTCCCACATCTGAGAAATAGGAGCTCATAGGAAGAGTGTGCTCATAGGAAGCTGTGAAGTTGAGTCCATTTTCTGATTCATTTGGGGGCAGAAATTCCTATCTGGGAAGTTAGAATGATCATTTGTGTAACATCTTGTTTATCGTCTCAAGCTTCAAAGCAGGATTATAAGCACTTGGTTTTCAATGCATGAAAATGCCCTTGGTTAGAAATAAACAAAAAATACGGGAATGCTTAACTTTTCTGAAAAGATATGGCAAGTAGCTTGAAACCTCCCTATTTGGAAAGTTTACCATAGAGATCTAGCACAATCAAGAAAAAAGTTAGTTTCCATGAGGATTACCAGGAATTATAGTGCAGTAAGTCACAGCAGATAGCTAACCACTGAAATCTATAAAAACTTATTAGAGACAAGCTTACTCATCATTAACCTTCACTTTTGGAGCTAGAGTTTTTATTAATTTCATTAGTAAAGGAATACTACAAGCTGGGGAAGTCTCAGGTGCTCAGATTCTTCATCTATAAAATGAGAGTGTTGGAAATAAATGACTTTTGAAAAATCTTCCAAAAAACCCCACAGTGTCTAGGTTTTGGTGCTGTTTTACCGCCATCCCAAACTTGTTTCTTCCTTCTTTGATTTCCTCTCCCCTCTGATTGCTGTAGATCCTAGATGATGACAAATTGATGTCTCAGAGTAAGCAGCAAACAAGACAGGAGCCTCAAGCAGGCTGTCTGTTGATTTGTTGTCTGGGTTTTTGGTCTATTTGCAGCTTCTCAGGTCCCAGCCAGTACAAATAGGTGAGGTTCTTATATAATTTTACGCTGACAAATTAGAACAAAACAAAACAGTGGAGGGAAGCGGGAGACGGACACTGAGTGTAGGTTGGACAATAACGATAGAAAAGTGGTTTGGATTCTTTATAATTATGGTCTGACATGGTTCCGGTAAAGGTGTCTTTGGTTAAATTAGGTAATACGTGGTATATATATACACACAAACTATAGACATATGAACAGAGCAACTGCTAAATTTAATGCCCCAGTGTTGCTTCATATTACATGTAGCTTTTAATGAGTAAGCATAGCCTGCTAAACCAAGCTTCTGGCACCAAGAGCCTTTTTAAAACTCACCTAAATACTATTATTGATCATTCACAAGTGGTGGTTAAATTTTTTTTTAAATAGCAGAACCTTTGTTACCCAAATTAAAAGTTACACAGAACCACAGTATATAAAACAGTTAAAAGCCAAAGACTGCCTTGTTCCTGGGCTCCCTGGGGCCTCCAGGGGACTTTGAGAACTTTGGTTACATTGTTTGAAAAATTCTGACTACCAAATATATATATAATAGATATATAAAAATAATATAAAAATATATATTATATATTTTATATATATATGTTTTTTGAGACAGAGTCTTGCTCTGTCGCCCAGAGTGGAATGCAGTGGCGTGATTTCGGCTCACTGCAACCTCCGCTTCCCGGGTTCAAGTGATTCTCCTGCCTCAGCCTCCTGAGTATCGGGGATTACAGGCACGCACCAACATGCCCAGCTAATTTTTGTATTTTTAGTAGAGATGGGGTTTACCATGTTGGTCAGGCTGGTCTCAAACTCCTGACTTCGTGATCCGCTGGCCTTGGGCTCCCAAAATGCGGGGATTAAGGTGTGAGCCACTGCGCCCGGCCTGAAAATTTTTTTAGTTATTGTTACAAAAAAGTAAAGTATACCAAATAACAAAATTACAAAACACCATTCAAATATTATGGTGGTGATCTTATTTTGTTTTTATTTTAGTAGGAACCAGTTCTGTACATTGAAAATCATTTGTATTTAATGTTGAGTGGTATAGAAAAATGTTTATAATATGAAGTCTAATGTAGGATGACAGCTGAATTTCAGGAAGGTTTATTGCCTTATATTCACTGAAAAAAGTATTATAAAGACAAAGATGAGTTTTACTAAAAAGCTTATATGGACCAAATTAAGTAGAATAAAGATGAAACTTTGTGGCCTGGTGAATTTCAAATAAATATATTAAAACTACACTATATGCTTGATTATAAGACAACTCTCAAATGAGGTGATATCCTACATTCTCAAGAAGAATAACAAATAAGTTCTGAATGTATAAACTTCTTGTGATATAGGTGAAATAATTGAAAGTATGTTAATATTTCATTACACATATAAAATAGGAGATAAATTTTAGAAAATCTGAATTTTCCCACTCCAAGTTTTCATGAAACAGTTTTTTGTCAGTGATGGTGTTTTGTTTTGTTTTGAGACAGTGTCTCACTCTGTTGCCCAGGCTGGAGTTCACTGATGTGATATTGGCTCACTGCAGCCTCGAACTCCTGGGCTCAACCAATCCTCCTGCCTCAGCCTCCTGAGTAGCTGGAACTACAGGTGTGCACCACCACACCTGGCTAATTAAAAACAAGTTTTTAGGAGGTGCAAGGTGTCCTGGGCTCAAGTGATCCTCCTGCCTTGGCCTCCTAAAGTTCTGGGATTACAGGAGTGAACTACTGTTTCCGGCCTAGTGAAGCAGTTTTATTTAAACCTTACATGTGCTTCAACATTACTTCATCACCAGAACCACTTTTTGGCTCCTTCTATAGTTTGAGTATGTCATCTTTATTCCTAAGTCTGTATTATATCAATTTTGTATTAGCACCTCGACTTTGATGTTTTTACATTCTAAATTATCTACGTGATGTCAAAAATAATTACTTGGAAAGAAAAAGCTTAAGTACATTGGCTTTAAAATATATATAACTGGGAGATTGATGGATTCATAGATGTTGTGGGTTGAATTTTTTTTTTTTTTTTTTTTTTTTGAGACGGCGTCTCGCTGTCACCCAGGCTGGAGTTCAGTGGCGTGATCTCGACTCACTGCAACCTCTGCCTCCCGGGTTCAAGCGATTCTCCTGCCTCAGCCTCCTGAGCAGCTGGGACTACAGGCATGTGCCACCTGGTTTTTTTTTGTATTTTTAGTAGAGAGATGGGGTCTTTTGGCCATGTGACTTAACGTTGCATGAGAGTGTATGTCCTGCTCCACAGGTGTTGGCCTTGGCCTGTAACTGGTTCGGCGGAAGAATATAAATGTGATGCAAGCAGATACCTTAAATGGGATGCCTGAAATGTGATTGGGATGCCTTAAATGTGATTGGGATTTTGTGCTAATGTGAGTGTCATGAGAAACTATGCCCCAGCTACCTGCTACGTCTTCATCCTGGACCCCAGAATGACATAGGTGGTGTAGCAGACCTGATTCTTAGCCTTAGCAGGCAGGCTGCAGATCTTTAGGATACATCACACAGCAACTAGCTGTTGGCCTATCAGATCTAATTTGACCACTACAACTCACAAATCTAAAATAATCTTGCATTTTTTTTTGTCTGAATTAGCAGAACCAGAAGTTACACTTAAGATAGGTTAGATAATTTCTAAATTAAAAATAACTTTGGGCCAGGCACAGTGGCTTACGCCTGTAATCCCAGCACTTTGGGAGGCCAAGGCGGATGGATCACATGCGGTCAGGAGTTCAAAACCAGCCTGGCCAACTTGATGAAACCCCGTCTCTGCTAAAAATACAAAAACTAGCAGGGCGGAGTGGCAGGTGCCTGTAATCCTAGCTACTCGGGAGGCTGAGACAGGAGAATTGCTTGAACCTGGGAGGCGGAGGTTGCAGTGAGCCGAGATCACGCCGTTGCACTCCAGCCTGGGAGAAAGAGCGAGACTCTGTCTCAAAGAAAAAAGAGTGAAAATCAGTCTCAAACAAAACAAACAAAAAAAAACTTTGGGGATAATGCCCATTTACCAAGGGCTATGCAGTAACTTAGGATTCTTGGCAGTAGGCATTTTCAAGAATACAGTCTACATGAAAACCAGATGCATGCAGTAAAAAATGTATCACCAGCCTTGAGTGCACTGTTCATTTTTCCAGGGAGACCTTCAAAGGGCCTGTGAAATGAAGCCTGGTGTTTTCCTCTTCAAGGACTCATTTTTGAGTACACTAAGAACAAAATTTTGGCCTTTCTGTTAGGCATAATTTCAGAGTCTCTCCCTACACATTCATTGGATTTTGTAAGGTATGTCTGTATATATACACAAGCGGCTCCCATCTTAGTCTGCAGATTTGAAGCATATGTATGTGCTTGTGCATAGTCATTCTGCCTCTGTGCATGTTTCACTAAATTTATTGCATGGACTCTTTTATGGCTCTCTAAAGGAAAGTAAACACTAATTGTACAAAAAGTTCAGCTTTACTTTTAAAAAAAATGTCTTCTAAGCAGAAGAGTTTGAGATAAAACATGTCTAGTTATGCCTCCATTTATCTACTGCTTACCTAGTTTACTGGCCAAAATAGATCATTTAATTGAAACTATCCAGTTTGTGTGATGTCTTCATGAAATACACTTAACTGATTGAAGTTTGACCCACCCATTCATTATTATCCATTTTCATTCAAATGATTATTATGACTTAAATATAGCACTTTCAACAGCTAAAAAACAACGTTCTGGCCTTTTTAGTACTTTTCTACCCTGGTATTTCACGTGAGACTCACAAGGAGGGGCTTTAAACAATAGTGCTGCCCAGGCCTTTCCCCCAGGATTCTGATTTAATTTGTTGGGGGTGGAGCCCAGGCTCTGGTAGTTTTTTAAAGCCTCCCAGGTGACTCTTAACTTGTAGTCAGAATTGACAGCCACAGATACAGCTATAGCGTTTTTGTAAATTTTATTATTGAAACTAAGCAGTTCAGGTTGAAATTTGTTTTACATGTAGGATTGTCCTGATAGGTCCTCTCCAGTGTTCAGATCAATCTGATAATGTCAGATCTTCTAGGAAATTGGTGTCATGATTGCAGCTTTACTTATCTCCTATTTTCAGCATGCATTGGGGCCATTCTTGGAAGGTTGACCGGGAAAATTAGTTGCATAAATAAAACCTTAATGCTAGCCTGGGGATAACTACCTTCCTTTATGACCCCAGCTATTTAGGTAGTACTCAAAGTTGCCTCTTAAATCACACTGCCTCAGTCAACTTTATGGAAATGGATTTAAATAGTGGTGAACTTTACTCCGTCATAGAGAAGAGCCCAGTGGATTTGCTCTGGTGACCTCAGTCACACTCAGCACAGTAGAGCCTTGTTAGGGACCCAGGAGGCAGCAGTCTTACCTTTTTCTGCCAGATGACTATGTAAATAGTCAGTGACAGGTGGCTATAAAAGTTTCAGATACCTAAATGAAAACTAAGTTTTCCGAGGAAGAAATACAAAGCCTTAGCATGTGTACTTAAATTAAAAAATACTTAAGTCTACTGGAACTGTGTATTTTTTTCTACCACATGAATCTTTTTTAGAAGAGGGGATTTTCTTTCTCCCCTAGCCAGTAAATATTTATCTTTTGGATATATAGCCCAGCTGCATATACTGCATGGATTCCTTTCCATCTGTATGTGAAATAGCATATTTTTTTCCACTAGCCAGCAAGACTCATGCTAGCGTATTACTCATAATAGGATGCATTAGTCTTTTTGATTCATTCTTGCTCTTCGAGGATTCTCATCAGCTTCCATAGAAGTTTATGATCAGTTTCTTAAGACTGGCTGCGATGGGTTTTGCGTGTGAGGCAGTGTGCGTAAGAGTATAGGTTCTAGACTCAGACTTTTTGGATTTGAATTCTGACTTTTCCACTTAATAACTGAAGGACTTAGTTTTTAAAAGACTTCTCTAAACCATATTTTTTCCATCTACAAAATGGGAATAATCATTGCTGCCTATCTCATAAGGCAGTAGTGAGGATCAAATGAGGTCTTTCAAGCCTTTGAAAGTTTCTGGCATTCTGTAAATGTTAGCTGCTGCTGCTACTTACCCTTCTAATTACTGGTATAACTGCCTGATACTGTCCCCGGTATTACTCTTTGACATAATTATAAAACATCAAGTGAACACAGGCCACTGGCGAATTATTAAGAAAAAGGATCGACTTTTTTTTTTCTAGGCCTCTATTAGGCAGTCTGTCCTGGGGTCTTCTGTTTCATGAGTCAGAAGCTTATCTCTCTGTGATTACAGGCTCACTGGGGGCAGGCATCTATTTTATTTTACCTAGATAAATAAATCCAGCCCCTTCCCATGCAAAATTTTTGTGTGTCAGCTGTATTGAATACTTGTGGCTATTAATATGAATCTTATGACTAGTCTTACTGCTGTAAGAATTCCATAAAGACTGGACATTGTTTTTCATGGTATTTTGACTCTCTAAAAACACACACACATGCAAACAAAAACGTGGTGGAGTGGCTGAAAACTGGAAGTTTAAATTTCCAAGTTCATGTCTGTGTCACTGCAGACCCTGACTGGAAAGTCATCGTTTCCTCGAACCGAGAGGAATGTGCTGAAACAGTGGTAGGTGTTGGTTAAAATTAGAACCAACTATTTCCATAACCAGAATTACAGACACATAAAAAAAATAATAAAATGACAGAACTCTACTAGTTTTTCCTTGTGTGTTCAAGAGGTTTTTGACCCAGTTCACTAACTACAATTGGATTCTGTCCCTGGACTTGGCACATAACAATGCATGGTAGACTTTCTAGACCTGGCGGCGGAAACTGGGAACTCTTCCCAGGTATGAGCCCTTAAAAATTGTCATGAGGATCTGAACAGCAAATGGCAGTGTTTTCTCCTGTTGTCTCCTTTGTGCCCTCCCTCCCTGATGCTAAGCCCCAGGAAAAGATTCCATGTTGACATTATTTGTGTTTAATAGCTCATTACTGTGTTCATGCTCTCCAGCTTTCCTTTACTAGCAGTGAGTCTGCCAAGGCGCCAGCACTGTAACTACACATGTTTCTAGACTACTGTATAAGCTGCTCATCTCTTGAAGCTATTTATTTGTAGCTAATGGCTAGCATTTGGTACCTCTTGAGAACCAGAGAAATGCACACACAGTTTCCATGGAGAGGGGGGTGGAAAAAAACCCAAACAACCTACAATCCAGGATCCTGTTTTTGTCTAAGGAATGCAGTTTGCTTGAGCAAGACTCTTAAGATGTATCTGTATAGGGTGCAGATGTTAGTCACTAGTGCTTAATGTATGCTGAGATGGGACCAGATAATGGACCCTCTACACTGGTCAGTGGTATTGAATCAAGCTATTGCTAGAAAGTCTTGAGAAAGCAGTTTCCAACGGTCATGGCCCTGATCCCTTTGCATGTGGTTTCTTTTGGCCTTTCCTCCCTCCCATGCTGAATTATAACAGAGTCATTGGTGTGCAATTCCAGAATGTCTCAGTTTTTCCATTAGATACCTAACATTTACAAAATTACTTTAAATATTTGCCTCAGTCCAAGGTCTTGGGACTCAGCACCTTTTTACTTGCTTACATAATTTAAAAAGTCTATGTTGCCATTTTTTCAATGAACAAGACTAGTTTAAAAGAGAGATATTGGGCCAAGTGTGATAGCTTGCACCTGTAATTCCAGCACTTCGGGAGGCTGAGTTAGGAGGTTCACTTGAGGCCATGAGTTTGAGAGCAGCCTGGCCAATATAGCAAGACCCTGTCCTTAAAAAAAAAATTAGCTGGAAGTGGTGGTGCCTACCCAAAGTTCTAGCTACACAGGAGGCTGAGGCAGAAGTATGTGTTGAGCTCAGGAGTTTGAGACCACCCTGGGCAGCATAATGAGACCTCATCTCTAGAAAAACTTAAAAAATTAGCTGAGTATGGTAGGTAGTCCCAGCTACTCAGCAGGCTGACAGGGGAGGATCACTTGAACCCAGGAGTTAGAGGTTACAGTGAGCCATGATGGTGCCCCTGCACTCCAGCCTGGGCGACAGAGTGAGGCCCTGTCTCTCAAACATAAAATGAAACGAGAGCTATCAATGGCTTTAGGATTTGGCCTGTAAACAGTGTCACAGAAGAGATGTACTTTGCGAAAGAATAAAAGATGCTCTTAGGGATTGGGGAGCATCTGGTGCATTAATGGTTCCTGTCTTGGGAAAAAGCTGCGTGTAGCAATGTTCTTGGGTATTCACAATAGCTCTTATATGTGAGACATGGTCATTTTCAAGGTTGTTCACCAGTGGTAGAAGAATAGATGGCATTTGATGCTTGTTATATTTTTACCTTTTAAAATTATTCTGTAATTTAAAAATATTCTGGGGCTGGGCATGGTGGCTGCCAGCACTTTGGGAGTCCAAGGTGGGAGGATTGCATGAGCTCAGAAGTTTGAGATCATCCTGGGCAACACAGTGAGACCTCATCTCTACAAAATAATGTTAAAAATTAGCCATGCATGGCCGGGCGCGGTGGCTCACGCCTGTAATCCCAGCACTTTGGGAGGCCGAGGCGGGTGGATCACGAGGTCAAGAGATCGAGACCATCCTGGCCAACATGTTGAAACCCCATCTCTACTAAAAATACAAAAATTAGCCAGCCGTGGTGGCACGTACCTGTAGTCCCAGCTACTTGGGAGACTGAGGCAGGAGAATCGCTTGAACCTGGGAAGGTGGAGGTTGCAGTGAGCCGAGATTGCGCCCCTGCACTCCAGCCTGGCGACAGAGCGAGACTGTGTCTCACACACACACAAAAAAGCCATGCATAGTGGTGCACACCTGTGGTCCCAGCTACTCGAGAGGCTGAAGTGGAAGGATTGCTTGAGCCCAGGAGGTCGAGGCTGCAGCGAGCCATGATTGTGCCACTGCACTCCAGCCTGGAGGACAGAGTAAGACTGTCTGTCATAGATAGATAGATAGATAGATAGATAGATAGATAGATAGATAGATAGATAGATGGATATAGTTTTCAACCTCTAACTGGTTGTGTGTGTGTGATTTGACAGTTTATCTGATGGTTCTTTGAAAACTGAAAATGTGTCCTTCATTCCAATGTTATAAATTTGAAAAATCAAATGTTTTAACGTAAGTATGGGAGGAGTACTCCATGACAGTGAAAGCCAGTGATTCTCCTTGAATAAGGGTATTGTTCTGTGCTAGGGGCATCTCCATTTCACCTAGCAATTGTAGCAGAATAGAGACTGCATCCCCTCTCATTCTACAGGCAAAGAATAGTTTGAAGAGAAAGCTTAGTGATTTCACTGCCAAAAGAAAGCTTTTAACAAAATTGTTTATTAAGCCACACCTCAGGCTGTGCAGGGACATGGGAGGAGCATGCAGTTTCTGAAAAAGAATATTTAGAGGAGGATTTTACTGTATAATTGGCAAACTTCTCATCTCCGAGAATAATTGCTTGATTTCATGGAAAGGACAAGAACTTGGGTATCTTGAGGCCTAAGATAAATAGATAGCAACGGATCATGCTGGTCCCCATGGTTACCGGGAACCCAGCTCAAGTGGATTGTTATCCTGAACAAGCCTGTGTCAGGATATTCTTGTCACCTTTCAGCTCTTTGGTATTTGCTCTCTTTCTTGAATCAGCAAAAGAAATCGCTGTAAAGTTAATGTATTTTACAGGAGGTTCCCCTGCCACACTGCATGCTTTTGTGTGTCACAAGACTTAATCATCCTGCTACCCTCTGTTAAAGGAGAACTTTTTATGTTCCTAACAATATTCGATTCTTTCAGGAGCTATTTACATAGCTGGGGTTGGTTAATAGACAACTGGGGACTGGGCTATAAGCATTTTGACCTGGAAATATTTTTTTGGGGTTATGTGAACTACTGTACAACAAAACCTCAATTAACTAGGATTACTTGGAGAAAAGACAGTTTCTGGTTGAATTTTCTTTTAAATGGAAGGTTAAACACTTTCCTTTTCTCAACCCTTCTTACTTTCTTCCTTTGGCTTTTGCAATTCAGATGTTAAGATCTCGAAAATCCGTTAATGTTTCATTGAGTTAGTCCATAACAGTGCTTTGGAACATCCTTGAGTTATGAAGCTTGTTAATCAGGCTTTACTTTCTTCAGAGGATTAAGAGGCTTGAACGTGACTGCTAAATTCTCTTGTTTTCTGGGGGGAAGAACAAATTTTTCTGTGTAATTTTGTTTTCTTGCATCTTTATCAGATTCAGAATAAAAAAGCTATTGTGACATGCCCTGCATCAGTAGGCCTTGTTATTTATGCAATCCTACTGTTTGAGGGTTTAGGAATATTCCAGCAAAATATAACAGAAATGAGCCATTAGGAAATGGCTTTACTTAAAATATTTAGTTTTCTTCTGTGCGTGTTAAAGTCAAGTTATATTAATTTAATCGGCAGTTGGATCGGCTCTTTTGCATGATCCAGACAATATATGAATCCCACAAATACTTATTGAGTATATACTCTGTGTACTTCATATACCATGTTAGGCAGTTTTGTAATATCAGTAATGATGTCAGCATAAATGTCAGCATAAATGTATTAACCTCTGATAACCTTCACATAAATCTTATTTTCTACAGCAATGGAAACTTGTCCCTAAGGGACTTTGTGGTTGTAGCTGTTCTGATTTCCTTGTTTGAAATCTTTATAAACTTTCCAACTTTTTTCTTTTGCACTCAGTACTTAAAAATAAATTTAATGCCAAAAGTAAAAGTACTATTATTTTCATCAATCATAAGTTATAGATACTAAAAACTCAGAAATTTTTCTTGAACTAAATAGGGAACTTAGGCGAAAGGACTGCTTTAATTCCATCTAAAAGATAAAATCTATACTGACTTTCAAATATGTCATTAAGAGTTTAGTGTCTCCAAGTAAAGGTAGAAGTTTTACATTATCATCTATCAATGATATCAGCGAGAACTAAAATTATTAGGAAGTAAGCTAAAGATAATTTAGAGTCTAGATTTTAACTTAAAATTGGAACCAATTTCCAATGGTTTCTTCCCTTAGTTCTTGATTTAGCCATACTATGACCAATAAAAAAAAAATCTTTAAAATGTATGTGAAAAAACCTGAAGGAAATGTGGTAAAGGGTAAGATTTGATAAGAAAGGGGCTAGGTTTATAAGGAATGCATTATAATCTTTATAGTTACGTGTGTTTGTAATATAATAAAACAATTCTAGATGAATTATCTCTTTTTGTTTTTCTTTTCTTTTTGAGGCACAAGTCTCATTCTGTTGCCCAGGCTGGAGTGCAGTGGTGTGATCTTGGCTCACTGCAAGCTCCACCTCCTGGGTTCAAGTGATACATGTGCCTCAGCCTCTGGAGTAGCTGGGATTATAGGGACACACCACCACACCCGGCTAATTTTTGTATTTTTAGTAGAGAAGGGGTTTTGCCATGTTGACCAGGCTGGTCAACTCCTGACCTCAAGTGATCCACCCACCTTGGCCTCTCAGAGTGCTGGGATTACAGGTGTGAGCCACAATGCCTGGCTAGATGAATTATTTCCTTTAGAAATGTATTTTCTATGTATCTGCAAAAGTGTTTCATTTTAGTACTGTGAAATGAGTGGGCCCTATGCTGGGTCCTGTTGGGGTTTGTGATTTATAGATGGTAAAATACATTTCACACTTACAAGATGAAGCAATCTACGTCTATATAAAGAGTTTGCCTGTGAGTGGTTGTAGCAAGTGTCTTCTTTTTATATGACAATTGAGGGCAAGAGAGAGGTCAGACTATTGGTGAAACCCTTAGTGCAAGCAAGCCCGCAAATAAGCTTTTTTAGCTACTTAAGCCTCGGTGTTTTATTGGCATTGAAGCCCAAGACACACCAGCAATACTTGCACAGTCAAAAGTTCTATTTTTCCAAGACATGCTGGTCATACAAGAAAAACTGAGATAACGTATAATTTATTTTTCCAAGACATACTGATCACAAAAGAAAAACTTAGATAACATATAATTAGTCACTGTGTATCCACTTTGGATCCAGATTGCATATCTATATCTGTCTGTAAACAAACATATGCACACATATACATACCTGTGTGTATATATATGCACACACACACACATATATATATATTTAAAATCACAGTACTTAATTTGCCTCCAAAACTAATAGCCACATTAATGTCTTTGAGTTAAGTTAGATTGGCTTGAATCAGTTGGCAAGATCCTGGTAAATGGTTTTGGTGTCAGCTAGCCACCAAAAGCCAGGTGTGGTGGCTCCTGACTATAATCCCTGTACTTTGGGAGGCTGAGGTGGGAGGATCACTTGAGGCTAGGCGTTTGAGACCAGTCTCTGCAACATAGACTCCGTCTACAAAAAATAAAAAATTCGCCGGGTGTGGTAGCATGTACCTATAGTCCTAGCTATTTGGGAGGCTGAGGCAGGAGGATACCTTGAGCCCAGGAGGTTGAGGCTGCAGTGAGCCACGATGGTAGCACCGCACTCCAGCCTGGGCAATAGCGAGACCCTGTCCAGCAGGGTAGAGTGCAAAGGATGCCTGTGGAGTGAGAGAATCTATTGAGCATCTACCCTCCTGCTCCCAGGCTAAACCCATGAGAAGAGCACTGTCAACAAAAGAAGCTTTCCCTACAGTGGGGAAGAATTGAGGTTAGCAGAAAGGGTAAAACAAGAACAAAGTAATTCCTAGCCATCCGAAGAGGTGGAATGGGAAAGGCAACATCTATAACAGGAAGGAAATACTCCATCTGGGGCCGAGCCTGCCTTATTCTGAGGCCCCAGCTTGGCTGCCTTTCTCTTCATTCCCTCTCTGTGCCACTTAACAGTATGCATTTCAACTTTCCCCTTTCAGAATGGGGCCAGATGTAGAAACGCCTCACCACCTGTACCAGTAAGATGGGATTAGCTCAGGAAATGTTGTCGTTTGTTTGAGGGACAAGAATAACATGAAAGAAGGAGCAAGATTAACAGAACAGCTGACCTAGAGCTGCTAGGCTACTGGAAGGTCCTCTGTGCTTATATACACAGTGTAATACTGGTAAGGAAAAAGCAAAAGGCTTGGAGGAGGCTGTGGACTGCCTATAGTTGACAGTATTTTCTTTTGTGGGAGTGGTGGATGTGGGAGATAGAATGTAAACTTCCTACCTTATGCATTGATGTTATTTCATTGATTATAGTGAACGCTTTATAGACTGAAACAAGTCTAAGAAAAATTCATCTTGAGCTGAGGACATAGAGATGACCTGCCGAAGATTTCACATCCATGAAATTTGTGTGACTGATACTTTTAATAAAAAAAATTTGTCAGCCAAATATATTGAGAGTTTCTTAGTCGTATTAACTGATCTGAAACTGTTGCCACTAGGGTATATAAAAGATACTACCTGTATTTTAGTGATAAACCACAAAGGATAAAATGAGTTTTTAATTAGCATCATGCAGCCACTTAAGTATTAGCAAAGAAAATGTGTAGCTGACCTTTCAGTTCTTTGTTATATAGAAAAACAGATCCTGCATCTCTAGTTTTGCCTGTGCCTGGGGGATATTTAAAACTTGTACTAACATGTTAATTTCGCCATGGTAGAGGTGATGGGGAAACTTGCAAAAAAAAAAGGGGGAAAGGGGAGGGAATTGGGTGCGGTAGAAGTGAGCATGAGGCCAGCAGTAGGGAATGAGTTTACAATAAGGTTTAAGAGTGGTTGGGGGTTGTGGGAGAGGTTTGGGGGCTGGGAAGACAAGGGAAAAGAAAATGCAGGGATATGCTATTTGTGTTCATTTTGTCTTTGAAAACCAAAAGTGTGTAGCATCATTCTCCGGCAGAGTCTGGGAGGACTTGAGTTGACTGCCACAGTTTATGATCTACCCAAACATAAACGTTCCTGGAAATCTTTGGCCTCTGAGCTGACTTCTTGTCTGTTGTTTGTGAGCCAGGAATTTAACAGCTCTGTTGTATGTGCAGGCTGCAGATGCTTCTCTTCAGCTTTTGCTATCCAGTGTGTGTGTGTGTGTGTGTGTGTGTGTGTGTGTGTGTGTGTGTGTGTACTGGATAAACTTAAAAAACCTGTTGCTTCCATGCAAGGGCCCACACAACTTGGGACTCATGGTCAGCCTCACCTTCGACATTGGCTAAAACTCTACAGGAAACAGTTTATGGAGTTTAAGGGGAAAAAAAAAAGGAAAATTATCAGACTTCAAGCAGGTTATTTATGGACGAGTGTGTGAACAGAACATCCAATTGAAAAAAGAAAAAATTACAGATGGGTGGGGATGGAAAGGCAAATGTGTTGTGTAGCTGGCCAAGTAATATCTGGCTGTGTCAAAAAATGGGAAAAAACATCATCTTCAATGAGTTACATTATTTGTATTCCTTCCATCTTGCCTGTCATGTGCCTTGGATAATGCTGCTGTCTATTAAGCCCTCTGTGTCCTCCTACCTCACCAGCTTTGCTCCATTGTGCTATTGGTGGGGACACAGCCCAGGTGGTTGGGTGATGCCTGTGCTTCCCTCCTGCCCTCTTTTGGTGTTGCTATTTGAAAATCACTTGTATAATGAATGTATCCTCTCTCCACTCCCATTGTTATGTGAAAAAAGTCAGTAAAAATGAACATCTGGCAAAGAAACTGTCCCAATTTAAGGAGGAAGTTTGCTAGATTTATGATCTTCCTTTGTAACTCAAGTATAAACTGGCCACTATTTGAGGAGTGAGGTCTTGCTACACAGTTATCAGGGTCAGGGGGCCAGGCAGGGGTCGAGTAGGGTGAATGGAAGCTCTGGGGTTGCTGCCTAGGCTGGAAAAACACTGCATCAGCTGAATGACTGCTGGCCTGCCAGGATGCTGTTATTTTCTATCCTGATTCAGTTTTGTGAAAGGACACTGGGTGTGAATTGTTGGCTGGGTGCTCTGGATCACTAACCAGAAATAAACTTAGCTAAATTGACCACAAGAAATTTCACTGTTTTAAATCCCACCAGCTAACTCCCCAAATTTTGCCTTATTTGTCTCTTTCCTTGAAATCACTTTAACGTTGCATAGTATGTTTTATCTTCATAATGACTACTTAAAGATGGTTTTAAAACTGAACTATGTATTAGCCAGGGCGTGGTGGCTCATGTCTGTAATCCCAGCATTTTGGGAGGCTGAGGCGAGAGGATCACTTAAGGTCAGGAGTTTGAGACCAGCCTGGCCAACATGGTGAAACCTCCTCTCTACTAAAAATATAAAAATTAGCCAGGTGTGGTGGCGCACACCTGGAATCCCAGCTACTCACGACACTGAGGCAGGAGAATCGCCTGAACCCGGGAGGCAGAGGTTGCAGTAACCTGAGATAGAGCCACTGCACTCCAGCCTGGGAGACAGAGTAAGACTCCATAACAACAACAACAACAACAACAACAAGAACAACAACAAAACTATATATTGTAATAAAATAGAGTTATACTGAGCTAACGTATGCATTTTAAGTTAATCATTTATGTACTATAAAAAATAGTAAATCGCATTTGTAAAAATAAAAAGTACTGGCATGAACACAGCATTGTTCCTGTGGAAGGAGTTTGTGGGTTTCAGAAGTTTGTTACCCCCTGATTTAGGTATGGTCCTGTCTGTTGAACTCATGGTCATGGTATAATGACGTCTCTTCATTCCGTCCCCCACCCTCTGCGCCCAGAACCATTTCCTTGCTTTATGTAATTTCTTGTTAGATGAATCTCTATCTCCAAAAGCGACTGGGATAGATTAAATCAAGGCTCATACACAGCGTATAAAAACAGGAACTTCATTTCAGGGAAGATTTTTGTAAGATCGTTTTCTAAAATAGCATAGTATCAGAAATATTTCTGTAATCCTTTTCGGCAAGGAAATTAGTTCAATATTTTTGGCTTTGTCAGCTCAGGTCTCAATAATAGCTATGCTCTGTTGTCATTACAGTTTTGGCTTTTATCAACTGGAGAATGATTTTATATTAAGTGGTTTGAAATTATTTTTTTCTTGCATTTTTATCTAAGGCTTTGTAAGTGGGGTGCTCAAGTACAGCGTAGAACCAGAATCCTCTTTTCCTTATCTTTCATAATTTTCCATGTTTGTTTTGAATTAGTTAGCTTTGATTCAAACAAAAAAAACTAGCATTTTAAAAGATCTGGTGTTTCAGTATTTTGTTTTGTTCAATCACCCCTTGTTTCTTTTGACACTAAAGTTTTCTCAGGAACTAAGCAGATCAGATATTGTTCCTCTACTCTGCTTCATTGAACTCCTGAGTGAAATTTGTTTTTACCAAGAGGCAGTGTTTATGTGTTGGTGATAAAAAGAAAATAGCCGATATATTACTAGTTTTTTTTTTTTCTTCCGTGTCACCTTGTTATGTAAGGTTATTTTGTTGCCTTTCTAATGATTTTCATGGAAACAATCAACAAGGATGTCCTAACACTGCCCAACATGAAGCCAACCATAACTGTGGATAGAAATAGCAGACTCCTACTTCCTGGCCTTAAAAAATGTGTAATCTAGTTAAGAAGTTAAATCTCAAGGGGTACATCATAAAGCAATGAATGATTCAAATCGGCACTGTAAGAATAAGTTCTAGATGGTATGGGGCAGCCTATAAGAGCTATTGGAATTTAAAGAAGCAATAGATTGTTATGCAAATTATGGAAAATTTTCTTGAGGAGGAGGAATTTGAGAGTTCAAATTATTTTCTCAACAAACTTGTCCTCATTTTAGATTCAGCATTTGATAGGTAGGCTTCCAATATAATTTCTCTCTTCCTGTTAACAAAATAAATCTCAGAATTCTGAAAAGGAAAGATACTGATTCTTTCAAATCTCAAATGTCCTAACTTTATAGAAGAATGTGGTACTATGGAAGGGAACAAATCAAGGTGCTGTTAATAGGAGCAGTGTTGTAGTTTGGATATGTGACCCTCCAAACCTCATGTTGAAATTCGATCCCCAATGTTGGGAGGTGGAGCCTAGTGGGAGGTGATTTGGGTGATGGGGATGGATCCTTCATGAATGGCTTGGTGTCCTAATGAGTCTTCTTGTTGTCATCACTGGTGGTAATGAGTGAATTCTAGCCCTATAAGTTCATGCAAAATATGGTTGTTAAAAGAGCCTGGCACCTCTGTTGCCATGTGATCTCTGCACACAGCAGCTCCTCTTCCCCCTCTGCCATAAGTGGAAGCAGCCTGAGGCCCTCATCAGGAGCAGATGCTGGCGCAATGCTTTTTGTACAGCCAAGAGAACCATGAGCTAAATAAACATTTTCTTTATAAAGTACGCAGCCTTGGGTATCCCTTTATAGCAACACAAATGGGCTAAGACCAATAATCACCTTTAATTTGGGTTTGTAGGATAGCCAGTGTTTAGGACCCTGTAATTTTGCTTATAAAACCATGAAAGCTCATTTCAGATATTAACAAAGCATTTGGCTTACATATCTTATTTACTTGGTGTGTACATAGGCTGGAATAAAAACAAAAGCAAATACAGTTTGGAAGAAAATAAAGCCAGCAGCATCCCCTGGTGAATCCCTGTGACCATCCACCCCAGGAACGTGTGCAGTGCTGGTTATGGCAGAGTGGGGCAGTTCCTCTGGAAGACGGTATGATAAACAAGGGTCACCCAAGTGTGAGGCCAGAGGAAGGGAGACTATCTTCAGGAAGCTGTGAGCTTTTCCTTTTGTATGGGGGGTGTTTTGTTGGACTAAAGTTGTAGAAGGCATTTGACCTCTGCTATTGTACTTCATGTTTCAACTTCAGCTTCTGACCCAAAATAACACATATCTTTTCAGTAACTTGGCACAGAGCTGACAAAAGGCAAATTCAGAAGACGCCTCATTATAAAAGAAGGATTATAAACTACACAAAGAGCAAAATTAGTAGGGAAACTACCACCACAATAATAATGCTGCAGTGTTTTCAGAGCTGATATGTGATTGTGTTTTTCCTGTCTTGATTGTTTTTAAGTTTGGTCTAAAAAATATGGGTATCAACTTAAAATTTCTTAAACTGCTACTAGTTTATCTCCTTCCAGAGAGAAAGGATATTCATTTGATTTGAGAATTGTCATTTTGGTTTAATAACAATTGTTTGAAGGATGTTAAAAATCATCGTGGTGTCTTGGTTTTTATCCTAACAATTGCATGATAATTTTAGATTACTCTTGAAATATGCCTCAAAATAAAAAGTTAGACATAGTGGTCCTTTCTTATGTGCCTTGACTATTGTCAGAGAAAGCCCTGGGTTATCAGCCTGTTTAGAAGAAGTGACCTGGTATGCTTTTTGACTCTTGGCTCTGAAATCACATCATCAGGAGGACCATGTGGATTTTATTCATTTGACAGATACTTTTTGTGCACCTGTTATGTGCCAGGCCCTGTTATGCAGAGGACAAGTAGAGTAGAAAATGGAACTACTAACACTTGAAACACACACAATCAACTCTTTCTTTTTTTTTTTTTTTTGAAACGGAGTCTCGCTCTGTCGCCCGGGCTGGAGTGCAGTGGTACGATCTCAGCTCACTGCAAGCTCCACCTCCTGGGTTCACGCCATTCTCCTGCCTCAGCCTCCGGAGTAGCTGGGACTACAGGCGCCCGCCACCTCGCCCAGCTAGTTTTTTGTATTTTTTAGTAGAGATGGGGTTTCACCGTGTTAGCCAGGATGGCCTCGATCTCCTGACCTCGTGATCCGCCCGTCTCAGCCTCCCAAAGTGCTGGGATTACAGGCTTGAGCCACCGTGCCCGGCCACAATCAACTCTTTCGTTATAGCTCAGTTTAATTAACAGAAGGAAAACATTTGCTTTCGGGAATACACGTAACACCTGGGAATGCAGCTTTGGAACACCCGATTTGTCTAAGATGCCTGCTTACTACTATTATTCTATACAATACAAAGCCTGAATATGTAAATGGGAGTTCAACGGTCTTTTAGGAAAAAAATTTACTGAAAATATACTAAGAGGAATAACACTAAGGAATTCAGGAGCTACAAGAATTCTTGGAGTAATGTTATTTCAGGTACTTTCTTTGAAGTATTAAGTACACATTATCAGTAAGTTTTGTTGTGTTCCTAGTCTATGTAGATCATATTATCAGATAATGTAAAGCTAGATTAAGATGTTCATGCCGGGCCTAGCGTGGTGACTCATGCCTGTAATCCCAGCATTTTGGGAGGCTGAGGTGGGTGGATCACTTGAAGTCAGGAGTTCAAGACCAGCCTGGCCAAGATGGTGAAACCCCATCTCTACTAAAAATATAAAAATTAGCCGGGTGTGGTGGTGGGTGCTTATAATCCCAGCTACTTGGGAGGCTGTGACAGATAATTGCTTGAACCTGTGAGGTGGAGGTTGCAGTGAGCCGAGATTTCCCCACTGCACTGCACTCCAGCCTGGGCAACAGAGCAAGACTCCATCTCAAAAACAAAACAAAACAAAACAGAAAAAACTGCCTTTAGCCAGGCGCTGTGGCTCACGCCTGTAATCCCAGCACTTTGGGAGGCCGAGGCAGGTGGATCACGAGGTCAGGAGATCGGGACCATCCTGGCTAACATGGTGAAACCCTGTCTCTACTAAAAATACAAAAAATTAGCCAGGCGTGGTGGCGGGCGCCTGTAGTCCCAGCTACTCGGGAGGCTGAGGCAGGAGAATGGCATGAACCCGGAAGGCGGAGCTTGCAGTGAGCCCAGATCGTGCCACTGCACTCCAGCCTGGGCGACAGAGCGAGACCCCCCCCAAAATAAAAAAATAAAAATAAAAACACAAAAATTAGCTGGGCATGGTGGCACATTACTGTAATCCCAGCTACTCAGGAGGCTGAGGCATGAAAATCCGTTGAACCTGGGAGGCAGAGGTTGCAGTGAGCCAAGATCGTGCCATTGCACACCAGCCTGCGTGACAGAGCGAGACTCCGTCTCACACACACACACACACACAAGATTTTTTTCATGCCCTAAAAGCTTTTACACGTCCTAGTTGAGAGGACAGGATACACATACACACACACTTCCCTACCTGCTTGCCTGCCTCCAGGAAGCATATACGAAATGCCAGTCAACTAGGATGCCTTGTTTAGTGTTAAGAACTAGAGAATGACATGGATAGCTGTTCTGATTCTATGTTAGTATTTCTTAACTTCTTTCCTACCCTAGCCATTTCACTATTAAGTTGATAGTAATTCCCCATGTTTACCCCAGCATTAAGCTTGTGTATCCTCTATCAGCCCATACCTTATAGGTGGCAAGATTAATTTTAAAAGAATTTCAGACTTAAAAAAAGTTGCAAACTAGTACATGGAATTGCTGTGTAACTTTCTTACTTTCCCCAAATAATGTCTTATATAATCATAGTGTGATTATCAAAAGTAGGAAATTAACAGGGACACAATACTATTAATCATTGTCCTGCTGATGCCCTTTTCTGGGTCCAGGATCTAGGTCTGGTTCCTACATTGCATTTAGTTGTTATGTCTCCCCAGTTTCTTCTAATTTGGAACTGTTAGTCTGTCTTTGTTTTTCATGATTTTGATAATTTTGGGGATTACTGACCAGTTATTTCATAGAATATTCCTCAATTTGGGTATGTGGATCAGGCCGGGCATTTTTGGCAAGAATATCGTGGAAGTTATCTCGTGTATGTATTAGTGCGTTATCACCACATGCACGTGGTATCTGCATGTGTCGTTACTTTGCTAACTTGATCACTTGGTTAAGGTGGGGCCTGCCAGAAGTCGCCATGGTAAAGCTGTGATTTTTCTCTTTGTAATTAGCGTCTTGTGGGGAGATACTTTGCAACTCTACAAATATCTTGTTTCACATCCTACATTTGCTCATTAATTTTAGCATTTGTTGATTTCCTGGCTGCATCAATTATCACTGTGGTGTTTGCCAAATAGTGATTTTTAAATTTCTGTCATCCCTTCATATGAGTTAGAATTCTGTGAGGACGAGCTGTTCCTTCTCCCTGTATTATTTATTCAGTTATTTATATCTGTATGGATTCATGGATATTTATTCTATGGGTTACAGTCTCTTCCTATGATTATTTATTGTGATGCTTAAATTGTTCCAGATTTGGCTATTGGGAGGTCCTTAAATTTGGCTTGTAATATTCTTTTGACATGTTCCAATTTTTGGACCAGTTTCTTACTTTTTGGTACCATAAGATGTTCCAAGCTTATCTTGGATTTTTTTTTTTTTTTCTTTTCCTGCTCCAGCCCTAGAATCAGTCATTTTTCTAAGAAGCTCCAGTTCCCCTTATTGGGCAAAGGTATATAGAAACCAAAATTTGGTGCTAGATGTGCTTATTGTTCCTAAGATGTCAGTACTTCTAGCCCTTCTCAACAGATAGAGATAGGAAGTCTATGTGTATACATATACATATGCACACATTTCTGTCTATGTATTAAAACCCTTAGGGTTCATTCTCACTTTCCCCCTTATATGTAACTCTTTTATCTGAATGTGAGAAACCTGGCTGTCATTATCCACAATGTGTTTACTTATTTGTGCAATTCTAAACTACATACTTAGTAGTTTCAGAATGCTAACACATACCCCTATGAGAAATAAATTTACTAACTAGAATGTAGCATTCATGTGCATTTTTTTTTTTTATTTTTAGCATTACAATATCTAGAGTACTGTTTTCTAAAGTTATTTAGGTTCTTCTCTACCTACTTTTTGCCCTTGTTCATTTGTAATACATTAGGTTCTCTTATTTGATTTTGATTAAAATCATGTTGGTTTTGTTTACTTTTAGGTGATGTCAAATATTGCCACAGTTCTAAAACTTATAAATACATGAAAAGTATGCTCAGAAGGTAGAATTTCTTCCTTATTCTTTCTGACCCATTCCCATCCTCTTTCTGTAGATGAGTAATCTCATTACTTCTTGGTTTATCCTTCCTGTATATATTTTTTTATGCAAATCAGCAGATGCATACTGTGTTTTCTTATTTCCTTTTTTTATGGAAGGTGACATTTTTTGTTGTTGCACAAAAATTGCCACAAACTTAGTGGCTTAAAACAACACAAATGTATTAGCTCATAGTTTCTGTGGGTCAGGAGTTTGGACATGGGTTAGTTGGGTTTTCTGCTTTTCTGCTCAGTCTCACCAGGCCGAAATTCAGGTGTTGACCAGGGTTTCGATATCATCTGAGGCTTGGGAGTCGTTTTCCAAACTAACTAGTTGTTGGCAGAATTCCATTGCTTGCCGTGGTTGCACTGAAGCCCTTATCTCCAAGAAGCTGCCCACATGACCTCTCCATGGTTTGTCTCTTAGTAGTGTCTTTGCTGCTTTGAATTTTTCTGACTAATATTTTCTCTAGCCCTAGACTATCTTTAAAGGGTGTACTTTTTGAGGTCAGACCCACCCAGGATAATCCCCTCTCACCTTTGCCATATAATGTAACCTAATCGTGGGAGTGAAGTCATATCATATTCATAACCTGTCTACAGTTAGGAGATGATAATATAGGACATGTACCCCAGAAAGCAGGAATCTTGGAGGCTATGTTAAAATTCTGCTTTTACCATGTAGCATACAATAGGTAGAATTCCAAGATAGCCTCCAAGTGCAAAAGTCTTGCACTTTAAGCAAGTATTATGAAAAAGCATTGTTATATTGTCTATGCTTTTTCTCCATAAGATATAGAATTTGTTGTGTTGTGTAATTTATTAAAAATATTAATTTTGGCAGTTAAGGTTTGAATTTCTGTTCTAGTGTTATGTTTGTACTTTACCTTTTTTTGGGGAAAAAAAAAATGCCCACAGCCACTAGTTTCTTATTTAACTTTATATTATCTGGTTTGTCAGTTTTTAAGGATATTCTTGAATCCTTACCTATTTCCTGTACGCCAATCCATGAACTTAGTCAAATTTCCAGTTTTTCTCTTCTTTCTTCCATTTTTTAAAGTTGTATTACTTCTGTGTTGTCACAACATATAATATTGTCACATTGTTCTTTCAACTCTGCATTACATTCTTCTGGCAGATTTTACTGACAATGATGTTTTTGTGTAACATATATTGTTGCTGTCTTATATCAGGAATATCTCTACCACCACCCTTTGTCTTTAAAACCCTGAGAATACTGAGATTTGGGAGATCGTCAAAGAAAACAAAGACAAACAAATGTACTTACCTGAATGTTCAGAGACCTCACCATTCATGTGCATTATTGAAAACACGGCAAATGTTCCCAACTTCAGAAAGAGGCAGAATTAGTCCTACTTCAACTTAATTAGTGAAGGAATTTGGCATCTTTGTAAACATAAAGGGCCTATGTGGTTCATATATCTTTCTGTAAGGCAATAACTATGAAGGGCAAAGGGGCCCTTAGTTAATTGTAACTTGAGTAGGATGGGAGGGGTCAATGGCATTTTAACATAGAAGAACCAAGTGTTAATAAAGAGCTTTTCTTTATTCTCCAGGAGCTTGGTCAGCAATGTTTTCTGTTAAGTCTGATTGAGGAGTCAAAGTCCCAGTGGAAAGGTGTTGATGAGAAGGCAGATTCTAGAGGATCAATATTTCGAACCTCCTTTTAAGCTCATCTGACTTCACAGCTAAAAAGCTGTTGAGGCTTCAGAAAAAGGAAAGGCACAAAAGAATGAATGAATCAGAATTTGCCTGGACGCGATGTTCCTGATGATGGTCAAAAGTCCTGAGAGTTCCAGCCTTGAGGCCTGGCTCCCCTCTCTCTGAAGGCCTCTGGCTGGTTGCTTTTGGAGGAAGCTGAGTGTTTGGGTTGTTGCGATTCCTCATGTTGGGGATTTCATGTAACACAGCTCTGGAAGGTCTTGTACTCATGACTGTTAGTTATTCGAGGCCACCTAAAATCTAAATCAGAGAAATGACTAGAATGGAGAGAAGTGAAAAAGTGCCTGATTTGTGAAACAATTTCCCGACTTTGTTATAGGTCACTCAAGGCTTAGTGTAGGCTTTTTTCAAGGTATGTGTCTTTTAGGACTGAATCGGTTCCAAGCTGTATGTGAAAGCTTGTGTGTAAATAGGTTTCTGCTGGCAGATGGTTGGCAGGCTCAACCATCAGCCTTCCAGACTTGGGATTCTAACAAAATTCTATTCTGTGGCACAAGCCTAGAATAAGTATGATCCATATAAATACATTCATTTATGCACGTATTAGCAGAACACCGAGTTCTTGTTTTTGTGATTTTGATGATCTGGTGCTTTTGGTTTTCCTAATACTAGTTCATGGAGAGATAAGTTGTACTGTGTTGGCTAAAACCTGACTCTGGATGCACTAAAGAATTCTTCTGAGTTTCTTTCTCATGTTCCTCTATCCTGGAGGAAGTCTGTCTGCTTTCTCTTTTGCAGTCAGGAGATAGAGCATTGACCCCTGAAGCAATGTTGGGTTTACTTTATGAGAGCTCACCCTTGGATGTTAATGAAAGCAGAAGAGTGAATTAGTGTTGACTTCAGAGCAGGACAACTTGGGTGAGGGAATCTGTGAAGAGAACATGTTGTTATAGGCAACACCCGGGGAAAATTGACAAATCACGATAAGAATCATTGGATAATCTGCCCCACCCAAGAGAGCAGGAGGGTGAGAACTAAATCATCCTCTGAAATACACTTAGATTAAGAAATCAGTCTGATGTTCATTTCATAACATTCATCAGAAAGAAAAACAGGACTGATCCCAGGCAAAATTTATTGGTGGGAAAATTGTCGTATTCTATCTCCTCCTCCTCTCTGCTTAGCTCCCCAGCACCTGGTTAATTAATACTCTGCCATCTACCCCCTCAGAACCTTTTTCTTAGAACCACCTGAGATTCGTTCATCTACAGAATCAACAGCTGTCAACTGCGGCAAATAGATCCTCTACCCTCTACCATACCCCAGTATCCTAACAATGCCTTAAAATGAGCATCAAGCTGGGCGCTGTGGCTCACGCTTGTAATCCTAGCACTTTGGGAGGTCGAGGCCGGTGGATCACCGGAGGTCAGGAGTTCTAGACCAGCCTGGCCAACATGGCGAAACCCCGTCTCTACTAAAAATACAAAAATCAGCCGGATGTGGTGATAGATGCCTGTAATCCCAGCTACTCAGGAGGCTGAGGCAGGGGAATCACTTGAACCCCAGCGGGGCAGAGGTTGCAGTGAACCGAGATCGCGCCACTTCACTCTAGCCTGGGTGAAACTCCATCTCAAAACAAACAACCAAAAAAAAAAAAAAAAAAAAAAACGGGCATCAAAAGTCAAATGTCTACAGTAGTCAGTTAGGTCTCTTAAATTTGTAAAATCTGCCTGGGTTTGAGACAGAAGGGAGTGGTGGAACCTTGGCAAGCCTGAGAGTAAAGTCTCTGACCGAGGCAGGCGCCACTCGGCTTTAGCCCATACTGGCAAGGCAGGCCGGTGCTGTGAGGCCTTCCAAATTTTCATGAGAAGATGAAAATTTTGATTCTTCTATGAAATCTTTCACATTTTTCATGACGGTTTTAAATGTTTTACAGGCAGTAAAAACAACTCTTTGTGCCCTTATGCCCTGAAATCAAACCATGTGGGCCAGTAATTCCCAAATAGAGTCCTCTTGACCTAATATGCTTTTCTTAAAGCTAAATGTGTTTAAGGATTATCTTTTTATTTTGATATTTTTGTCCTTGCTGTGTTGTTAATGTAAGAATGTAATTGCTTTTCTAAAGTGACTGGGGGATAGGGTGAGCTTTTACTTGCATTCAGTGAAACTTGAAGGACGACCTTCCCAAAAGGGAACTCAGAAAATGTATCTGACTCTTCTAAAAGACATGTAACTTAAAAGCATAATTCTTTATGAGCCGATACTGAGAGCTCCCAATGGATGGGTTGATGGAAATGCTAATGAAGGCTGTATTCAGTTTTTAAATTTATCTTCAACGAGCAGCCGGTTCAGAGGCTCCAAACCCAACTGGCCAGCTTGCCCTGATGCTGAAAAGCAAAATCCCCAGGCTGTCCAGGGTTCTGAGTGAGAGGGTCTCAGGAATATTTACACAGAAGGGAGCAAAGAGCCTGCTTGTGTTCCTGGCTTTAACAAGTAAAGATATTCTGTTTCCCTCTGTGTAAATTTGCCCGACTTCTAAATTTTTTTAAAGTTTGAGAAATCAATCGCCAAGACTCCATTTAGAAGGAAGACGATGGTGAGAATGAATCTTGTGAATGTCCATACTGTACTGTTTCTCTAACGGGGTCCTGTGTACCCCCCTGTGATTTAGATATTGGCAGAAGGTCCAGTGTACACTTTGAATGTGATCTAAACGTTCCAGTTCTTTTAAATTTCATAAGTTATAGTTTCCTGAAAGAGAAACTGTAACTGCATAGTAGCAAGTATGGAAAGGAACCTAGTTTTCACTGTTGTGCCCCGTCATTTAACAGTCGCTTTGAGTAGTTTTTAAATCAAAAGCAAGAAAATGTTGATGCCTTAACTTTTTAACCCCTTGTTCTTCATACTAGTCTATAGGATAAGTTCTTCTTGTGGAGATAAACACTTGGGTTATTTCGAGTGAGGTGATAACAGTGAGAATTTTGTTTGAGGAGATGCTTATCTGATTCTGTCTCCCCATTCAAATATAGGATTGATTGTTTT
The DNA here is from genome assembly GCF_007565055.1 of Rhinopithecus roxellana. Taxonomy (NCBI): domain Eukaryota; kingdom Metazoa; phylum Chordata; class Mammalia; order Primates; family Cercopithecidae; genus Rhinopithecus; species Rhinopithecus roxellana. The sequence goes on from NC_044562.1 coordinate 118,884,811, forward strand.
CATCCTTGGAGCACCCACTGGGTACAACTCTGTTGGAAACCTTAGTGGTGAAAGCAGCGTCTATTCATTGAATTCTTTTTTTTTTTTTTTTTTTTGAGACGGAGTCTCGCTCTGCCGCCCAGGCTGGAGTGCAGTGGCCGGATCTCAGCTCACTGCAAGCTCCGCCTCCCGGGTTTACGCCATTCTCCTGCCTCAGCCTCCCAAGTAGCTGGGACTACAGGCGCCCGCCACCGGGCCCGGCTAATTTTTTGTGGTTTTTTTTTTTTTTTAGTAGAGACGGGGTTTCACCGTGTTAGCCAGGATGGTCTCGATCTGCTGACCTCGTGATCCGCCCGTCTCGGCCTCCCAAAGTGCTGGGATTACAGGCTTGAGCCACCGTGCCCGGCCTGAATTCTTTTTAATGTGTCAGAAACTGTGCTTTGTGAAACACAGGTTATAATATTTATTTTTCACAATGGTCTATGAGAGAAGACTACAAGAGGGATGGTCTCCAAGATAGGAAAAAATACCACCTTTGGGCTGGGTGTGGTGGCTCATGCCTTTAATTCCAACACTTTGAGAGGCCAAGGTGGGTGGATCACCTGAGGTCAGGAATCCGAGACCAGCCTGGCCAAAATGATGAAACCCCATCTCTACTAAAAATACAAAAATTAGTCGGGTGTGATGGCAGGCATAAATTAGCCGGGTGTGATGGCAGGCATCTGTAGTGTCAGCTACTTGGGAGGCCGAGGCACGAGAATCGCTTAAACCTGGGAGGCAGAGGTTGCAGTGAGCCAGGGTGGCGCCACTGTACTCCAACCTGGGCAACAGAGAAAGACTCTGACTCAAAAAAACCCCCCAAAACCCCAAAACAACAAAAGAAATGCCACCTTTATTTCGTTGTGAGGAGAGTGGGAGAGGAAGGTAGAGAAGTGTGGTGGGTTTGTGAGTTTAGTAGCAGGAAAGGGAGAGAGTTCTAGTATAAGGGGGTTTATTTTCTTCATGAGATACAAGGCTATATTGAGAGAAGAGGGTGAGGAGAGGATATGGAGGTTGGAGGTTGGAGGAGATTGTAAATCATTGACCAGAAGAAGGTAGATGTTCCCTGGGCAGTGTTGAGGGTAGATATTTTCTGGACAAGTGATAGTTGTTGCTCTGTGGTTGACTCATCTGCTTGTTGCATGGCCCTCTCTGCAGTCTCAGGTGCTTCTGTATCAGGAGGAACAAGATGGTATTAAAGACGAATTACTCATGACCCTTGTTCAATATGGTGAGGCAGACTTTATTTAGGACCATCTTGATAGGTGTAGGGACCACTGCAATGGGATTTTTGCAGTCAGGGAGAGAGATTGAGCTCAATTCTGAACAGAGCATGGACAAATAGGAATTTATAGCCAAGGAGTGGCATGGAGATCAGTGGATGGAAAATTACTAGGAGGAAACATCAGGGCTGTGGGAGTGAAGTAGGGGAAGAAAGGGAGAGAATTCTGGCTAAAGTGATCCTGACCTATTACAGGATTCTTGTTGAAGGCAGGCCAGGGTGATCAGATACCATCTGGGAAATGGGAGACGATGAGGAACCCAATTAGCTAGTGGGGGGGTAATTAGACATAGAAGGTGGGGAATTCTGGCTAAACTGACTTAGCAGACTTCTTGCCAAAACCAGATTTTGTAAGAAAGTGTATACATGGATGTAGGAGAATATATAGGAGCCTGACTAAAGTTTGGTCAAGCAAAAAAATCTTTATCACTGGTAAGTGAGTTTGTCTAGGTTTGGGGGTGTGTTAGGGGCTGTGCTGAAAAGACAGCTAGAGGAGCAAGAAACACTGGTGCAAGATCAAGAACATCATTTACCTGGGCCCTGGATTCTAAGCTGGGTAAGGAGGGAACTGCAGAAAAGAGTGAACTGATGGGAGTTCTTTACTAAGAGTCAGACAAATCTGGGGAAGGTATTGCAGTGGGAAAAAAATTGTTAGGACAAGAGCCAGGATGTTCTCTCGCAACTGCATTTCCACCCTTGCTTCGGATGGGGGAACTGTTTACACATTCCACAGTGGAGAACAATCAAGCCAGGCATGGTGGCACACGCTTGTAATCTCTGTACTTTGGGAGGCCGAGGTGGGGGGGTCACTTGAGGTCAGGACTTTGAGACCAGCCTGGTCAACATTATGAATTCCGTTCTCTACTAAAAATACAAAAATTAACCGGGTGTGGTGGCACGCGCCTGTAGTCACAGCTGCTCGGGAGGCTGAGGCATGATAATTGCTTGAACACGGGAGGCGGAGGTTGCAGTGAGCCAAGATCGTGCCACTGCACTCCAGCCTGGGCAACAGAGTGAGACTCCATCTCAACAATAACAAAAAAGAACAATCAGTATGTCCTTTGCTAAGATGCTTCCTACCCACATGCAGGGAGGGTTTTTTTTTTTTTCTTTGAGATGGAGTCTTGCTCTGTCACCCAGGCCGATCTCAGCTCACTACAACCTCTGCCTCCCGGGTTCAAGAGATTCTCCTGTCTCAGCCTCCTGAGTAGCTGGGATTACAGGCATGCACCACCATGCCCGGCTAATTTTTTTGTTTTTCGTAGAGACGGGGTTTTACCACGTTGGTCAGGCTGGTCTCGAATCCCTGACCTCGTGATCCGCCTGCTTCGGCCTCCCAAAGTGCTGGGATTGCAGACATGAGCCACCGCACTCAGACATAGGGAGGCTTCTTAAAAACCTGTCTAGTGTCTCTCCGTAGCTGTATCTCATTGTATGTGTGTGTTTTAATACATTCATGCTCAAAATTTTGAGAAATGAGTAAATGGGTTGTTTCCTGAATATAAGCTGCTATCTCTCAGGCACTGAGGCACTTGTTTATCAGCAGACCTAAGAAATTATGTACATACGGATCTCTTCTCAAGGCTTGTAAGAGATGTAGGTTCCTGGGCTCAGATCTCAGAATTCCTGAATCATTACTGCCAGGCGGGGGCTTAGGAATGTGCATGTCTGTGTATTAATACTCTGAAGACATGCAGAGTTCTAGAAGGTGAACTTTCATCTTAGGCCTTAAATGTAGAAAATACTGATGTGTAAGGAAGAAGCAAAGGTGAAACCGGCAAGTTAATTTTGTCTTGAAATGCCATCACATTTAAAGCACAGTTCTTCAGAAATCAAGTTAGAGGGGTATTGCATGATATTTCCCTCTATTTATCTAAAGTTATTTGTAGTATTTCTGTCCTGTATATGTTATGAAAAGTCACACACGCGTATGCTCATTCTTTGAGAGTCTACATTTACTAAGTCAGAAGATCTTTTTTTTTTTTTTTTAACCCTGAAGCATGAGAGATTTTGTGAGAAAGAAAATCTTTGCACCTTCCATTTTTAGAGGGAGGAACAGTAGAGAGTCAAGTGTGAAAACTAACCAGCCACTGGGTTTCTTGGGAAGAAAAAATATAGCGTTAATGAGTAAGAAGCGTTGTTTTGTATGCAGAAAGATACTAAAATTTATCTAAGGACAGTTTGGGATTTACAGGGAAAAAATGGATAGAATTAGAAAACATTCCAACTGTGACTATTTTAAAATGATATATTAAATTTGTTACAATTGAACAAAGGAGAATTTAGAGCTAATGAATTGCTTTGCTTGTAATATTTTCTTTACTCATTTCTTCTTATTTCTTTAAATAAGGAAAGCCAAGTCATTACTTGGCTTACTATTACAAGTTATCAACAACTTAGTAAAATGTGCATGAAATCTATAAGGTACAGAGCCTAATTCATCAGTAGCTTTGGCAGCCAGACATGTGATTCACTGTCTACCCACTGTGACGTCAGAGTCACAGGACTGTGGGTTAGAAGAAGGATACTAAGGGTCATCTGGTTCCAGCCGTGCCTTCGAGTGTCTGATAATGAGTTATTTAAAAAACTGAAACCCGGAATCAACTTCTCATTCTTGCTTAGCTAGTAATACAAGCAGACATTCATACCTTGATTTCTTCAACATGTAATTGGCTTGTAAATCAGGGCGGCCATATAATTAATTGTCCAGATTGGAGTACTGTTAGAGTGAAAGGGGGCATTGTTAATAATTATGCCAGGACAACAGGCGTCTTAGAGTTATACTCTATCACAAAGCTAAGTTCTAGCAAATGGTTTTGAAACCGTGTTTAGTCTGAAAGAGTTCTTCAGAAGTTACATGTAAAAAAAACTTCCCTAGATTGAAGTTTATTTACCAAGGTAACTAAGGTACTGTGTACTATGTGATACCCTGTTTACATGGAACCCCTGGGGAAATATCTCGTTTTTATGATAAACATTTCTTTAGTTGAAAAATTGGTACATTTATTTCTCAAATCAATGTTGGCCAACTGTTTTAATAATTTCTCATATGCAGCTTAAGATTAAAATTCTTTATAGAGGGCCTTTTATTTTAGAATATGGTCTTTCCCTGGTATCTATGGAGGATTGATTCTGGGACACTCCTCCCCCATGGATACCAAAATCAATGAATGCTCAAGTCCCTGATAGAATGTATTTGCCTAAAACCTATGCACATCCTCCCATCTAGATGACCTATAATACCTAATATAGTATAAATGTTATGTAAATGGTTGTTAACTATATTATTTAGGGAATAGTGGCCAGAAAGTCTGTACGTGTTCAGTACAGATGCTTTTTTTTTTTTTCAAATATTTTTGATCCATGGTTGGTTGAATCCACAGATGTGGAACCCATGGACACGGAAAATGTACTGTGCTGCCAGAAAGTAGTAATATCAGGTGTAATGGGAGTGGAGGTAGATAGTATCTAGACTAGAAGTTTCCAAACCTTTTCAGTCATAGCATCTTTAGTATCTCAATAATTTTCATAGTGCCTCCTAGACCAAAAGAAAAACCTAACCATTCCATTTATTAAGTACTTACGTCTAAACAACTATTTATGTCCTACTAATTTAGTGGCTGTTTGAGAAAATATTACATATAAACTGTGAGGAAAAAACTTTCATTTTGTTCTTTTAAAAGCATAATTACTTACAAATATGCATGCAGCTATAGGGCACTGCACAGCTTTCACACGTTGAATTCAGATTGTACACACATTTTGTTTCCTGTTCAGTTTTCATTTTCTCCTATTACTTGCTTTTATCACAGCAACTGCTAAAAAAACAGTTTTGCAAAGGTAAGATGTTATGGAAAGGAAATGTTGCATGACTCAGGGTAGAAACTGTGAACTACCTCAGGCTAGTGGCTGTGCAGTATCTGATTTCGAGTCTTGTTGCTTCCTTTGAAAATAATCCCATAGCTTCCTTCCAGTTCACTGTAGTGCTTGGGGGTGCCTTGGCACTCAATTTGAGAACCACAGGTCTAGACATTTCTATTTAGTTCATTATTTGGCTGTTAGCTAAACACCCATTGTATTTATGGCACCAGAAAAATTTATGTATGTGTGTGAGAAGCTCTCAAATCCATTATGTTAAAGAAACTAACACTTTACTCCTCCCTTTTTTGAATTAGGTTGTATCGTATTCTGGTACTGAATAGCTAAAGTTTATTGAACACTTATGTCAGGCACTGAGCTTGATGAAACACTTTGCATATGTTCTCTCATTTTCTTTTTGATTTTTATAACAATCCTACTGTATAAAGCTTCTTCTGTCAGGCTCTATCAGTACTTCTGGAGTAGATACTGTCCTTATTTTACAGATGAGGAAACTAAAGTTCAAGTAAATTAAGTGACTTGCCTATGAACATCGAGCAAGTAGTTTCAGTTCTGTGATATAAACTTAATTTTTAAAATTTTACTTGAAGACTAGAATCTTTGTCTACAGCCACACTCTTTTCTGTAGACACTGTGCTACCATCCATGTGTCTGCTACTGTTTTGAGAGGTACTTTTTGTGTTTCATGGTGGTCCTAAGAGGAGATCTTTTTGTTCTCACTTTCAAATAGAAACCCCGAGACTCAGAGAAATTTAGTTACTTGCCGGAATGAACAGCTAGTAATTGGAATTTGAACCCAGGGCTGAGTAATTCCAAAGGTTGTAATTGTAATTTATCCTGATGACCAGAGGATATTTTCCAAAATTCTGGAGTTATTTCGGAGTCATTAAAGAAAGATTAAGTTACGATAATGTGGCTTTTGTGTTAATATATTTTGATAAATCATATTCATTTAGAAATCATGCATGGTATGTGTGGCACCTCTCTATTAAACAGCATGCCTGTTGCCCAACCATGTGTAATAACAGAGAATATATTGTGCTTATCATTTATAAATATATGTATAGAAGAGAGAGAGAATGAATGGAACTATTTGTCAGTGGGCAGCTGACTGGGATGGAACACTACAGCAATGCTGAAACGACAGACCCCTGAGATAGGACCGTGTGTGGAGGATCAGGTTTTAAAGGCTTGTTTAGGAAGGTGAGTAAGTGCTAAGTAGTTTCTCAAGTTGAAAATTAGGAATCTCTTGATCCTGTCACTTCTCTTTAAAACCTAATAATCAAACAGGGATTCGCCTGCACTTGGAATTGCATTTCCCTCTGGAAGAAGACAGATCTAAATCAGAGGTATGCTTCAAGTTGGCAAACACTTTGGGTGGGAAGCAACATGAGGTACTGGATGAAGTGTGTTGCATTAGTCCTGGGCATGTTAGGACTTCAGGTGTAATTTTCAGAAGGATAGATTGGTTCATGTGAGTTAGCTATGGTTCATCTCTTGAATGAGGGGGGTGGAGTTGTTATAGAATGTAAGAATGCAAAGATTGAATGGTCAATGTGGTATTTTGGCATTCTTCCAAATCCTTGTAGCTCTCTTGGAGAAGCATAACACTGCTTTGTAGGAAAGAGAAAAGTGTTTACATCCAGAACATATTGAGTGGGTGTACTGAGTTCAGCAGCCAGGGTCGTGTCCCCCAGGCCTACTGTTGTGGTTTACCCAGCTGAGATGCACAGAGGGTCAATACAGTCAGATTTCTGCACCCTGCCACCCCCCTGCCCATCTTCATCTCTGTCTTGCTTGCATGCTTTCTTTTTCCTTTTTCTTGCCCACAACCAAGTCCAGCACTTAAAATGGAATAGTGCACACCGAGGGCCTGCTTCCCAGAAATTCTTTGTAAATGTAGGTGTGCGCCCACCCTGGAAAATGCTTTCTTCTTACTGCCTTGCTTGGTACATGCAGTGCAAATGTCACCATGTGTCCTTGTTTTAGGCTGAAACCAGACCATACACTTGGGTAGCACTTTATACCTAGAATGTACCACTGTGGTGTGAGAATATAAAACCAGTCATAAATGACATGGATTTTATTTCACCTGAACCTTTTTATCCCCAAGTAGACAAACATTGAAAACCTTATGCCCCAACAAGGAAGAGATACTTCTTACTGAGATATCTAAGGGTACCTGTTTATAATATGATTTAGCTCAGCCATATTTAATAAATAATCTATTATTTAATGTCATAGTTGTGCATTGCATATATAAATTCTAAATTTCCATGTACCACACATCAGAATTAATTTTATTATGGGATTTTTTTGTTGTTGTTCAACTCATAACTGTTAAGTGTATTGTGTATCTATGTTCAGAGTATTATAGAAGGCATCAAAATATGCCAGAGAACTTGCCTTCTCATTGGATAAAAAGTGTACACATGTGAAATGGCAACCAATAGGGTTACATTTGGTCCCTTGAACAAATGCTATTAGAGATAATACAAAGAAAAAGTGACCCCAAACATGGTATATAGAATACTCAGGTCTTGGGTTGAGATGTAGGTTTGGTGGAGAGAAGATGGGTGGGGATGGTAGGAGAGGCAGGTCGGGTCTAGGCCTGGAGTATAAGAGAAGGCATATCTAGACTCTGGACCTCTTTTCTTTTCTCTTTTCTCTCTCCTCTCCTCTCCCCTCCCCTCCCCTCTCCTTCTTTTTTTGACAGGGTCTGTCTCTATTGCCCAGACTGGAGTGCAGTGGTACAATCATGAGTCAGTGCAGCCTCGAGCTCCTAGCTCAAGTGATCCTCCTGCCCCAGCCTCCTGAGTAGCTGGGACTATAAGCACATGCAGCCACACCTGGCTAATTTAAAAAGTATCTTTTTGTAGAGACGGGATCTCAGTATGTTGCGCAGGCTGGTCTCCAACTCCTGGACTCAAATGATCCTCCCACCTTAGCCCCCCAAAGTACTGGGATTACAGGCATAAGCCATGAGGCTCGGCCTTTCTGGAGCTTTTAAATATATATTTTTAACTTTACAGAGTTGAAGTAAACTCTGTTAGTATTTGTATAATATTTAACAACCATGTACAAATAGTTAATGACTAAATTTGACACTTGCTTTTCTGGTCCTAATTACTTATTTGTTTAAAAGGAGATTAAAGATCTTGGAGGGGAATGCCTTTTGTTCATTGAAATGCAGCTTGTGTGGCTGAGCAGAATTCTGTTAGACAATAATTATGCACCATCTGAATGCAAGATACTTTATTGGGGTACTATGCCTGTAAAGAGGACTAACAAATTCTTTTCCCTTCCAGGGACTTGGAGTTTTGTAAGGATAGAAAAAAAATTCAGTAAAATAGAATGTGATTGGTGGTCCCCTCAGAAAGATCTTGATGTTGTTGAGTTGCTCTTAATGTCAGTTGTTTTGGGAATTCTTCTATTTTTATGACATCCTAAGGAGTTTAACAGTTTAAAAAATTAAATATGAAGGTGTTCCCTTAGATATTATACTTGTTGGTTGTTGGTATTGACCATAAAAATACCAGCAACATTAAAGTATTACTTTAATACCAGGATATTGTACACACAGATGCAAACATTTACTTCATGGTCTTTTCCACTACCATGAGGGGTAAGAGCCAAAAGCTAAGTAGCAGGCTAAAGGAGTGCAAAGGAGGAGAAAACTAAGAGCAGAAAATTTAATCCACTTGTCATACACCAGAAGGCCTGCCACGCAAGACTTTCCAGCTTTCCTGCCTGTCTTGACTGGGCTTGTCTGGAGAGAGACTGTGGGTTTCTGGAAATGAGACCATTAAGACTGATAAACACGTGTTGTAGTGAAACCTTAAGTTGTCTCAGTGTTACTGTGTGTTTGGATAGTACAGAGCTTTGCTTCAGAACATGGCTCCTTCATGAGCTGATAGTTTTGTTTTTAGAATTTTTTGGTAATTTAATCTTAGGACATCATAACTTCAGGTATCTGAGTCTCTGTTTTTAATTCCTTTATGTATACACCTTGTTGCAGAAATGTGGGGTCCTCTGTTTAAGTGTATGATCAACATTTTGAGGAACCACCACACTGATTTCCATAGTAGGTGTACCATTTTATATTCCCAATAACAATAAACAAGGGTACCAGTTTTTCCAAATCCCTGCAACACTTATTCCGCCCCACCTTTTACAATTATTCTTTCACTTGTAAGGACCCTGTGATTATACTGGTTCCCACCAAGGTAATCCAGGATAATCTTCCCATCGCAAGGTTCTTAATCATTTCTGCAAATCACATTTTTAATATATAAGGAATATTCACAGGTTCCTGGGATAGAGATGAGGAAATCTTTGGGGGCCATTATTCTGCCTATGACAGCAAGTCTACCTTTGAAGTTGCAGCTGTTTGCAAATGAGGAGCCATGAATTTGAGGCTATAACTTTTGATCATAGTTATGGCAAAAATACTCATTTTTAAGACAAAAGCATAATCTTTCTCTTGTTATTTCAGAAAATGTGACCTTAGTTGAACATAAACTTAAACTCTTTTCTTCCTTTGGTGATCCTCATCATAAGATTGAATAGTATGAGGCTGTAACCTGGGCCAAGCTTGAGTATGGAATCCAGGTTCAGTAGTCATTTCCAGAGTGACTGCTGTGAAAGAGGAGAGGGAGACTAGCGATGATCTTAATGTCCTGAGAAGGGAATTACAGATATGGGAAAAGGGCTGGGGGAGAGTGAGGCCAGGATTTCAGGGCAGTGGGACAGGTGAATGATATACTGCTTCAGATCAGCAGGTGATACAGATTGCAGTCTCATGGCTTTCTTGTGGTGGAATCTTGATATCTAACATGTTACAATTTGAGTTTGACATCTTCAGTTATCAAAATGATTTTACTCTTCAGATCTTATCACATAGAAAGTTGACATTAAACAGTAAAATAAGAACACTTTCTCTGGATTTCGATGCATTTTGGTCTGTGCCAACAATCCTAGTATCTTAATATATTTGGCCTTATGTTGTCTAATGATTGCCCACGAAGGAGTTTTCTAGCATCTCAAGTGTGGCCTCTTGTGTAACTCCCTCATTCAGCACACAAATGTGTGGCTGCAGACATAACTCCTGGCATAGCAGTTAGCAGACAGTAGACGAAGAGTTGTTTGAACTCCAGAACATGTCAGGGAATCAGACAGCAGACCTCTAATGAAAATCAGATATGAAGTTTGAAAAAAATTGCATGAGTGATTCTTTCCAGTATTCTCTTTGTGTTTAAATGCAATAAGAACCTGTATTTCAGGGGCTGGCACTTTGGCCAGAGGAGGGATGTGTGGTTTTGGCATCTATTAGATGTTGAATCACTCAGCCAGTGATAGGGGGAGTAGTAGGAAAATGGGAGGCAGGAGAGCTTGTCCTTGACTGCCATAGCTGCACCCTTTTGTTCTGTGGACAAGATTGGCTCTCCCACCTAGCTTGGTCTCTACTGATGATAATCTGGCCTTGCAATTGAATAAATACTGTAAACATAAATATGCACATAATGAACTCCCTTTTTAATGAACTTCTGTTTATTTCCATTTAAAAAGGATGGCAACAGTGTGACAACTTTAAAACAGTAGATAATTCACATGAGATTTGGGGAATTCATTTTTGTCTGTTAGGTTGTGTTTACTGGTTTAAAAAATGGATGATTTTCTAGAGGTTCATAAATTAACAAAATGGGTGGTTTTATGTGAATGGAGCCCAAAATCAAGGAGCAGTGAAGACAGTGGAAGTGCTGGCACTTCTGGTATAAGAAAACTATAGTCAGGAAAAGATGGAGGTGCATTACAGTTGCAAATTTCAATGTGCCGATTACTTTACATGCATTATCTGATTTATCTTCTCAAATTTATGTATGTGTGTATTCACACACATGCACAAACACCCCCAACAGATGGAAGTGATCCTTCTTTCATGATAAAAGAGAAATAATAGCAGACATGTTGGCCTGAGTTCTGTTTAACAGCTTTATTGAGATATAATAGATACATAAAAATGGTATATATTAAACTGCATAACCTGATGTATTGATATACAGTTTTGTGTTGCTTAACAACGGAGACGGGTTCTGAGAAATGCGTCATTAGGCAATTTCATCGTTGTGTGAACACCATAGAGAAATGATCACCACATAGAGACATGATCGTGACAATCAAGCTAATTAATATATCCATCATCTCTCAAGGTTTCCATTTCCTCCTTTTTTAGTGTGTGTGGTGAGGACTTAAGATTTACCCTCTTAGCAAATGTTAAGTATACAATACAGTGTTGTTAACTAGAGTCACCATGCTATACATTAGATCTTTAGAATTTATTCATCCTGCCTGACTGAAACTTGACCAGGATCTCTTCATGTCCCCCTGGGCCTGAAGTCTTTGCTCTGCCATTGGTAATAAACAGTTCTATAAACTTAGACAAATGCTTTCACCTTTTTAAGTCTGTTGGGTCACCTATAAAAGACAGAACAGAACAAATGTATCACAAGCTTCTCTTCTAGCTCTGTACTTTTGGATTATAAAAAACTTATGGAGGGGTCATAAGAAAGCAAGCCTTCTAAGAAAATAGACTACCTAAGATTGTGATTGAGAGATTAGAGGTATGTCTCATTACCACAGGTTCTCCAGAAAGGACAGCTTTCTAGTCAGCTTTTATTTCCGAGATGTTACTAGATTAGGGAGAGCCTAATTTCTCCCTTTGTGAACTTCACTGGCTACGGCAGTGATATTAATACCCTCAGTGATTCAATAAAAATAACAGTGACAATGAAAAATGACTGACTGGTGATTCACTTTGGGGAACTATTTGGCTGGCTGCCTGAGACCTGTGCCAGGAAAGAAGCTGAATAGATTTTAGCAGCATCCTCTAGGCTAGGAAGATAATAAAATTTAGGATGCCAGGTAGTTGTTTGGACCATGAATATAGGTCATGGAAGGAAATGGCTTTTAGGTGAGGGGAATGGATAGGCAGGTCATGTGCTGAATTTGCAGCCACCCTGCTGAGGCCCTCAGCTGCTGCAATTTTCAAGTGAACTCAGGAGAATTGGTACATTACTTAGTTCCAAGTGACTTAACTTGATGTCCCAATAATGGTATAAGGAAAAATGTCAATGTAGGAAGAGTTAACAGAGCAGGAGGAATCATTTACCTCATTTGATTTGAGGACCCCTTAAAGACTCACTTTTCCTAGATATTTCTTTGGCCAATGACTTCTCACTGCCATAGAGTAAGTTTGAAATTCTCTGGTTTGGTGTCCACACAAACTTGGTCTCACAGTACACACTCCTTACCTCCTGGTTTATTCTGTGTGACACACAGCCCTTTGCCTTCTCTTGTGTTCATGCCTTTGTTCATATCTTTCCTTTTACCTAAAATAATGAGAATAATATGAATAATACCATTTAACATACTGAGTACTTTCCGTGTACTTACTTTTGTACTATTTTATAGTAATCCTCCCATATCCGTGGGGGATACTTGTCAAGACCCTCAGTGGATATTTGAAACCTTATATAGTACTGAACCTAATATATACTATTGTTTTTCCTATATATACATACCTATGATAAAATTTAATTTATAAATTGGGCACATTGAGAAATTAGCAATAAGTAATCATAAAATAGGACTGTTATAACAATATACTATAATAAAAGTTTATATGAATGTGTTCTCTCTCTCTCTCACAAAATATCTTACTGTTCTCCACTAACCTATTTTGGGACCATGGTTGAACTCAGGGGACTGAAATAGCGAAATAACAGAAAGCAAAATCATAGATGTGGGTGAGGCTACTGTACATACATTATCAAATTTAATTTTGCCCAAACTCTATGATGCAGGTAGTAACATTACCAGCATCCTCATCACCATCATGATGCTCATCACTACCACGGTGATCATTTCCATGTCACAAGTGAGGAAGCTGAGATGTCGTATAAATAACTTAACTGAGAGGACACTCTAAATGAGTGGTAGAGTAATGATTGCAGCCCAGGTGGCCCATCTCCAAAGCCCAAACATTAGAAACCATATTGTGCCATTTAAGGCCATTCTTTACCATCCTCCCCACACATCCAGGCTCAATGCTTAGTATTTTCTACTTTCCATAACAAAAAGTAATGGCTCCTTCTCTGAGGTTCTGTCGTATTATTTGACATGCTCTGTTTTATATTTGTGTATTCATCTTCTTTCCTTCTGCTTCACTGATGCCTCATCAAAGCCTGAGTTTACCATGTATTTGTAGTCTCACCTTGATTCGTTATTTGACAGTTTATTAAGTATATATTGATTTGACACTGTACTTTGCTATCTATATTCAGCCCAGTCAGTTTTTTGGCTCCAGTTTATATTTTTCAACATCTTAAAATACTTCTGTTAAAATGCCAGTATCTTATATGAAAATATTAATATCACGCATTTTCACCTTCACTTTTCATGCTAATGACTTTATCTGGTTATTTAAGTGGAATTGTAGGATTGCTTAGTTCAGACAAGTCATATTTTAGAAACACTGTAGTTTAAGTGTCATGGAAGGGGGATGATCATACAGACCTCTATTCTGAGTGCTGGCTTTGCCGCCTACCTCATGCGTGGAGGAATTACTTAACCTCCTTGTCCTCCAGTTTCCTTCTCTGTTAAATGGAAAAGATAATACCTGCTTGTCAGGATTATAAGACAGACTAAATTGGATAATGCATGCAAAGAGCCTAAGTGCCTGAGACATATCGGTCCATCAAATATGGTACGTCTTGTTGTTTTTGACCCTTGATTTCGATTCTGATCTTCAATTTTGAATTACATTTACTGGCTTCTTCGACTGTGGGGTGTTTAATAATTTCATTTGCTTTAGGATTCAAATAGTGTGGTTTAAGATCACCAGTAGAGTCAGGATTAGAATCTAGCTAGTCTAATTCCAGAGCTCGACTAGTAAAAACTAATAAATTAGTAAATCCTTGCTCGTACTGCCTCATTAGAATTCATTGTGCTGCCCAACCATCCAGTTGCAATCCATCCCATTTCCTTTTTTGTAGCAACAAGTAATGGCTCTGGGGAAGGGGACATGGGGAGTTGTTGTTTGATGGGTACAAAGTTTGTTTTGCAAAATGGAAAAGTTCTAGAGATCTGTTGCACAACAATATTAATATAGTTATAAACACTAAAGTATAAACTTAAAAATGGTTATGAGGGTAAATTTTATATTACATGTTTTCTACAATAACTGAAAATTTCTTTTTTAATGACTCCTTTTGAGTTGCTGTAAACTTTTGTATCTTTATTTAAGAGCTCTAAAAGATTGTCTAAGACATTTATTTTGTGACATGATTTTCCCTGCTTCCATAAGAAGCACTACTTGCAAAGTCCATGTTTTTTCTCTCTAAGCAAGTGGTTATATAGAAGAGTTCCTGTTATAAAATCTGGTGACTGAATGCTTGTGAGTTTTAATTTAGCGACTCTAAGGACAGAGATATATTACATAAGGGGTATTTCATACTGTTCACTTTCCCTCCCGTGTGTCTCCATGTCACTGTGGGTTTCTAAGTATGAGCCTTGAGGATGTTTGGGTAAAAGAAGTATTTTACAAGTTTGCATTATTACCATGAAACCAGGTCAGGAGCTGATATCAGAATACTCTGTATTGCTACCACATAGATCTATTTGGTTGTGAATGATTTAGGCACCATCATTCTGTTCTGTGTTGTGTATGATAATCTGTGGGTGTAACTTGAGATGTATAGGCTACCATAGATTCTTCTTCACCAGAATTGCTTTCTTTATAAAGTACTCAGGAATTTTGGCATATTCTAGTTTTCTTTATTTTGTAGTTATAATTTCTATTTTCAAAAGGTTCTGAGGTGGAAAACACACTTAAAGACAAATTAAGATTGTACAGTTACAGATAAAACCAGAGTAGAGACCATACATGTAACTACCACTTGGAATAGATACCAATCTGAATCAACTGGCAACAAAACAAAGTTCAGATTTATGGTTTATTATATGTGGCAGAAGACGCTCATTTTTCTTTTCAGGAAAATGTTGCTAGAATTGAAGATTTTTTTCCCCCATGAATTTTTTTTTGGAAAATAATAAGCAACAGATATTATCATGGAATGATGTTTTACAAGAAACCGAAATGCTGTTCAGTGTGTAGACATTGTTAATAGCTAAAGTATAAATCCGAATTCGTTAAGGATATTTGCAGGCTGGGCAGTATGGCTGAGTTTGTTTGCTCTTCAGTATTTAACAACACGTTTAATGCCTACTGTTTGCCATACTGTGCCATACATTGGTGATTAAGAAGAACAACAAAAATTGTTCTTGAAGTACTCAGTCCAGTGGGAAATTTAGGTAAGCAAACAGATTGTTAGGGTGCAGTGTATTAGGTGTTATATTAGAGACATGTAAACAGTGCTGTTAGAGCCCAGTGAGAGAGGGTATGTCTTGCTGGAGTAGTTGGGGGAAGGTTCTAATGATAAATGACATTTGAATTGATTCTTAAAGTTTGCCAGGTTGAGAGTGGAAAGAAAGGAACATTTTTTACAGAAATAATACTCTTGGATAATCTAAGTTATTTTAGCTAGGAACTTGTACAATCTAGAAAAATGATAATTAACATGCACTGAACTTTTCAATTCAAATATCATATGTCTTCCATCGACCTTTGGCAATACTTGCAGGCAGTTACTTCGTGATTAAATTGTCTCAGATGCCTACAGTGTGGATATTCTGGTATATGGTCAAAGCCCAGGAAATATGTTGGATGGAACAATGGATGAAAGGAAGTAAAGGAGAGCCCTATGTCACAGATATCACTAAGTGTGGGTGAGGCAGAGTTGTCACCATTTTAGGAAAACTTGGAAATTGATTGATATTTTCAGCCAAATAGATGAGCAGTTCATTTTTATAAAGGTAGCAAAGGGACCTGGAGATAGAGCCAATATTTTCCTCACAAAGTAACTTGGACTCATGAATTACTTGCTCAAACATTTAGCTTGGACTCCAGAGTCTTGCCCTGTACAGCACAAGAGGAATGAGTTCCCTTGAAAGAAGTTTCAAAGCAGTTATTACCAGCTAATCACAACATCCCTGGACTTTAACCAGACCTCTGTAGAGTGTCTGATTTTAAATAGAACTGCTTCCTCGTGGTCCTTATGGAATTACTAAGCTGGACAATGTATGTCTGAGTAGCTCAGAGGCTTGACTCATGGAAGGGGTTATTTTAGATGCCTGGTGAATGATTACCCAGTGGAGTTTTAGTTTGGATGTATTGATATTGCACTGTTACTTCTGACAATAACTAATCATGCTCAAAAAGACTTCTTAAGTCTCTTCTTGTTCAGAGATTCAGACCTTTGTTTTGACCTCCAGAATCATGTATCTGCCTGCCCACTTGAGAGTTCTCCTGGTTATCTCATAACTATGTCAGACCTAAAACAGTCAATATTTATAAATCTTATTCTTCACCAACTCCTCCAGATTTATTTTGCCTTTTGTTATGTGCCCCTCTTATTAACTGTACCCGCATTCACTTAGTGACCTAAGCTTAGAAACAAGGTATAAATCCTCCCCAGCCCTTAAGTCTAACCAATCAGTTTCATTTCATATTTCTGACATTTGTCCACCTTTCTTCATTCAACGTGCCATCGACCCCATCTAAGCTGCCATCATTCACTTGAACTGCTTAGTCCTGGCCTCGTACTGGCTCCCTGCTTTTGCTGTTTCTAATCTGTTCTCTGCATAGCACCTATTGTTATCTTTGAAAAACAACTTCATTATGTTATTTATCTGCTTGAAAGCCTTCAGTGGCTTCCCGTGGCACTTTAGATACAATAAAATATATTGACCCTGGCCTGCATGTCTAGGCATGATATGACTTTGACTCACGTTTCCAACTTCATCTTTTTCTCATTCCTTCTCTTTTACTTTCTCTCTGGCTCTTCTGACTTTTTTCAGTTCCTTAAATGTGGAGAGCTAATTCCTGCCTTTGAGGCTTCCCTTATTCACTGTGCCCAGTGTGCTTTCGTCCGCCCTCTGCCTGGCCAATCCTTCTCATTTATTGGGACTCATTTGTTACTTTTTCCTGAGAAGTTTTTCCAGACTGTCTAATCTAAGACTACCCTCTGATAACCTCTCTCAAGCCTTACCAGAGTTTAAAAAGCTTTGTTTGTTTCATACGTGTCTCCGGACCATAACACAGTTCTCTCTGGGGACCGGGTCTGTTTGGATTCCCACCCAGCATGTTGCACAGGGCTTGTACAGGGGCAGTGCCCCATAAACATTTGTTGAACGAAATACTATTTAATCAAAATAAGAGTTATCTGGAAGGGGCATCTTGCCTTTCTCTTTGCAGAAAACGACAGAGCCTGCGTGTAATTCCTGTGGCGATGTTTGCCAAGTGCTTCCACAGGAATGTCCAGTAGAGTACTAATAGAAGGTCATAAGCTATTGCCATTTTGCTCTCCTGCAAAAAAAGCTTGGTAGCATCTTCAGAGTTTGTCCTTGGGAGCCTAACAGACTAGGTTTAGGTCCTGTCTTTGTTCCTGTAAAGCTGTGCAACCTTGAGGAAGTTAAACAAATTCTCCCAGGTCTATTTCCCTATATATTAAATGGAGAAGATTGTATCTATCCCACATGCTTGTTATGCGTATTAACTGAGATTACGTATGCAAAGTGCTAAATGTAGTGCTTGGCACCTTGTAGGAGTTCAGGCATTCTTTTTCTTATTCCCTTTATATCTCGAGATTAATGAGGACTCAAGAGGAAAAGAACTCATTTAACTTATAATCTTGTTGTTCTTACTTAATGCGTAATCATACTTGGGGCACTAACGTGAAGGTCAACACAAGTTTAAGAGGAAAACCTCCTTCTCTGGAGTGCAAATAAGCAATGATGGACTGACCATTTACCAGTAAATAACATTAGACTTCCTCAGAAAGATACATGTGAAATTCACCTTTGCCTTATCCCAGGAGTTATTTTTTAACATTGTCAAATTGTAATAACTAATAATTACAAATAGATTTTTTCCATTGTAGTTCAAGTAGATATTCCATGAAGATAGACCATATGAAAACATTTTCCCATATTAGATGTTTCTATATCTAAGAAGTGTTGGCAGTACCATTGAAAACTCTTTATAAAGTCCAAAGCTCTTCAAAGTAATTGTCAAGTTGCGGGGGGGCAATTAAAATATTAAATATTTTAGGCTAGGCACAGTGGCTCCTGCCTGTAATCCCAGCACTTTGGGAGACTGAGGCAGGCAGATCACCTGCAGTCAGGAGTTGAAGACCAGCTTGGCCAACATGGTGAAACCCCGTCCCTATTAAGAATACAAAAATTAGTCAGACATGGTGGTGAGCTCCTGTAATCCCAGCTACTTGGGAGACTGAGGCAGGAGAATCACTTGAACCCGGGAAGCAGGGTGAGCCGGGATCGCGCCATTGCACTCCAGCCTGGGCAACAGGAGTGAAACCCCATCTCAAAAATAAATAAATAAATAAATAAATAAATAAATAAATAAATAAATAAATAAATATTTTAAAGACAGGTTATTGTAAAATCTGATGGATTAGACTCAAATAGGTGGTAGATATACTTAGGGCATACCAATCTAGATGTTAGATTGAGTTTAAAGGAAAATGCTTGGGTTAATTTATCATAATCAGTGGTTGATTCTCTATCTTTAAGTCAGGACAGCACACTCACCTTTGCCTCTATTAAACTTATTTCACCCTATAACATGAGACAATAGCCATAACCAGGGGAATTGTTTCTCCCTAAGCCAAGTCCTTCAGAGAGCTTGGAGCTTGAGCATTGAACATTCAAGACCTTTGCATTTGTCTGCTTGAATATTGCCCGAGATAAGGGACCACATTGTCTATTTAGGGAAAGGTATGACAGTGTTGATGCCAGGGGATAGACAGGATGATAAATAGATGTAATACTTTAATTGACTACTTAGCTCAGTTGTTTAGCGCATGAGAACTTTGGGGAGGCCAAAAGATTAGATCTGAATTCTTTCTGAGGCTCTCTTACTCTGCCATGGTCTTTTGCCAAAGACCTTACCTTGCAGCCAAATGTAGTATCTTAAAAATGTGTATGATTGGTCATTTGGGACATTAGATTCATGATATGTGAAAGTACCCGGAAAAAATCCATGACCAGCACTACAGAAGGTGTGCTGTGTTAAGAAGGGGGTTTATGTGAGTGCTGATGTCTGGACATCTCAATTGGCTCATGATTAATTTCCTACTGCAAACTCACCTTCATAAACCAATATAAGCTAAACTGAGAGTTGTGGTTATTAATGTTGACATAAATGTTAACATGTGTCCTCAAGAATACTGTCATCTCACAGAAGGGACAAAGAATAGTTGCGTCATTGTCTTGTTTTTTGTTCTTTTCCTTGTAGTTGTTTATCAAAGTTGAGTATAATTTGAATCTGTCAGTGGTTCTGGTCATTGAGTTCTCTTTTGGTGTTTTCTGTTTTGTGTCTGGTGGGGCTACAGTGCTTTACAAAGAAAATGGATACCTTCTGAACTTTTTGTTAAGTAGAAAGGGAGTCTGCCAAAGAGACAAGGCATCACCTTTGCTAAAATGCAAGTCTGATTGTTCAAAGCAGATCATCTCACATGTCCCAACATAGAACTTCAGAGTTTCCCATCTTTCATCCAACCAGTTTGATGTTTAAGTGATTTCTGTGGGTGTTTTGTTTTGATCAGATACTAGGAATTGAGAGAAAGTAATGAAAAAACCATACTGGTATTAATTGGTCTGCCTGCAAGTTACCAATTTGGAAGCCTGCTGTGGAATGTGACATCTTTTCTCCTCTCTCTCTTTTTTTTTAATAGAATGCTATGAACCTACCTCCTGACAAAGCCAGGTTACTGCGGCAGTATGACAATGAGAAAAAATGGGAACTGATTTGTGATCAGGTAAGAAACAGTGACACTTTCTTTTATGAAAAAAGGAATGAAAGAAGAGATCCAGTGTGAATTTTATGGTATATCAATTATATCATGATTGAAAAACAAGATATTTGCTTCTGCAACAGAGATAGGAAAAAAAAGAGAAGAGAACTTCAGAGAAATAACGATATGTTTGTGTGGATCTTCTTTGGATCCCAGTTTGAATAAGCTAATTATTAAAAAGACTTCCTGAGAAAATTGGGAATATTTGATTAGTGACTGAGATGATTCCAAGAAATTATTGTTGATTTTGTTTGATCGTAAAGTACATAGAATAATACTGGGCACATAGCAGGTGCCTCTAAACTTGTGTGGCTGCCTCTGTTGCTGCTGAAGGGCTCAGATATTAAATATTGTGACCGTTATTGTTTTTATTTTCAACTTGTGCTCAAAAGATTCAGGGAAAGTTATATCAAATCGATATGGTTTGGCTGTGTCCCCACCCAAATCTCATCTTGAATTCCCACATGTTATGAGAGGAACCCAGTAGGAGGTAATTGAATTATGGGGGCAATAATTGAATTATTTCCCAGGCTGCTGTTCTCATGATAGTGAGTAAGTCTCATGAGATCTGATGGTTATCTTAAGGGGGAGTTTTCCTGCACGAGCTCTTTTCTCTTGTCTGCCTCCATGAGACATGCCTTTCACCTTCATGATTGTGAGGCTTCCCCAGCCACATGGAACTGTGAGTTCTCCATTAAATATCTTCCCTTTGTAAATTGCCCAGTCTCAGGTATGTCTTTATCAGCAGTGCAAAAACAGATTAATACACAAATATATCATTATCTGTTATCCAAACATACTTTACGGTTTGAATAGCAGTTATATGATGCTGTCAGAAAAAGCTTCAGCTATACATTTCCAGTCTAAAAATATTAATGCAAATCTTATTTGTGAAGGCTTAAAATGATGACTGTGGGGTGGTGTTGATATCTAACATAACAGGACACCCCTGGGCCCCAGTGCTGTGTGCACACAAATATTGATTTTACTTCTTGGATACAAATACTAATTTTACTGCTTCTTAAGCATGTAACATGGATATAGTATATGTTAGGATATATGTTATAGGAAAAGTACACAAAGTAATAGATAATGTTAAAGAAATTGATTTCCAAAAGAAACTATATGAATATGTGTGTGAGGACCTGTAGAGAAATTATTTCAGGTTTCAGTTCCATGAAAAATTACCATATGGACATGGTGAATCATGGAACTGGTCATTGTTTTCCTTGGTTGCTAAGATGCTCAGAGCCAGATTTGTGGCCTGAGCCACAAATTTGGTATAAATGGTTGTAAGAGACCATTTATACCAAGTACACAGTACTTCAATGACATATGTTTTACCAACCTCATCCATGGCTTCATCTAAGTATTCCTGCCTGCATTTTCCCTCCACACTGATTTCCTCACTGAAAAAAAAACTTATATGAAGTTGTAAACATTTGTAAATTATCATTTTGAACAAGATAAATATAAATATATCAGCATTACTGGTGAACAAAGATTATTCCTGCATTGATAACTAAACTGAAATGTTCTCTATGCTATAGGCATTGTATAAATTGGTGCATTGAACCTTTTCTGCTTCTTTCTAAGGAAGCAAATATGGAGTGTCACAATAAATGCTTTCTCATGACCTGACTTTATCATGAAGTGGCACTTCATTATTTAATTTGGGGCATCAGCTTTTTCATACTTCTGTATGATTGCATTAGTCTATCACTTGGTTTTATAAGTATTTAAGTGTATTTTCCTCAAGAGTAAGTTCCCTTAGGATATGGGCCTCTAACAACTTGCTTCGTGCTTGAAAACGTGCTTATTGAAAACATGTTGAATGAAGGAAATAATAGCTAATATGGAAGACAGTGGAGAGGAAGCTTGCATTATTCGCAGAAGGGAGAAAGCAGTTAAAAGAGGTGGCCTGGAAGACTAAGCAGAAGTTTACTGTTTCCATATCCTTCTCACCTTCCTCTACCTGTCAGTGTGGTTTGTTTTTGGTAAAGGAAAAACAATTCACTGCTCATTTCTCGGAATTGTTTTAAAGAGAGAAGGATGCCATTTTTAAATGTAATAATTCAGTGGTACTAAATACATTCACGTTGAAGATAAATATTTCTTAATATGACAGATGCTGTTAGGAATAGAGAATAAATTCCAGAAATTCTGTCCCAAATTTAACCAAATTAAGATTAAATCCCAAAGAGCTTTCTATAGTAACAATATTGCAGAAATGCCTCTTCATCCTTTCCTGGCTCATTGCATAAATATAAAGATGACGTGAGCTTCTAGTGGGTCTCAAAGGTTAAGGTAAAATGGGAGACATGTCTAACTAATTCTGGAGGGAGTGGAGCTATGGAAGCCACAGAAGAGAGACATCTCTCCTGGATTTTGGGTGCAGTGAGGTGTATCCCGGTGTACCCATTTCTGTTTTATAGTAGGTGAACAGAGTTCCCATGAAGACATTATGAATTTAAGGACCCTGTGGGGAGACAGAGGCAAATTTTGTAGTGTGAACGTAGAAAACTGGAAATGTCAGGTTCCTTTGATAACTGCAAATAAAACCCCTGAAGCTCCTTAGCTGTAAGAGCTCTTTCAGTGGTATTTCCACTTATGGAAAGAGAGAAAGTCCCTTAATCTCACTTGCGCCTCAATTTTTGGTACAGACCCTGTGCTGCATGTTTTGGTTTTGGGGCTTTCGCCATTTCCCGCAAGTTTAGAGCTCTTAGCACAGTGGGTACTATGGATAAATGCTGGTTTGGGGGGTTAGAGATCCTGGATGAATTTAGACTTTTAGATCATTTATATCTGGAAGAGTTGTTAGAGACCATTTATCCCAAGCCACTCTGACTACTTTTTCTATTGAAAAAGTTCACACATGCTTGTCCAAGAAAGCATGTGGAGGAGCATGTGGAGTGAAGTGCAAGTCCCTTCGCCTTTCCTATCTGTTCCCCAAGCCCCTTATTTTATAGATGATGAAACTGAGGTTCATAGAGCGTAAACGACTAGGCCAATGCTAGGGTCACCCAGATAGTGAAACGAGAACATCTATTTCCAAACTCGACTCACAAGCTTTTTGTTGCCTGTTATCCCAGGGATCTGGAAACAAGCCCTTGAAGCAAAAATTATAGTAGGTAAGGGTTTCTCACCCAGGTTTTGTATGTGGCTGCTCAAGTAATTTAGGGAGTGCCTATAGAGCTTACAGGTTGTGGGTTCATAACTGTGCCTCTGCTGGATGATCAAGTGGAAGTGGTTAGTCAAAGATTTCAGGACATTGGAGGTGACTAATGCGATGGGTGTAGATCCCACCAACATATAATCCAGTCCGGAAGCTGTTAGAGGTGCCATCCCTAAGCTGGGTTATAAAACCTTCCTTCAGTGTTTGCTGGTGCTGAGGGTGTGATTGGTTATTTTCTGTGGTGATTTGGCATGGGTGGACCTTGCCTTCTGATGGCTGGCTGTTGCTTGGCATAGTATCCTTGGGGAAGGGACCAAGGGAAGGGTGAGACATGGAAAATCTCCCCTTTCTTTACTTGTATAAAGTGATGGGAAGAAGCAGATTAAAAAACAAAACAAAAGATGAGCGTGAAGAGGTGGTAGGAAATTGTAGCCACTTAGACTCAGTTTCCTGTGATAAGCATTTCAGGGAGGTCAGACTGCATCTCTCCAGGCTTGGCATGGGTCCTGATCTAGGGAAGGCGAAGCCAGAGCTGAGTCAGGCCAGTGGCGCTAAGAAATCTCATTACTCCTGTTGTGAGAGGTGATCTCTTGTCTTTTTCAACACAGCTGACCCATACCATATACATGTATTTAATCATTAAGAATATAATTATTTTTTAAACCCTTTACTTGTGGTGTAATACTATTTCTTTAAAAAAGAAAAGCAGGTTTCTTACTGGAGAACTTGCCTCAATATTTAAGCCAGTTTGCCATTGGAATTAAATTTCCTAAAAAATTAAAGAGCAAATATATCTCCATGGTTTTTAGTGTTGGTTATTATTATTATTTTTTAATGTTCATGTTTTTGTGAGCCAGTTAAAGCTCTTCCCTGCCTAATAAGCAAATACTACAGAATCCTGATAAATTATTTCCCGTGGGCCATTCCAGGTAAAGAGGGCTTGTCCTTGGAGCACCAGGGGTAATAAATGCATAGTGACAGTGGTGGCATTTTTATAGCCTACTTCGGTGTTGGTGGCTGCTATGTTAGAGTCATTTGAGCAAGCGTAGGAAGAGCAGAGACAGTGGTGAAGAAACTGAAGGAAAAGATGGTGATGCCAGCAATAACCTTTCCATGCCCCTTTTCCTCCTTTTTGCTCCTAGACTTCAGACGTAGTCTGCCTTTTAGCCCCTATTTCCCAAGTTGCAGGCTTTGATTATACATTTAGCTACGCTCACTCCTTTCTGGCTTCTCACTTCCAGTTGCTGGGCTAGCAGATAGCCACTTCTCCTTCTCCTTCTCCTCCCTTCCTTCTATCCTCTGACTAACTGACATGTTTACTATACTTAATATGTTAAATTGGTTATATTTTTACCATGTTTCCATAATTCTGTGGTATGTTTAAATGCTGTTTTAAAATTATTAGTTTTTTATGATCTGTTTAATTCTTTTCAAATTTTGTCTTTTGACCCTTAGTTTTCTCTTACCATTTTGGTATCTGATCTTCCCCCTCTATACATTCATTCTTTTGGTTGTGCATAGTCAGATTTTTTGTTTGGTATTTGTTTTTTTTTTAAAAATCAGTATGCACCTTATAAAAATTTTCTCTTGTATTCAAATAAGGTCATCACAATTAAAATGAATAGTAATTTCTTAGTATCTCCTGTTGCCCGGTTTATTGTTCTCAATTTTCCTTTGATAACTGCAAATAAAACCCCTGAAGCTCCTTAGCTGTAAGAGCTCTTTCAGTGGTATTTCCACTTATGGAAAGAGAGAAAGTCCCTTAATCTCACTTGCGCCTCAATTTTTGGTACAGACCCTGTGCTGCATGTTTTGGTTTTGGGGCTTTCGCCATTTCCCGCAAGTTTAGAGCTCTTAGCACAGTGGGTACTATGGATAAATGCTGGTTTGGGGGGTTAGAGATCCTGGATGAATTTAGACTTTTAGATCATTTATATCTGGAAGGGTTGTTAGAGACCATTTATCCCAAGCCACTCTGACTACTTTTTCTATTGAAAAAGTTCACACATGCTTGTCCAAGAAAGCATGTGGAGGAGCATGTGGAGTGAAGTGCAAGTCCCTTCGCCTTTCCTATCTGTTCCCCAAGCCCCTTATTTTATAGATGATGAAACTGAGGTTCATAGAGCGTAAACGACTAGGCCAATGCTAGGGTCACCCAGATAGTGAAACGAGAACATCTGTTTCCAAACTCACAAGCTTTTTCATTTGTTGCCTGTTATCCCAGGGATCTGGAAACAAGCCCTTGAAGCAAAAATTATAGTAGGTAAGGGTTTCTCACCAAGGTTTTGTATGTGGCTGCTCAAGTGATTTAGGGAGTGTCTTAGCTCCTGAATTTCCTGTTACCTAGAAGTTAGATTTAAAGGCATTACAGATTGATGTTGAACATCTTTGTCAAGAATATCATAGAAAAATAATGTCTGCTTGTCCCGTCATTAAATAAGTTTGGCCAATGACAAGTTGATGGCCCCATTGTGTAACTGTGTTTTCCCCTTATGTTGGAGAGAATTCTGTTTGGTGTTACTCTGACACCATATATACGTCCAGTTACCTATCAACCTTGTACCTAATGGGTTTGAAACCAATTGACAATCTTTTGCTGAATCAGTTTCATTACAAATTGGAAAAAGATGATTTTCTAATCTCTCTTTCCTTCTATTAATACATTAAGCTAGTAACTAGAGCTTTTCAACTGGGTCTTGGTTTATCCTGGAATGTAATTATTCCTGGAATTTTTCCCCTCAATTGCCATTTTTTAAAGTAGAATTTGGATTAATAGATACCACAAAAGATGACCAGTGGGTTTTCTCTGGCCTCCTTTTTTGAGTATCACTATGAACTCATGAATTTTCATGGATTCAATCATGTTTCAATCAATGTGATATTATTTTTGAGGCTCATATGATCACTTCTTTGATCTGTGGGAATCCCTTGGTGCTGGTTCTTGTGTCCTTTTCACACGACCCTATTAATCCTTGAGAGCTTGTTTTATGGTATGAAACGTATCTTCTTTGTATCTTAACTTGTATCTTCTTTGCCCAGGCCTAGGATAAGTCATTTCTCCGATGATCCCTTTTCTTTTTAGAGGGAGATAGTATTAGAGATGAGCAAGTGTGTGCAAAATGTTTTCACAGCTGCTGAGTGACTTTGCTTCTTAATGTAAGTTTTTAGACCTTAAAAATACACGTCCAAAAATTATGAATTCAATATTTTCAAATCAATTTTCATTAATTTGCTTAATCTCTTTGATTTTATAGTTACCTTTCTTTTACAATGAAATGTTTGATTCCTAACAGTTATATAATTATTTACCTTTTTCTGTCATATAAAAACTTTCAAAACAATACGAGTATCATTACTACCTAAAACATTACTAACTAAATTACTGACTGTAGTATAAGGTTTTTTGTAGCTTTCTGTGCACCAAACGATAGGGTAACGAATAGATACTATCTTAGTGTCCTATGGCTGCCATAACAAATTACTGCACATTTGGTGGCTTACAATAACAGAAGTGTGTTCTCTCACAGACCTGGAGACCAGAAGTCTGAAATCAGGCTGTTTACGGGGCCTTGTTCCCTCCCAAGGCCCTAAAGGAGATTCCTTCCTTTCCTCTCCTTCCTTCTGGTGACTGGGCATTCTTTGGCTTGTGTCTGTGTAAATCCAATCTCTGCCTCCATCCTTACCTGGCCTTCTCTTCTCTCTGTCTTCTCTTGTCTTTTATAAGAACAGTTACTGGATTTAGGGCCTACATGGATAATCTGGGATGATCACATCTTGAGATCCTTAACCTCATGACATCTGCAAATACCCTTTTTCCACAAGTGGTTATTATACTCACTGGTGGTTGGGGGAGGAGGTTAGGACATGGCCATATCTTTTGGGGGTCACCGTTCAACCCACTACAGACACTAAGATATATAATGATTCACATAGTAGATTTTAATTTACATAATCAGGTTAGATATTGTTGGTCATTGGGGGTCAAATTCTACACAATCAGGGACCCAGGTGAGGCTATTTTCAACACACAGCTTCCGCTTCACCCTGGGAATCATCTCTTTCCAAACAAAGGGAGAAAGAACATGCAGGTGCACACCTGGGAAGTCTCTGGGACAGGCCTGGAATTGGCACACATCACCTACACTCTTATTTTGTTGACAAGGACCTGCAAAAAAGGATGAGAAATGGAGACTAGCTGAGCACCCAGAGGGAGAAGAAAATGTTTACTAAACAGCGACTGCTAGTCTCTGCCACGATTACCGATTTTGATAGTCTTACGGTTCATTTGTTTTAGGTTGTATTCAGTATTAAAACTTGCCCTTATGTATTCATTAATTTATTCATTGACTAGGCATTTAGTTGTCTAGGCGAGGGAAAGGAAAGAGTGAGGTGAGACATGGAGTGTGGGTCTGAGTTTTCCTTATAAGTGAGGGAAAAGACTCCAAATGGTTGGTAGTACCAATTTGTTTGTCCCAAGTTCCAGCAATGTACCAGACAAGAATTGATTGTGGGATGTGGTTATTTTTGCCACACCTCAGAAAAATAAAAAGGGGTATTTTGTGTCTGCTTTCTTCTGCTTGAGTTTTTGAAGGGACTGTTCGTTTTCTTACGCTCTCCAAACCTGAGGAAAGGCACTGAGTTAATTGATGTTGAAAAGAAGTCAGGTTTCTTTTCATTTCCTTCCTAAAAGCAGTTTCCTTTCCGTTAAGACTCACTCCACGTCTCTGATTCTTTGATTCTAAAACACTGGAAAGCAATCAAATAGCAGATGCCAACTCTTTGTATGTTGAGCTCTTGGAGTTTTGGAAAGTTGGGTCTGAACCTAGAAGTGAATTTACATTACATCTTTCCTCCTCTTGGCCTATAGCTTTCATAGTGGAGAGAAAAGTGCTGGCCTACACCCTACAGAGACTGAAGTAGGGGGAGAGACAAAGGGAGAAAGGTAGTAAAAAGAGGAGAGGAAACAATTATTGTTTTAAAACTGTCCTTTTTGGTTGCTTGATAGAAATACTCTGTCAGAAATGCTGTTTGGTATTCGTTGTCAGAGCTGGACATCGAGGGCTTAGTCTCGTTTGAAATGTGTAGGCTTTAGAAGGAGCAAGATAAGTGGGGGGAAAAAAAGAAAAGAAACTTTTAGGTTGTATTTTGCCAAAATGTATATCACAGTGCCTGCCTTCCTGCCTGGTAATACAAATGGAATTATAGATCCTCCACTCCCACCCCACCTTTTAAAAACGACTTAATTGCCTGAGCTGGCTTAGACTAAGTGGTTGTCTTGTTTGAAGCAAAGTTTATCATATGAATGACTTTTATAAACTTGGGGACACTGAGGTTGATCTTTGACACTATCTTTTAGAAAATCATTGCTAAGCAAATTAAAATGATTTATTAAGGCAGGTTAGCTAAGAATTTCTACCAAGTGATACAGATACTATTTTATTTCATTTTTAACAGTTGGCCATTTGACTCATCATCTTTGCTTGTGGAAGGCTGCTGTTGCTCACCTTTCACACACACACACACACACACACACACACACACACACACACACATAAAGTCAAATGACTTTCTAGAAGTTGTACAGCAAGTGCTTGAGCTGAAACTAAAACTGAAGTCTACTGATGCCTGATTCTGGAAAATTTTATGTTTAAAAAAGTTTTTTGAGAAAACCACCATACAATTGTAGCCTCTTCACCGTCAAGCAATTAAATGATTAACTTCACCTTGTGAAGAGTGATGTGCTAGATGCTATGACCATCATGCTTCAGAAAATATTATGCCGAATGTTTCAAAACAAGGTTGAAAAAAGATTAAGACATACACTTAAAAGCAAACTGTAAAAGACTAAATATATAATGGAACACCCTCAGCCCAGATACATACTCTTTCCTGGTTGCCTGCAGTGTTCTTGATGAACTTTCAAGGAAAGAAAGAGTTTAAAAGAAGTCATTTTCTAAAGTCATTGGGGAAATTGAGGTGTTTACAGTCTTTATCCCTGCTGCAGTAGTAAAACATTTGTTTAGGTAGCAGAAATACAAGGTAAATTGGTTTAAATTTCTAATGATACTGTAAGTATTTGGTAGTACGGGAAGATAGGAGGAAAACTAATTAGAAATATGGTTTGGGTTTTGTAAGAAACAGCTATACATAGGGCAAAGACTGTGTATAACCTCCACAAACATGGTGGATACTAGCTGTGGATGAGTCCAAGGCTTGTAGCAGCACCTTCAGGTACTAGAAATATCATTATACAGATGTTTCTTACCCGTAAAACCTCTGTTGGTTCTCTTCACAATCAGTTTGACCACAGCCACTCAGTTATTGATATATGTACCCATATTTTCTGTTAGAGTATAACTTCAAGTCAGTCTAAAACCCTAGAAGATGAACACATCTAGCAGGTTAGGTGTGTGCTTATATATCTTTGTCTTCATCAGTGACCCATTTAGAGGGACCTTCTATGCCTATCCTTAGATCCTATTTGAAAGCTTGGCTTAGTAACTGATTTTGACCATGTGGGTCAAAGATTGAAACTATTGTTTGCTTAATCATGGGATCTGAAGATGAAAAGAAAGAATGTGGGGTTTATTAGAAGGGGTGTTTGTGTTTATTATGCTAAATGTAAAATTAAGATGTAAGATCTTTTTTTTCCTGTTGAAACAGAGTCTTGCTCTGTCACCCAGGCTGGAGTGCGGTGCTGCGATGTCTGCTTATTGCAACCTCCCCCTCCTGGGTTCAAGTGATCCTCCTGCCTCAGCTTCCCGAGTAGCTGGGACTACAGGCGCCCAATACCACGCCCAGCTAATTTTTGTAGTTTTAGTAGAGACAGGGTTTTGCCATGTTGGCCAGGCTGGTCTTGAACTCCTGGCCTCAGGTGATCCCAAAGTGCTGGGATTACAGGTGTGAGCCACTGTACCCGACCTAAGATATAAGATCTAAGGGGAAAGCATACAGTGGGATCACTGGAGCCTGGGTTTAAGATGTGGGTCTTCAAGTTTATTAGCATATGTTGCTTTAGTTTTTATGTTTTAGAAGGAGAATATTTATATATCTAGGAGAATGGGATGTGGTTTAGGGGTGGGGTGAGGTACAGAAGTTGGATCAAGGTAGTGAATTAAGCAAATATGAAATGACAGTGAAGTCATATTAATGATTTGAGGTATGGAGGTACATTTGGAGCCTGATTAAAAAACTGTGATGCAATTACCTTAATTTTTAATTCTTTAAATAGAATTATGAATGATATGTTTTTGAAATAGTAAAACTAAGGTTTATAGGATCCCTTAGAGTACTTTATTTCCTGCAAAAGTATTAATTGACAAAGATGAATATTTGGCTTGTGTCTGGTGCATGTCTTTCATTAGGGCGAGGTAAACTTTTTCAAGAGAGTTGTGCTCAGTAACAAGGTAAATAAATATATCTAAAATTACTTTGATAAACTTTTTAATTATTTTTGTTGAGGTCTAATTTATATATAATAATGTTCACCAGTTGTGTTTTCCAAAGTGGCTAGACCATTTTGCATTCTTACCAGCGATGTAATAGAGTCCCTGTTGCTCCAAATCCTATCAACCCTTGGTATTGTCAGTCTTTTAAAATTCTAGCCATTTTTATGGGCATATGGCAGTATCTCACTGTGGTTTTCATTTGCATTTCCCTAATGACTGATGATGTTGAGCATCTTTTTATGTGCCTGTTTGACATTTTTATATCTTTGTTGAAGGATCCGCTCTGTTCAAATCTTTTGCCTATTTTAATTTTTTTTTTTTTTTTTTTTTGAGATGGAGTCTCATTCTCTTGCCCAGACTGGAGTGGAGTGGCATGATCTTGGCTCAAACCTCTGTTTCCTGGGTTCAAGTGATTCTCCTGCCTCAGTCTCCCAAGTAGCCAGGATTACAGGCATGCACCACCATGCCCAGCTAATTTTTGTATTTTTAGTAGAGACAGGGTTTCACCGTGTTGGCCAGACTGGTCTCGAACTCCTGACCTCAAGTGATCCACCTGCCTTGGCCTCCCGAAGAGCTGGGATTACAGGTGTGAGCCACTGTACCTGGCCTCTTTTGCCTATTTTTAAAAAGTGAGTTATTTGTCTTAGCTGTAGAAGTTTTAAACAATATTCTGGATACAAGTCTTTATCAAACAAATACTTCGCAAATATTTCATTAGTTTTTGTCTCACTTTTTAGTATTTATAACAGTATCTTCTGAAGAACAAAAGTTTTTCTGATGAAATTGAATTTACTTTTTAAGTGGTTCATGCATTTTGTTTCCTAAGAAATTTTTTGTCTACCGTCAGGTCACAGAGATTATCTCATATGTTTTCTTCTGGAAATTTTACAGTTTTGGTCCTTATATTTTAGTGTATAATCTATTTTGATATATGGGATGAGTTAAGGGTGGAGTTACACTTTTTCCTCATATCTATTCATCCATCTATGCTTCTATATTTATCTATCTGCACCTCCAACTGTTTCGCACAATTTATTTAATAGACTGTTCTTGTTTCATGAATTGCCTTGGTATCTTTGAAAACCAATTGGCCATATACATGTGGGTCTATTTTTGTGTTCTCTATTCTGTTC
The DNA here is from genome assembly GCF_007565055.1 of Rhinopithecus roxellana. Taxonomy (NCBI): domain Eukaryota; kingdom Metazoa; phylum Chordata; class Mammalia; order Primates; family Cercopithecidae; genus Rhinopithecus; species Rhinopithecus roxellana. The sequence goes on from NC_044562.1 coordinate 118,916,739, forward strand.
TACGCATCTATATTTTTATTTTTATGCCAATATGTCTTTGGTTTGATTACTGTCTTGAAATCAGGTAGTGTCAATTCTCCAACTTTTTCTTTTGCTAAATTATTTTGGCTATTCTGGTTCCTTTGCATTTTAATATAAATTTTAGAATCAGTTTGTCAGTTTCTAAGAAAAAGCTTCCAGGATTTTGGCAGAACATGCATTGACTCTGTAGATCAATTTCAGTAGAATTGACCTTTATACAATATTGACTCTTCTGATCTATGAACATGGTATCTCTATTGATTTAGGTGTTTTTAATATCTTGCAGGAATTTTTTGACATTTCTAGTAGTATACAGGTCTTACACATATTTTAAATTTATCTCTAAATATCATGATTTTGGGTGCTATTTTAAGGGATATATTTTTAAAATGTTTCCAATTTTTTGTTCCTAGAGAAATATTGTTTTTGTACAACCTCCCACCACTTCATTTATGCCTTTGTAGAGAGAGATGGTTTATATTATATCATCGTACTTATCAAAACCCAGTTTTATAATTAAACACTATTTTATGGCTTCTGTAATAGAAACAACTGCCTTGGATAAAAGTTGAAGTTGAGTATTCTCAGCTTGGTTCCTGTGTTTAAATCTGTCCCTACATTAAGTAAAAGCAAGTGGTAAGGGTAGGATGATTAAGATCTGATGAATTTCTCTTACTTTCAATTATTCTGTTCACAAGTATACTTTCTTTCCATGTATCAGACACTTCCCACCACTTACTGATTTTAGTGGAAAGTAGCTTCTAGCTCCTCCCATGCTACTTGCTTTAAAGTTTCACTGACAAAACTTACCACCTTAGTAAATATTCCAGTTCAGTTTGATTCAGCTAGCACCTGTTGAAGTTGTGATAATTATACTCACAGTTTGTACATTGTTTGAATTGAGGCCAATGGAGTTTTAGAGAAGCAGTTAATTTAACTGTAGTCAGAAAAGCAATTCTTAAAATTGGAGCTTGTAATTTTTAAAAAATTCTTGAGTAATTGAAAAATATTAGTGCTCTTGAATTGCCTAATGGTTTCTACAAGAACTTTTAAGGCTTACTTTGTCTGTTTTTGTTTTTTTTTTCTGATCAGATTTTGAACTCTGATCTCTCCCAACCCCCTATGTTTTATTTGTATGATACGTGACCATCTCTGGGGACTCTGAAAGATCATCTGTACTTTCTTTTTGTTTGAAAGGCATTCCTAAGTAAGAGGAGTAGGATTAAAGAAACCTACTCAATATTACAGATTAGAAAATGAGTTATAGGATGTTTTGGTCAGGAGAGACTCATTGGACTAGAAGAAATTCTTGCTAGTCTAAATAAAAGAAAGCATTTGGAAAAGTCTCATCAGAGGTTATTTTCAGTCTGAGAGCTGTAATGGAACACTTGGAAAGTTGTCCTCTCCTCTTCAGCTAGCAAAATGATTTCATATTCAGAGCTGAAGAATGTTTTGAGGCTCTCCAAGAAACTATGGCTGTGGAATGAATCTGACGTGCTGATTTTTCAAGTCTGGTGCAGAAATAGCCAACTTTAAAAGTTGGGAACGGAGGAAAGAGGTACACAGTATTAATCATGTGTTTTTCACTATTCAAGACTCCTTGTTGTCCATCCTGTATTCCTAACTTATTATTTGACATCCGCTGCCGTTTGTTCCAATTTACCATATAGATCCTTTGTGCAGTTTTCATAAACTGGATTACTAGAACTCAGCTAAACCTCTTGAAGTTATTACCACATATCCTGCCTTTCTCTGCTATTGTTCCCATGTTCCTCATCTGGAAAACTCCTCTGTCTCCTGCCTCTTATACCGTCCCAGGATATCTATGCACTGCCTGCCTTCCAAAATTCAATTCAAAAGCCACTTTCTCCGGGGAGGTTCCTTTGATCATCTCAGTTGGGAAGAGCCTCACCTTTCTTTGAACTTTGAGAGGATCACATATGGCTCTTATCATATTCTATTTTGTATTACAACTATGTCTGCTGCGTCTCAGAGATGAGATTTAATGCTTTGCAATTGAGTTTATTTCTTTTTGTGCTTTTTACAGTATCTTCTGTATGTGTTCTGGATAGGTGAAAGAGTAAAAACTCTTTTTTAAAGTTTTCGTGTTAGTGCCTGGAAACAGGAGATCCAAACATGTTAGTAAGATTTAAAATGTTCAGAGGCAGGGGCTTGTTTAGTAAAATGTTTTCATCCAATAATAACCACTGGGATCCTTCTAAATAGTAGTCCAGCTGGCACTAGCTTCCTCTGGTAGTCATTATACAAATTAGAATCTCATCTGAACTTGCCTTCTTGGCCATCTATTATAGTCAGTAGGCAGAAACTTAATACTTTTTCATTTTCTGTCAATTGTCCTCTCCTGTCTCACCATCCACAACATGCTCATACGCATACTTTCTGTTGATGGGGACAGTCTGCCAGCTACTCAGAAATTTCAAAATGGTTATTTTGAGGGGACCAAGGAGCATGCATTCTTTTGGGGGCTTTGGTTCTCTCAGTTCTTTGGGAATCTAGGTCTATTTGTGTAAATCGTTTTCTATTTGTATAAATGGTTAGCCCTGGGAGGGCAAGGTGTTAGGGCTTACCTCAGGCCCTCCTGTTTAGGGATGCTGACTGGTCTTGGCAACCCTCTCCCCCTAGCCCACCCCACACCATGCAGGTGCACCGTTCTTGGCCTCTTCCATATTGGATAAATCATTTCTGTCCATATACAATATTATTGCAACATTTCATTCTCGTATTTTCTCCTCCCTGTTACTTGTGTCAGCATTCTCTGTTTTAGAGGGTAGAAACCTTGAGGATATGGATTATGTCTGTCAGCTTAACTTTGAAGAGTACTTAGCACTAAGCTAAATCTTACAAATTAGTACTTACTAATGGCAATAGTGCTGGTTGTAATATTGGCTCATTTAGAGACTGCAGTTTGCCTACTCAGCCTTTGGAAAGGATGCCCAACTACTTCCAGCTTCCAGGAAGAAAAACATTCAAATGTAGTGACATTATGTGAACAAAAACAATGCCCTTTAAATTGTTACTATCTAAAATGAATTATTTTAGGATCAAGATAATAAAACATTAATACTCATGTAATGATGGTGACATCTAATTCATCCCCGAGGATGTTCAAGCAGTTTAGGTAGCTCTGCTGATACACCACTGAAATAGAGCCAATGACTTTGTGGCTATACCAAACAGGGAAAGAAACTCAACAGTGTGTGCCCTGAGAGCCATTCATTCCCTGAGATTTCTGTTTTCAGATGTCATGTTATAATTTCTTTCCTTAAGCCTCAGAATATGAAGGTATAAGATAAACTGGAATGGAATTCTTGTTTGATTGTGGAGCTGTGTATCTAAATGTGATTTATGGAGCGAAAATACTTATAACATGCTTGTTCTGAGTCTAGCTCACACCAAATTAACCCGAATTAATTTCTCGTGTAATTGGATAGAGAGGATATAAAAGATCAGAAATGCTTAGCTAGATGAGTGGAATGTCCAATTCCAAACCTTTACACAGAAAGGCTTTCAATGACAAACTCTATTAGATTTAAGTGGAGAAACAGGAGGAGGACATGTAGGGAGAGGAGGAACCAAAGAAACAGTTCAGCTTGTTAGAAAGAACTTAAGTCTGCCTGTCTGTATCTAGTAGAAAAGGCCATCTTGTAGCATCGCCAAGGAATTCTGTTAGCTGTAACTTACCTAATTAAATTACTACACCCCTGTCACAGCCCGTCACTTCATTCTTTTCAGAATGGTCTAGTTTCCCACCTTGGGTTGCAGTAGACTTGGTCATTAAGTGGAGTCCAGTAAATGTTTTGTCTTTTCCTTGTCTGCAAGGCAGCTATGTGTATAGGCAGCCTAACCTTCCAGGTAACCCGTAGGGAAAGAAGAAACTAACGTAAGCCTTAGGGGATTGGGTTAATGGGGAAATGTATGGTTATAAAAGGCATTAGACAGTTTTAGATCTACGAGAGACAGCTGTGGCTCATCAGCAAATGTTCTTTGGCTCTGACATGAGCTTGACTAACTTATGTCTACTGAACCTGCTGGGATACATCCTGTAGAGTGTGCTTATATTCTCTTTGTATACTTTTACACTTTAAAACTTACCCTTAATTTATGACAGAAGTGACTTGTATGTGACATTTTAAAAAAGTTTAATTCTTTGAACATTATCGAAGATCAACTGTGTGTCAAGTACTCTTTTACATACTGGGACTCAATGAAGAATAGAACCTATTTCCACCCTTTAAAAAATGTTTATACAATTAAATTTAAGATGAGCATGCTTATTATAGTGTAGTAAAAAGAACAAGGATCAGAAAGAGTCAGAAAACCTGTGTTTGAACAACAGAAACATTGGAAAAATACATCAGAGATCTTACACACACACACACACACACACACACACACACACACACACACACAGTATATGATTTCAGGTAAGTCATTTAATCTTTGAGCCTCAGTTCCCTTATCTGCAAAATGGAGATAATATCTACTTGCCAGATATAGAAGCTTGAATGAGCTAAGGGATCTAAAGAATATGATAAACTGTAAAGCGTCATTGAAAGATAAGTTAAAAATTGGAGAAACAAAAAGTACTGCCCCACATGAAAAGGTAATTGTAGTTGAAATATCTCACTAAAAAATATTTGAAGAATATATTTGAAGAATCATCTACTGCACGTAGTTGCTAAAGGCAAGGAGTTGTGAATTACGTTACTTCCAAAATTACCAGAGAAGAGGAAGATTAGGATTAAAATTCATTATCTGGAATATTTTGTGTGAGTTTTTTTGTTTGTTTGTTTTTTTGAGATGGAGACTCACTCTGTCGCCCAGGCTGGAGCGCAGTGGCACGACCTCAGCTCACTGCAACCTCTGCCTACCGGGTTCAAGCAACTCTCCTGTCTCAGCCTCCAAAGTAGCTGGGATTACAGGCACACACCACCACGCCTGACTAATTTTTGTATTTTTACTAGAGATGGAGTTTCACCACGTTGGCCAGGCTGGTCTCAAACTCCTGACCTCAGGTGATCCACCTGCCTCAGCCTCCCAAAGTGTTGGGATTACAGGCGTGAGCCACCGCACCTGACTGTATTTTTATAAGTTCTTAAATAAAACTCATATAAAACTTTCGTGAGAACCACGAAAGAAGGAGAGAGGGAGAAGAGAAGAGAAAACTCAGCCTACATCCAGGGATTCAAATAAAACTGTTACAGAGGAAGAATACAAAGCCCCAGTTGTTTCTGTAAAACTTGGGGTTGCCTGTCTAATATCTAAAGGAACCACTGTTTGAGTTATAAATTCAGCACCTGATTTGCCAAACCTTTTCTCTCTGTCTTCAACGTGGCCAATGTGAACAACAGAAACATTGGGAAAATACGTAAGAGAATTTCAGCACCTTGCCAAACATATTTATTTTGAAGCACTTCAGATGGATTATAGGCATCCTATTTATGTGAATTAATATATTTTGCCCTCTAAATATTAGAATTTTAGATATTGTATTAAAAGTCGAAACTGCTTTGGTTGGCAGTTTTCCGTTACCCATACTTTTAAAAACTGCTTCATATCCCATGTTATTTTCAGGAGCTAGTTGCCTGCTTGTTCGACATCAATGATGTAAGTACCTTTATTAAGTCACCAACTTGAGTTGCACTGTGTAGAAATGTTATTCTTAGGAACAAAAATATTCTTTAGTCATGATCAACTATCAGCATGAATTGAAAAGGCACTTGAGAAGTCTTGGTGATCTTGCTCTTTTCGATAGTTACCACCCCTCCACTGAGATTCCCAGCTTTTCCGTTCACTTTGATCCTCTTGCAAAAACCATTCAAAATTGGCAGCTTCCATGATTCCATCTTATAGAGGGTGAGTGGAATCAAGAGTGAACTTCAGAACCTTCTTTTTCTGTCCCCCTTCTCCCCATTTGGCACAAGCTTTTTTATGGGTTCCATGGCAGCAGTGGAGGTAGAAAGAAGAGATGGGCAGACGTGCCAAGGCAAATGGCGGCACCCGAGTTTTCTTAGAAGTAGATGCAGTGTGGACCAACTGTGTTTTAAAGCATGAGGCTTCCTTATTTTCTCTTTCTTGGAAATATGTCAGTAAGCTGCTCAAACAAATGAAAAATATGTGGAATACAGCAACAAATACTAAATAAGCATATGTGAAAAAGTGTGAGTTTATTACATGTAGACCTTGTTCATAATTTAAGGTCCTAAGGAAATATAGTCCAGTCAACAGGACCAGCAAATGTGTGTATTTGAGTAAGCCTCTGAGTCGCCACAGTCCCAAGTAGGAAATGAAGAAAAGCTGCCTTTACTGACCGTCAAAGATAGGGCTCACTAAATGAGTGAATGCTAATGTGTTACATGTGCTACTCCACCAAATTTTATTATTGTAAAAATAAAATTGAGCCCAGGAGTTCGATACCAGCCTGGGCAACATGGTGATATGTTGTCTTTAGAAAATTAGCCGGGCGTGGTGGCCTGCACCTATAGATCCAACTTCTTAGGAGGCAGAAGTGGGAGGATTGCTTGAACCTGGGAAGTCGAGGCTGCAGTGAGCTGTGATTGTGCCACTGCATTCCAGCTTGGGTGACAGAGTGAGGCTCTGTCTCAAATAAATTTTTTTGAATAATTGGAATTATATTATTTAAAAGGGTGATATTTATATTCTGATATCTGTCTGGCATCAGCTGTTGTCATACATGAGGTTGGAAATAATGACTGGCTTCTAGATAGCTCATCAGTTCATTTTTCTGAGCTTTTGTGATTATTTTAGCCCTCAGCTGGACTACTGCTAAATCCCCATGGCAATAGGATCCCCTCTGATTCCTTGGTGAAGTGATGGTGATTTTAAAAAAGGAATTTATACACAGACACAGTGATGGCACTCGAGATGTTGAATAGTTGTGAATTACTTAGAAATTGCTCTCAAGATAGAATATTTGGAGGAATCATTAGAAAAAGTATGCTGCTCTTTTTTTTTTTTTTTGAGACGGAGTCTCGCTCTGTCACCCAGGCTGGAGTGCAGTGGCCGGATCTCAACTCACTGCAAGCTCTGCTTCCTGGGTTTATGCCATTCTCCTGCCTCAGCCTCCCGAGTAGCTGGGACTACAGACACCCACCACCTCGCCCAGCTAGTTTTTTGTATTTTTTTAGTAGAGATGGGGTTTCACCGTGTTCGCCAGGATGGTCTCGATCTCCTGACCTTGTGATCCACCCGTCTCGGCCTCCCAAAGTGCTGGGATTACAGGCTTGAGCCACCGAACCCGGCCACTGCTCTTTTTTTTTTTTTTTTTTTTTTAAAAGCAGCTTTATTGAGATACAGTTCATATACTACAAAATTCTTCCTGATTGTTTTTAAATAAAGGGAAAATATTAATAGGTGTCCTACTACAAACCATTTCCCCCTATTTTCAAGGATAAACAACAAATATAGATTTTAAATAATAAGATTATCTTTTCAGTATTATTACAGTGACCTTTAGCATTTTGAAATCTACAAGCAAGCAAGGCTTCAGTGGACCATGCAGAATGTTCTGGTTCCCTGTGTTGGAGAAGTACAAGTTTCTGTGGGATAAACAAATGCATGCACATGCTGGCCACTTGTCAGAGGAAATACCAAAAAATTCCATTGTGGAGTAAGCGATAATCAGATTATAAAGAATTAAAGTAAGAAAATACCTTTTGGGGTTGTAGGTAGAAAAGAACATGATAAAGATTATCCTCATATCTTTTTTTCTTATCTTTTTCTTTCTTTCTTTTTTTTTTTTTAGACAGGGTCGTGCTCTGTTACCCAGGTTGGAGTGCAGTGGCACAACCAGGGCTCACTGCAGCCTTGACCTCCTGGGCTCAGGTGATTCTCCCACCTCAGCCTCCTGGATAGCTGGGACTACAGGCATGTACCACCATACCCAGCTAATTTTTTGTATTTTTGGTAGAGAGGGGGTTTCACGATGTTACGCAGGCTTGTCCTCATTTCTTGATGAATCTGTTTTTTCCTTTAGAGCTGATTTAAACTTTTTTTGTGAGAAATACAGCATCTATATAGAAAATGTAGTTAAGCCCGAGAACCAGCATCATAAGTAGTATAAAGCCAGCATCTTTGTAACTGCTACTCAGATCAAGAAATAGAACTGCTGGCCTCTTACGAATGTGCCATATTTCCCCTTTTTGATTACTACTTTCCCCACTTCAGTCTTCCAACCATGACTTTCAGGCTGATCATCTCCAAGTATACATATATACACACAATATAAAACCATATATCTATATGTATAGTGTTACCACTTGAGTATGTATCTGTAACCATTAAAGTTTAATGTTGCCTATTTTATAAGTGTGAAGAAATGAAATCAGGTGTTCTTCTTGGCTCACCATCAGGTTTGTGAGATCCATTCATAGGAGCATGCAGTACATGGCTTGTTTTCATTGTAATCTAGTATACCATTGTATGAATGTAAATATAAGTACTTGTTCATTTTATGGTTTGTGGACATGTGGCTTCTACCCAGGTTTTTACTGTTGCCTGTTCTGCTTTGGACATTAGGGTCTATAAAACCTGAAACACATGGTGTGAATTTTTCAAAGAATGGTTCCTCTTTTGGCAGTATTAGCATAAAACATGTTAGAAATGTTGATTCTTGGGCCCCACCTCTGACCTACATTCAGATATCACCTTGGACGGTGTATTATGTATGTTCATGCTTATTCCAGTGACTGCCTTTGCTCAGGATACTTTTGGATCTTCCAGGTTGGAATCCATTCATGATGGCACACACATGTGTATCCACGCAAACCCACACTCCCCCATTCCAGTTATTTAGCAATTGACTCATTGCTCATATTTGAAAAAAATTAGCTGTATCAGTTTGGGTCAAATGTTTTGTTATTTTCAAAGATAAAATAAATATCCAAAAGAGAAAGATTTGCCAACATTGAAGATATTCAAGAGAATACGCAAAAGATTGAAGACCTGCTGAAGGAGGACCTGAAACAGGTTGGGCAAAGCACCGTTCCTAGAACGGAAGCTGCAGGGCCCTGTGGAGAAAGCAGTACTGACTCTGGAGTTGAGCAGATGTAGGTTCAAACCCACATGTATCTGTGACCAGCAGTGTCATCAAACAGAGTTCTGCATATCTCTGAGCCTCAGTTTTCCTCCTATGCAAAGAGGGGATCACATCTACCACCAAGATGCAAAACAATTAGTACATAATGACTGCTCACAGGGCCACATTTATACTGTGGATGCATTTTGGTCATATTTTGGTAACATACTCTGATGTGGCTGTGTCATGGCTTCATACCTTTCATACTTTTGACTTTTGTGCTTTCTGCAGGAACGATTCCAGGTAAAGAATCCTCCCCATACATACATTCAAAAGCTCAAAGGCTATCTGGATCCAGCTGTAACCAGGAAGGTAAGATGGATTTGTTTACACTCTTTGTTGTTGCTTCTTTATTAGCGAGCAGAATCCTCCTGCATTGGAAGAGACCTTCCTTCCTCTGCATTAGAGCCTCTGCCAGAGCCTCCACAAAAAACAACCTTGGGAGACCAACAACGTAAGAAGACAAAGGAAAAAAAACACCCTTCTCACTTGAAGATGTGTATAAAAGTTCTTTCCTGACATGAGAGTCACATGCCTCTGATGGTTATTGAATCACTGTTATTTCCAATTACACAGGGCAGTAAGTGCAGTCCAGAGGTGTTTAGGCCCCTACAAGAGTAGGCTTTGCAAAGGGAATACTTGCCTTTCAGTTTTTTATGCCTTGGTGCATTTCCAGAGACCTTGAAAAAATCACTGGGCCTTTGTCATCCCAGCTGTGCACTCACATCCTGTGTTGATGCTTTTAGCAGCTCCCCTCCTATCCACCCCAACCCCTGCCCCTGGCCTGAGAAGGTAAGCAGAGAATAGTTGATTCCATTCTCAACAGACTCTCTCCTTTTACAAACAAGCCGTGCTTTGTGCAGCCACACAATTGGTTTAAACTGATGCCTTGTGGTAAAGCATGTAGCCTGGTACGGCCCTGCGGGCCTGAATCAGTCCTGGGATGTCTCAGGGCAGAGCTGTCCTTGCTCAAGATGGGTGGAGGGGTGCTTTACCAGATAGCGCTTGTTTTTCTGTTGACCTTCTACAACTCTTGCTTTCAATGCTCCAGCGAAAATATCTCAGGCTGATTCTCTCTGTTGTTTCAATGTGAGATTTATGAGAAAAGAACGGTATACTTTACCTAGTTAGCCACTATTTCCAGGGCTCTTGATGCTTGTATTAAAAAATTTTTTTTTTCTTTATCTTCTACTCTAACTCTTCCTCCTCTCACCCCCTATCCCCACCCCAATAAAAAAAAGTCCAGCAAAGGAGAACAGCTATTATTTCCTTTTGGAAGTTTCCTGGGCCTTTCTCTTACGGTTAATATGTAGACAAGGGAAAATAAAATCTAGTAGTGATGATGACAGTGGAGTGCAGAACTTCATTGCTGGCTGTATGTCATATGTGATTTGAATGTGACACAACCTTGAATCCAGGAACGTACCTGTCAAAATATCATTGATACTTCTCCCCTCTTAAATGTGGCATACACATATCTTTTTTTTTTTTTGAGACGGAGTCTCGCTCTATCGCCCAGGCTGGAGTGCAGTGGCCGGATCTCAGCTCACTGTAAGATCCGCCTCCCAGGTTTACGCCGTTCTCCTGCCTCAGCCTCCCAAGTAGCTGGGACTACAGGCGCCTGTCACCTCGCCCGCTAGTTTTTTGTATTTTTTAGAGGAGACGGGGTTTCATGGTGTTAGCCAGGATGGTCTTGATCTCCTGACCTCGTGATCCACCCGTCTCGGCCTCCCAAAGTGCTGGGATTACAGGCTTGAGCCACCGCGCCCAGCCATGGCACACACATTTCTTTTCAAAAGATCTGTTGTCAGGTCCTACAAATGAAACCGTTGCTCAGTTCTTGTTAATTTTTCTCATTCCTCCTTTTCCCTAAGAACGTGGCAGTCTTAATGTCATCAGTTTAAAGAGGTCTGTAAAGGAAGATACACCCAGGCCGGGCACGGTAGCTCACGCCTATAATCCCAGCACTTTGGGAGGCCGAGGTGGATGGATCACCTGAGGTCAGGAGTTCAAGACCAGCCTGACCAACATGGTGAAACCCCATCCCTACTAAAACTACAAAAATGAGCTGGGCATGGTGGTAGGTACCTGTAATCCCAGCTACTCAGGAGGCTGAGGCAGGAGAATCCCTTGAACCCGGGAGGCGGAGGTTGCAGTGAGTCGAGATTGTGCATTGCACTCCAGCCTGGGCAAAAAGAACAAAAAACTGCGTTTCAAAAAGAAAAATAAATAAATAAAGACACAGTCATGTACACAAAACACATTCCCAGACGGGTGTTTTTCTGCACTATTTCTTTGCAAAGGGACAGGAAGATCCTATTTTAGAATTGATTTCTAAATGTTTTCTGAAATCCCCAGACTTGTAACCTTCAGGCTAGATGGCTCAGACCTCAGCATTGAGCCCTAATGCTTACCCTGAGCTGAGTGTGGCAGAGATGCTGATATTTATACAGAAGACGGAGACCTGAGACCTTTCCTCATGTAGAATTCATCCTACTTCCAAAAGATTCCTTCCACATGTTTCCAGTTCTAAATAGAAAGGAAAAAATATGCACACTCCTAGAGAGTGCTGCTTAGGCCCCCATTTCCATACCCCACGTGGAGGAAGATGCTTAGAAGGATGAGGTGGGCTTCCTCCTGGCACAGTTCCAGTTTTCCTTTAGATCAGTTGTTTTTGGGTTTAGGCAAAGAGAACAAAGTGAAGCAAAACAACAAATAAGCTTCCCAGAAAATGTTTGCTTCCTCACAAATAATAAACTGGAGCAGGACAAAAGATGTCTGTTTGGGCCTTCATTCCCGACATTTCTGCCCTGGCCCATGTGCGTTCACCTGAATAGCCATGTTTGGTCTGTGCCTCATCTTTCAAGATCAGTCATTCAGCTCAGAAAAAGTAAAATGGATGGTGGATTAACCACCCCTGCTTTAATTCTGTCAGGAGCTGGCAGGAGGAAATGATCTGTTCTACACAACATAATTGTAATGCTTAGAGCCTGGAAAAAAAAGGAGATTTGTTGAAATAAGACATGGCTTGCAGTTAAAATGAGCTTAAAATTCTCAGCTGTATTATGGTGGGGGAGAAAAAGATTTCAAATCGGGGCTTTAAATTTCAGCCAGACAGTCTAGGCTGGGCAGTTTTCCTTTAACTGTGTCTGGAGTCCTCGAATACTTGATTCGTTAATCTTTTGTGCAAATTGAGTAGAAGATACTTAATTTGCTTTTTAAAAAAATTTTTTTTAAACATTTTCTATTTAGATTATCTTCTAAATAGTTTTAAATGAAACCTCTAGGGCAGGAAAGGAAGAGCCTAAATTAGATATCTCTATGAACAGAACTCTTCAAACCAGCCTCCTTATTTAATACCAGGAAGTGATTAGTCTGTGTTTAAAGGAGTCTGGTCCCTTGCTGGCGCTGCAGTTGTGAGATGAAACCTATTGTAGGGCTCAACCTGGGCTCAGCTGCCTCTGTGGGCTCATCCCAGGCCTCCTTTGATGGGGAGGGAAGCGAGAATAGTACAGACCGCTCACAGATCCTCTCTGGCTTCCCAACGGCACATAATTTCTCTTCAGTTTAAAGCATTCTGGACACATTTTAGAAGTGCAAAGTGTTGGCACTCATTGTGTACATATTAGAGAAGTGGACTCCAAGACTTCCTGTGGCCTAGAATCTAACCAAAAATTGAGCTGTTCCTAAGATAATGTAATACAGGAGTAAAGTCAGTTTAGTTTACCTCTGTTATCAGGCTGTTGCAGAAGGGTAGTGCCTAGGTAGCATAGTCAGTGCCCAAAAATGCTAGCGCTGCTGCTGTTATTATTACCTCATCATGTTTTGATATAGTTGCCTGGTTTCGATACATAGCTCTTAGCCCTTCAGCAGACCTTCTTTTATACTCTGCTATATCCTCAGTGCTACACTGGGTGCCCTTGTGCCTGATGGCATATGTAAGGGATGACCTTGCCGCGAGGAAGCAGAAGGCAGCATTAGGGGCTGGGTGTTAGTTAGTTCCTTTGTATTGCTATAAAGAAATACTTAAGGCTGGGTAATTTATGAAGAAAACAGGTTTATTTTGGCCTACAGTTCTTTAGGCTGTATAGGAAGTGTGGTGCTGGCATTTGCTTCTAGTGAGGGCCTCAGGGGGTTTACAATTATGGCAGAAGGCTAAGGGGGAGTAGGCGTGTCACATGGTGAGCAAGAGGGAGGAGGTACCAGCCTCTCTTAAACAACCAGATCTCACAGGAACTCTTCGGAGTAAGAAGCCACTTATTATCGCGAGGACAGCACCAAGCAGTTCAAGCGCTATCTGCCCCCGTGACCCGAATACCTCCCACTAGGCCCACCTCCAACATTGGAGGTCCTATTTCAATGTGGGATTTGAAAGGGACAAATATCCAAAGCATATCAGGGGCCCAGCAGAAGCAAAGGCTGCAGGGAATGAGTCAGAAGTGCGCACAACACAGAGCTTGGAAGGCTGAGTTATTTTCTGACAACCACCTGTGCAGGCAGCTCAAGACTTAGGACTCTGACATGGGAGTGGCCACTTTGGAACAGCCAGCACATCTGGAAATGGTTGCCTTAGCTGTGTGACCAGAGACCCTAGAATTTTTTGTCTCCTTTCTCTTGCCTTCTCTATAGACATAGCAGACTGCCTGCTCCATCCTACTGACTCTCCTCTACTCTATTCCTAATTTTTAGCTCCAAGGAAGAGTTTAAAGAGCAAGAACACCTTTAGCTGCCCATCCTGCACTACTTGCCCCCATTCTTTTTTTATTTTTTTGAGATGGAGTCTTGCTCTGTCACCCGGGCTGGAGTGCAGTGGCACGATTTCGGCTCACTGCAACCTCCTCCTCCCAGGTGCAAGCAATTTTCGTGCCTCAGCTTCCCGAGTAGCTGGGATTACAGGCATGTGCTACCATGCCTGGCTAATTTTTGTATTTTTTTTCTTTTTTTTTTTTGAGACGGAGTCTCGCTGTGTCACCCAGGCTGGAGTGCAGTGGCCGGATCTCAGCTCACTGCAAGCTCCGCCTCCCGGGTTTACGTCATTCTCCTGCCTCAGCCTCCCGAGTAGCTGGGACTACAGGCACCCGCCACCTCGCCCGGCTAGTTTTTTGTATTTTTTAGTAGAGACGAGGTTTCACCGTGTTAGCCAGGATGGTCTCAATCTCCTGACCTCGTGATCTGCCCATCTCGGCCTCCCGAAGTGCTGGGATTACAGGCTTGAGCCACCGCGCCTGGCCAATTTTTGTACTTTTAATAGTGACGGGATCTCTTCATGTTGGCCAAGCTGGTCTCGAACTCCTGACCACAGGTGATCTACCCACCTTGGCCTTCCAAAGTGCTGGGATTACAGGTGTGAGCCACTAAGCTTGGCCATTACTGCCTTTTCAAGCCAAGTACTGTGCAGCGCCTCCTCACTGCTGGGAAGTGGTCTGGGAAGCTCTGGGGTTGGGTGCCCTCCAAACTCTCAAGTATGCCACCATTTCTTAGGCCTGTTTCAACAGAAGAGGGGAGTGCCTCTCTTTTTTCCATCACATTGGGGATATTTTTGTTTCCTATTTCTTACTATACTTGGATTCTGGAAACCTGACACGGTCTCTTTAGGTTGTCTTGGGAATGGCATTTACGGAGGAACTGTGAGACTATCTTCTTCCTTGGGGGCCCTGCTTAGAAGCAGCTGGTGGGGAAGCCAGGGGCTTTCAGAAGAAGACGACAGGTTAACAGGAGCCTGCTGTGCTGAGCCGTGCTTCAGGCTTTCATTGGGCACCAAGTCCCAAGTGTGGGCGTAGCTCTTGCCACCCCACATTCTGGAATCCTCACTTCCATCCTCCTTCCTTTTCTTCTTGTTCTTGGAGCTGAAGGACTCTATGTCCACTGCAGTTGTGGCAGCAGAGGAGAGAGGTCCTTTATATCCTCAGCCAGAATTCTCAAAGCTCTTTCCTGTAAGCAGTGTAACATAAAGGTGGTTCAGGTTCGTAGCACAGATAGCCTGAAACTCTGCTTAAGAGGTGCTGACATCAAATTTTCTTCCTTCAAAGTGGCCTGAGACTGTCGCTTTAAATAAATATTTCTGTAGGAAAATGTGTTCCAAAGGACTGATGTGCAATGTAGCCCATTGGTATCTTGGAAATGATTTAGGATCACGAGGCTAGAGAGGTGTATATTAACACCTTGCAATAAGAACCTGGCCACTGAGTCTCTAATGAGCTTTATGCATGTTGTCATTTGTGTCTCCTCGGGGAGAGGACTCCTGGAAGATTGCACCTGGTTTCCTGCACGTTTTATCCCATGAACCTTTTCTCTTTGCTGATTTTGCTTTGTATTCTTTTGCTGTAATATGTCATAGCCACGGGTGTGACTGTATGCCGCCAAGTCCTTTGAGTCCTACTAATGAATCATTGAAACTGGAGGTAGTACTGGGGTCCCTGACCCATAGGAATACTGGTGAATATTGTTGTGTGTGGGGGTTAGGAATATAAAATCTACTTGCTGAAAGACACATTTTTGTGTGTCTTTTTCTAAAACAAGGACTTTTTCTAGTCCTTTCTCAGTAGCTAATTTTCATAGTGAGGGAAATGTGTGTGCTCTGCGACAAAAAAAGGGAGGGAAGCCCATTTTAGAAGTGAAGATATTTTTCATATTGTGTTAAATTTATTATAACTGAGCTTCAGTTATAGCAGTTGCTAAAATACTTTGTGTGAATATGTGTTGTTAAATTATAGAAATTCAGACGGCGTGTTCAAGAATCTACACAAGTGCTAAGAGAACTGGAAATTTCTTTAAGAACCAACCACATTGGGTAAGTATACCCCTTTAACATCTTAGCTCTAAAGCTTTTGGACACTTTACAAAATAACTGAATCATATCCAAAGAATTGAGCTTCCTTATGGTTCATTATAAATTAAAAGACTGAGATTTTAGTAGATGAAACCTTTATTAGTACTCAAATTACTTACTGCCCAAGAATCAGCAGAAGCAAGACAGATAGTCCTTGATTTGGAATTCATAACAATTCTATATTTCTTTGTGCGGGTGCAGTAAATATGAACACTTGGTTTCATGTTTGCATAACAATTCTCTGGCAAATCAGGAACTCCCAACAGTAGATGTAGACTGAGATCTTGGAAAATCTCTAAGCTTTTACTGTAGTTCTCCAAGTTGCTGAGTTGAAGCTAGTTTATTTCCCTTTCGTTAATTCTCTAGAGTTTCTGGCCAGAAGGGGACGGAAGCTGGAATAATGTCACTTGACTCATGTCATTGCACTCAGACACATTCTCAGTCTCTTTTTCATACATCTCAAAACCTCAGGACCATGAAGTGTAAATCCACTCTGGGAAAATAAAGTTCAGGGAATCTCTGTACTAAGCATTCTGAGTTTCTTTCAGGCAACAACATGGTTGCTTTGCCTCAGGCAAGTATAGCGGTATTATATTCTCCCTTACCCCTGGGTGGCCTAATTGTACCATGTCTTCAAATAAGATGGCTTCTCTCTGAGGCAGAATGATACCAGGTATCCCATTTTGTAACCCCCTTTCTGCCCAAAGCACCTGCGTAACATTGCGCAAGCTATTTAACCCCTTTGGTTTTGATTCTTTGAGCTTTACAATGAGAGGACTATCGACTTTTAGATCTTTTAGAATTTTCCCATGACATTCTTTGCAAGTCTATTGGAAATGAATTTTCATGTATATGTATTGAGCTTTAGTTTTACACAGTATCCTGTAACATACAGTAAGTCCTCTGTCATTGATAGGTTCTTGGAAACCATGAGTTTAAGTGAAATGATGTTATAAAACCTTTTTCCCCCCTCATCAATGTCATAATGAAATAATGTTATTTGAGGTTAAGTAAGGACTTGATGTGGATTTATTATGTAGATAAAACTTTATTTCAGACTGCTGTAAGTCGTTCAAATGGTTAATTAGCATAGTTATTTCAAAATAAACGTTTAGAAATTGTAGAAATGCTATTTTGATTGATAGGTGATGGAACTTGGGTAAGAATGTGCATTTCTTAAATGATAACTAACAGGTTTGTCACCTTGAGAATGAAATATTCAGAAAATGAATTAATTCTAGACTTTGTCCCTGAAAATGAGCTGTAGAACAAAGAATGATAGAGTCATGATTTTTGAACTGGAAGAGAAATTAAGAATTGCCTAATGCCTCATTTTACAGATTAAAAGAATTAAAGACCAGAGAAGGTGAGTGAATTGCACAAAGTCTACAGCTGTAGAGCCAGGTGCTTTGGCTCAAGTTGCTCTATTGCTTTTCCTGTATGACTTATGCTGGCAGCCGTTTCCCTGAAAGTAAATAAGATTATCAGAGATCTGGGATCAAAGCAATGAGGCTTCTCTGCTGGAGATGAAGATGGTGGTAGTTTAATACTTTTGGGCATTTAAACTAAGGACATTTAAATACTTTCCAATATTTATGGATCAGGAGCTAGATTCGATTTTGTTTGGTCCAACCCTAGGCCTTTGGCCCTTTTAACTGAAAATGGTGGAATGAGCTGCAACCAGGATATCTACAAATTGTCAAAAAGCATTTCTTACGCTGGGTGCAGTGGTTCACATCTGTAATCCTAGCACTTTGGGAGGCTAAGGTGGGTGGATCACCTGAGGTCAGGAGTTTGACACCATCCCGGCCAACATGGTGAAACCCATCTCTACTAAAAATACAAAAAATTAGCCAGGCGTGGTGGCGCATGCCTATACTCCCAGCTGCTTGGGAGGCTGAGGCAGAAGAATCACTTGAACCTGGGAGGTGAAGGTTGCAGTGAGCCAAGATCACTCCAGCCTCAGTGACAGAACAAGACTCCATCTCACCAAAAAAAAAAAAAAAAAAAAAAAAAAGCATTTCTTTAAGCATTGCTGAAGTAACGTGAAATTGACCATCAAATACAAAAGGAAGATGATCATTTCCAACACAAACTTGGCTGAATAGAAGAACCTTGGTTGGGTTGAAGCCAGTGCAGTCTGCAAGCAATTGGAGTGGTTTGTTGTTGAGGATACTATAGGCATGTTGAAAGATTCTTACGTTTGTTTCATCTTTACCGGGTGAAGTTTTCCCTCGCCCACCACCTATGTGAGGGACTCTGAAAGCCTTGGCTTTAGCAGCAGAAAAATTGATGGAGATGCATTGTCCGATTGTATGCAAGCAATCACTAGCATAAATTTACATGAAGTAAAACCACACAACCATAGTTTGACCATCTTGCCTGTCCTGAAAAGCTAAACCTGAACTCACTCTTTGTTAAGTAAACTAACTGGCTTGATCTCACTTGATAGGGATATCTTCTGAAAAATTACTCAATAATGACTAAAACAATTAGTTACTAAAATGAAGAATTCTTGAAATGCAAGGTGCTATATGAGGAAGCCATATATTTTATTGTTCTGTTTAACATACTGTAATAGATAGATCATTCAGGGCTGAGTGTGGTGGCTCACGCCTGTATTCTCAGCACTTCAGGAGGCCGAGGCAGAGGATTACTTGAGCCCAAGAGTTTGAGACCAGCTTGGGTAACATAGTGAGACCTCGTGTCTACAAAAAAATAAAATATTAGCCAGTCACAATGGCACGTACCTGCAGTGCCTGAGATGCTGAGGCAGAAGGATCAATTGAGCCCGTGAGTTCGAGGCAGTAGTGAGCAGCCATTGCACTCTCTGAGTAACAAAGTGAGACCCTGTCTCAAAAAATAAAAACAAAAAATCAGTGCCATTTGCTCAAATTTTTGCTATGCTGCTTTCTAGTTATTTGGCCTTAGATAAGTTACATAAGTTTTCTGTACTTACTATATGACCCAAGTTAAATTCTCATTGATAAAATGAGTATGATAAGACTTACATCATAGGAATGTTGTAAGGATTAGATGACATAACTTATAAAGACCTAATAAAAGGTCTGAAACTTGATAGTTACTCAATATATGATAGTTGTTTGTTATGCTTGTTGCAAATAATATCTGTAGTATTCAACAGTATTATATATCTCTAAGGAATTCCCTAAGGCAGAGAGCGTTATCATCTTTATCTAAAATGATCCTGACACCCAGGAGATTATGATTCCCAGAAATTAAAAAGGAGGGATTGCATTTACAATCTACTTGTCCTGAAAAAAAGTTGTTCTGGGCACATGTTTGCTTTTCAAGGTTAAAGACTTGAGCTTTACCGAGATAACATTCTAAGCTGCAGCTTTGTCAAGCAAAGGGCTTGTTCTGAGTTTTGATATAAGCCTAAAACTCTATAAATGGAACAATCTTCTGAGAAAGAAAATTAATTTTCTTTGAGTCAAATTGAAATAAGAATTAGACTAGAAATAATCTCATTCACTTACTCCTAGGAACTATAATAATAGAGAAGAATTGGATTATGACTTATCTAAGCTTTTGAAATTACTTGAAATACCCTTGAAATGATCCACGTAGTGTTAGAACACACTGGCCATGCAGTGTGAGTAGGCAGATGCCATGGTGCTTAAGATGTCAGAGTGATAGGATTTAAGTGGTGGTGAGGGTGAAGTGGACAGATTTACCAGCTCTATTCTGTGGAACTGATGTGTACGCTGTCTCTCCTTGCAGGGAATTTATTGTAGTAAAGCTGCCTATAATGATAGAAAATTACTTTCCATCCTCAGTGGAAGGTCACAGAAGTTCTGAAAGATGCTCATTTCACTTTCTTATTGTGGTGTAGAGAGAACAGGCATGAGGTTGCAGAAGGAATGTGGCAAGTTGGCAAGGAGGGGAAGGAGGTTTGCAGAAAAGGGAAGACACTGAGGAACTGCTTAGTTAATGTCGTCTTCTCTCCTGCCCGCCAGACTTCTTTATGAATCAGTGCTGGCTGAGCCAGGCCAAAAGAAGAAAGACAGGAGAGTGACAAAGGCTGCTTTTAACATGCATACAACATGTATGGGTGTGTATGTGTGCATCAAGCTGCCTTATGATTAACTTATTCCTAGATGGTACTTTTTTAGAAACCATCAAGGTTATAATCATTTTGTTATTTATTAAGCACTGTGTTAGGTGCTTGACATTTGTTATTCTGTGTATTTCCTACAAAAATCTTATTGACCATTACCCCTGAATCGCTGTTTTACAGATGAGAATACTGAGGGTCATTTATTAAGTACCTTGCTCAATTCCACACAAGTTAGAAGCACCGAGATTTGAGCCTAGATATAGTCACTTCTAAAATTTGTTACCTAATCCAGCAGTTCTCACATTTTATTTTGGTTTTAGAATGCCTTTATACTTTTAAATTATTTTTGAACCCCTATAATCTTTTGTTTAGATGGGTCAAATCTATTAATGTTTACAATATTAGAAATTAAAACCAATATATTTGAAATGTCTTTAATAAAACATTTAATAAAATTTAATTTAAATATGTAAATATAAAATAAATGTTATATATTAATATAAATATTAACATTATAAATTAAATGACGTGTTTTATGAAAAATATTCTTCAAATAAAAAATTGGTGACAGGCCGCATTGGTTTAATTTTTGCAAATCTCTTTAAAAACTCGTTAATAGTTGGCAGCTAGATTCTCCTGAGTCAACATTCAGTTTGTTGTGATCTGTTTTGATTGATGTATATGAAGAAAGTTGGGTCTTATACATATACACACTTAGAGATGAGTTTTTTTAATGGTCTTTTCAGATAATTGTGGATATTCTTTTTTTTGTAATACCCCCAAAATTGAACAACTGGTAACTGATTCTTACAGATAGCTATAATGTAGAGTCTGAAATCATATCAATGAACTTTTTGTGCTTTGTTATATTAAAATCCACTGGCCAGGTACAGTGGCCTGCAGTCTCAGCAACTTTGGAAGGCCGAGGTGGGCAGGATGGCTTGAGCCTAGGAGTTTGAGACCAGCCTTGGTAACATGGTGAACCCTTGTCTCTATAAAAAATACAAAAATTAACCAGGTATGGTGGCATGAGCCTGTAGTCCCAGCTACTCAGGAGGCTGAGGTAGGAGGATCACTTGAGCCCAGGAGGTTGAGGCTGCAGTAAGTCATGATTGTGCCACTGCACTTCAGCCTGGGCAACAGAGTAAGACCCTGTCTCAAAAAATCCTTTGTACTGTCTTGCACTTTAACTGGGTCTTTTTATCCATATGTGAACTTGGGACATGATTTCTTAACATCATGCATTAGTCATTTGGAAGATTAGAATAACTCAGTGAAATCATGTTTCTCAAATGTTGAAGTATATCACTTTGCAATATTTTTAAAAATCACATTTGTTAATAACCACCAGTCTGATTAGAATATATTTTAAGTATTGAGAAGCTGTCAAACTGATGGTGGTGAATACAGGTTTTCCAGAATTCTAATTTTTGTTTGAAAGTTCAAAGTTGGTCATCAACAACAAATACTGTATTGTCCCTGAAAGGACGGGCTCACTTCATATGTGAGTAAATGTCTGCCACATACCCCAAACTGAATCACCACATACCCCAAACTGCCACATACCCCAAACTGAATCATTTTTACAAGTAAATTGACGTTCCATGAAAAAATGGCTAGTTCAGCTCACAACTCGAACAGTTGCACAGGTGCTTTTCCTTGAGACAACCGTGCTACTTGGGCAGGTAGCAGAAGTACTTTATGTGAGCTTCCTGTTTTGTCATGCTGAAAATGAAAAAGACGTGTACTAAATGAGTAAGCTTTAATAAAATCAGTATTTTTTATTGCTTATCTAAGGGCATTCTTAAGTGAAACTGGCTTTTTCCCCCTCCTGAGTGCACAGAGTGACAAATACAATAAATAGGTGTCTTCTTTGGTTGCAGCAGTTTTATACAGTATTTCTTTGGCATTATAAATGTCAGTGTCAACAGAGTGAAAACAACCAATGTCCTAATATTTTTATGAAAACAGTTTTACCTTCATAGACACCCTGAGAGGGTTTCAGGGACCCCTAGTGGTGTATGGGCTATACTTTGAGAATCAGTTTGCAACACTGCCTAACAGAGTAGATCTGACCAGTGTTGAATCCGCACAGTGCTTCTTTCTCTTGCTTTTCATGATTTTTCATCAACTTCAGTTCCCACCATATATCTGTAGGACCTCTCTCTAAAGGAGGCTGGCAAAGGAAGTTAACTGCTCGTTCCTTTCTGTTGTGCAACTTTGGGCCACTTGGCTTGATCTTAGAAATTGAAAGCCAGGAGGAACATCTCTTAAGACCTATATGAGGAGAAATAAGGTTCTAAGATTTGGGGAGACAGAACAAAGATTTGAAATCAAGCTGTGACCAGCCTACAAGACAACAGTGACTGTTGGCATTGGCACTTACATCTCTTCCTTGCACCCAATTTCTTCCAGAGCTATTTGTCATTGTCCCTGTCTTTTCCAGCTCCTAAGCATCTGATTTAGAATTTGCCTAAATTCAGATTTACAGCATATGGTAATTATATTGAATCCATGAGGCACTCAGGAAGTTATGCATTCTGTCAGAGTCAGAAATAATTCAACTTCCCAAAACCTATAATTAACCAATTTGAGACTGTTTGCCTATTGGCAACATATTAAAAAGTGTGTGTAGCATGCACAGAGGTGAAATGGAAATAATTGGCTATGGGAACCCTAAATATATGATATAGTCCTTGCATGATCATTTACATAAATCTGCAAAATGAGGCATCCATATTCTTTGAATGCCTTTAGATTCCAGATACTGCTTTGAAAGTTGCCCGTTTTTATCTTTACCTGTTTTCTTTCCTTACTCTTTCATTTCTGTAGAAGTTCACTTTCAAGTCTGATTGAAAGTGGCTGATTCTCTCCAGTACAGAAAGTCCCAAGTCAAGAAGGGGTAGGGACTGAGATAACAGAAAAATGGGGGTTCTTTTTTTCTTATCCACACCCTTATTGCTGAAATGACTTTGCTAAGCTAGCCTGATACCATTTGATAAAATGGGGAAAGTAGCCAGCCCTGAAAGACTGATCTCATTCTTTCCTAAAGCAGCCAGGGGTGTCAGGACTAGATCAAATCCCAGGAGGAGGATCTTATAGCTTTGAAAAAGATGTAACTGTATGACATTAAATCAGGGGTAGAATATGTCATACTTTCGCTGACCTTTTAGGAGGTAGGCAGCAGGCTGTTACCTTTTACTCAGAAAATTGTCTTCGAGGCCCTTTCACTCAAAGTCAGGAAGTGGAGATGGGGGCGTGGATAAGGACACTGCAGTGAAGTAAGAGAAGCCAATTAGTGTTCTTTATCCCTGCATTAAAACATATGCATATTAGCATGTTAAGTGAATTATAGCTCTGGCTGTACTTGACTATTTCCTACCTTAAAGAAATTTAGTTTTTCATTTATAGGTCACTTGCCTCTTGTCCAGTTGGTGGCTGAACTTTCCAAATGAGATGGAGGTGCCAGCCGGTGGTTGACACAAGGGCAGGCACTGAGTGCATTCTGGATGGTCTGCACTCTACAGAGGCTTCGTCTGGAAAATCAACCAGAAGAAATGACAGTGGCTGTTTCTCTTAGCTTCTAAATTCGTGTGTTCTTATGAGCCACTAAGAATATGTGAAACTGAGACTGCCCTGAAAAATCTGCCCCCACCCCTGCCATGATTATTTTTCATATTGAAAAGACACCTACCACCAAGGGCCAGTTTACATTGTACAATCAGAGCCCATAGACCAGACCAATGGAAAAGCCTAAGCAAGGCTAAGGGGCTTGAATTTAAAGATTTTCTAATCATCAGATTTTGATAGTGAGTTCCAGACTTTTAAGTCTCCAGCCAGTCACAAAAAAGAAAAAATTCTTTTCACTATTTCTAAGCTTCTAATTACTAGTATTTAAACGTGATCAATGTCTCCTGAGACCTAGCACCATAGAAAATAATTAAAATAAATAAAAAATAAGTATCTAGTAGATGCTGTGAGATTGTGTATGTGGCTATTTTGAAAGGAAACTCCAGCCTCCACCAGTAGCCAGCCCCGTTAGTTTTGTCTAGATCTCATAACAAAGCCACTTTGTGAGGCCTACCAGGTGGTATTTTCTTTGCCACTGTTGCCACTTCAGGTCTCTCTTAAATTAAATGCTGTACGTTTACAGGCAGCTTTGCCAAGTGCATGGGTTTTGCAGTTGCCTCTCTGAGGCACTTGGGGGGAAAACACAAGGCAGGCTTTCTACTTTCCCACTTTGCTGCCTCCTGGAACTACCTGCAGACCTGGGCTGGGTTTGCATCATGGAGATGACAGGACTGGAAGAAAGAATGAGCTTGAGGATGAAACAAAGAACCCCTTCCCCCTGCCAAAAATTAAAACAAACAAACAAAAAACCAGGTATCCTGATTCCATGGGATTGTTTTCTTCCTTTTAAGACAAAGACCTCAAGGAGTTGCTCATGCTTAAAGGATACTTAGTAGAATTGTCCTGCTGTTTTTAGTAACTAACAAAACCGGCTTCCATAGTCGCTATCATGTCCATAACTGGTCAACCTTTTTAGCCTGGTGTTTCTGGAGGAAAGTAACCATTGTGGAATGCAGGTGGCAGATGTACCTTAAGTGGCATTTCAGTGATAGTAGTAGATCTTTTGACTTAATATTTGTTGGAGTTTGAAACTTAGTGAAGGCTTAATCAGGTACCATATGTTGTTTGAAGATGAATGCACTGGAGGAAATCTGTAAAAGGGGGTGGTGACATTTTACATCTACCTCCTTAAAGATTGTGTTCGAACCCCCTATCAGGATGATTATGAAGAACAAATAAGAATGTGTTAACATTCTCCATGAACTGTGGAGCACCATTCAAATGCAAGGTGTTATTATTTAAAAAAGAATTTTTAAAAAACCCTGATATTTGTCATCTGCCGGCCTTGCTGATGGTATGCGGTGCCTGCAGCTTTTTAAAAGGTTTTAACATTCATGAAAAAAGTTAAGCAAATCATTATCCCTATTGAATTTCTAGAAGCCCATAAACACTGGTCTCTCATTGGCTAGTTTAGTGGTTTCTGTAGCTTAGTGTGCCAAGGAGTTGCACTTGGATTTGGAATCCTGCCTGGATTTTTGTGGTTATGTTGTCATGTCCCCCGTCTGCCTCATTGTCCGTAGTCTTGCTTCTTTCCACAAACAGGCTGTAGATCAATTGTGGTGGAAGAAGTACATTAAGCAAGTGCCTTCTTTAAAGAAAGTTTCTTACAGATTATCTTAAATCCTCTAAGCAGTAAAATGTAAAGATGGCCCACGTGTACTTTTTGGCCCTTATTTTTGCACGTTAAAAAGTTGTGGTTTTCTTAGTTACCGTATCTGAAAAGCTCCTGCCTCATGTGAAGTAGTCTAGGCCTTCCTCCCTATGTCCTTTCAGGCAATGAAAGTTTCTGGTGAAAAAAACCAAAAGTTTGCACTGTGTCCTTTCCTTGGCAGGTCATGTGATCAATTTCTCCAATGATTTTTTTTCCCCCCAACAGATGGGTCAGAGAATTTTTGAACGAAGAAAACAAAGGTCTTGATGTTCTAGTGGAATATCTCTCATTTGCACAGTATGCAGTAACGTAAGTAAAACTTGGCTTGCTTGCATTTGAATTTTTTGTGGTCACAGCAGATGCAACTCAGTGGTAAAGTTATACACCACACAAAGGGCAGAAACTCAGAAGCAGATGTGCTAGGGCTTAGGGAGGTTTGTTTCTATTTGGGTAACTAAAAACAAATCACATAATTGGTATTAGAAATGCCTTTAAGGCAGAAGTGAAACAGGTGAGTAAAAAAATCACCTTTAAAGGAGCCCTTATTTTCAAAAGTAATGCTTTCTTTAGGGCTTAAGTTATATATATGGAAGAATAGTCTAACAGTGAAAGAAGTATGTGATAAATCACTAGGTGATACAAAAGAGTGGCTCCCTTTTTTTAAAAAAAATGATGTCTCCATGTATATTTGTATATGCTAGTAAATGCATAGAAAATGATTGCAGAAGCAGATACCAAATATAGTGGGTAGGGAGAGGTAACAAGGTAACAAGAGGTAACTGAAGGGAGAGGTAACAAGAGGCTATTCCTTTTTCCTTGATACGTATTTGTATTGTTTTGATTTTCTGCCTATAAACTGAAGGGGAGTAAAGACGGGTCAGAGCAGGAAAGAAAAATCAACCTATTTAACCTTGTTTTTGTTATTTCCTAAAATTCTCCTGTTTTCTTGACTTCCGGAATGATTTACAAGACTCACAAGTGTACATCTGAATGAGACATTGTCTTCTCCACATTTTCTCCTTTAATCAAAAAACATCCTAGTATCCACAGACACACTCATACGTACAGATTGAAGCAATAATATTCGTTCGTTAATTTGACTGAAAGACATTTCAGCCTTGGTGGTGTTTTTCTTTTCCATTCTTGCTTTAAAAGCAGTAACCTGTTTTTTTAATTTCTTCACTCCAAAAGAGTCCTAAGACTTAATCAGATGTTATCTTATAATCCCCATCATTTCCTGGAGAATTTGTGAAGAGAAAGCTATAATTATTCCTATTGTATAGATGCAGAAATGAAACTGTTGACTGAAACTGTCTTGATAGGTTTCAGTTCTGATACCTCTCATGTATTACATGGAATGGACTAAGAAAAACCAATAGACGAGTTCTTACCTTCCTGAGAAATGCTCTTCAAAGGATGTTTCCTATCTATCTCTGTTTCATCAAACACTGCAAGTCTCCCTTATGCGTTATATTATATGCCAAGAGAAAATACTGTTACCTACCCTGTTGGGTGTTTTAAAATCTGGAGGGATATTTATGCAATTCAGAGAAGACTAAGAAATGTCAGGAAGAATGGGTAAGAACAGCATGCTATATCTTCTGTTGGCTCTAATGAATTCTTTACCTACATAACAACAGAGCTTGGCAACCAGCTTTCCCAAATGTACCTTCACATAAGACCAACCAGGAAAGGAGGTGCTCCTATGAGGGAATTCCTGTAGTCTATAGCGTAAGACAACAGCGCACAAAATATGAGAATTCAGAGCTTTTGTTTCTCAATCTTGTACCTTTGTGGAGTTTTTTTTTCAAGCAATTGCTTTACACTGTTTGCTTATTGGTTTTGGTTGGCTTTCATTAGATAACAAATTTTATATAGATATATAATTTGTCATCTTTCTTTAAACTAATGGGCTGAAAAAATTTCTTACTTTTCCTTGGCATGTGACAATTTCCTAGCCTGTGAAATATGAGACAACAGGTTCATAGTGCATCCCTAAAGAAGAAGCACTCTTTTCTTTTTCTTTTTCTTTTTCTCTTCTCCCCTCCCCTCCCCTCCCCTCTCCTCCCCTCCCCTCCCCTCCCCTCCTCTCCTCTCCTCTCTTTTCCTTTTCTCTTCTCTTCTCTTCTCTTTTCTTTTCTTTTTTCTGTATGAGATAGACTCTCACTCTGTCACCCAGGCTGGAGTGCAGTGGCATGATCTGGGCTCACTAAAACCTCCGCCTCCCAGGATCAAGTGATTATCCTGCCTCAGCCTCCCGAGAAGCTGGGGTTACAAGCACCCGCCACCTTGCCCAGCTAATTTTTGAATTTTTAGCAGAGATGGGGTTTCACCATGTTGGGCAAGCTGCTCTCAAACTCCTGACCTCAGATGATCCACCCGCCTCAGCCTCCCCAAAGTGTTGGGATTTCAGGGGTGAGCCACTGCGCCCAGCCTAGAAGCACTCATTTCTATGTGTGTTTCCTTTTTCTGCTGTGTGAGAGTGAGGATGAGCTGAGAGGAACACACGCTGAATGGCATGGGAGCTGCAGAGTAGCCTAGCGAGGGCGTCAGTGCCACGAGTGATTTCAGGATGCAACTCCTCGTCTTACCTTCTGTCATCTCAGTGATAGCTTTCTCCTTTTAGCAGTTAGAATTTTATTAGATTACCTCATTCGAACTCTTTTATGTTCAGCATTCCCTCCTGCAGCCAAAGGCATGACAGAATTGTGATCAGATGCCTCCATGGACTTTGTGCGTCAGTCTCTGCTCTCTGATTAGTCTTTTATAGGTGAAAGTCATCACCAATTTTCAGATGCAGATTCTAACCAAATATTTTATTTTGGCAGTTATACTTTTATAAAGTTATACTTAGATTTATTGTATGTATTATTGTTTTTTCTTCTGCAGTATCCTCTAAAATTTTCCTGAGGATATTAAGTGTAGCTGCCTTCTGATTGTTCTACTGTCTGATCAGGTGTTGAAATGGATAGAAACAATTAATACAATTCCTTTTTTTTTTTTTTTTGAGAAAGCAGAGTTACTGACTTTGTGAGGGGGGAATGTATGGAGCTCAAAAGCCTGTCTGTTTAAAAACTTTGTTCCTAAAACTATATAAGAATGAGCAACTTAAGTTGCCATTTATTCTAACATGGTTAACATGAGTAATAACCTCAAAAAATGTCAGAGAAACAACAGTCTGACTTTAAAGAGCACCACACTGGGAGGAGATTCCAAAATCAAAGCAAATCCATAACTTTGCTAGTAATGTATCACATATGCTTGGAAAAGTACACTTGCCAACACACTGGGAGAAAATGCTCAGTGAAAATTGATGGGTAGGAATAAATTAGTATAAGCCTAACATATTGACTTGTTAAAGCAAAATGAAGACAGCTGTAAGATCTTTTCCCCCTTCCATCATACCAACGTTAGTGACTGGTAAGTTAGCAAGCCTTATAAAATAAAATACAAATAATATATCACTATTTAATTTTTGCTGTTCATTGTTCCACTATTCTTTTGCCAGACCCATTATTTGTCATTCTGTATTTTTAAAGCTAACACTGAGCCCACAAAAATTCCATTGTATTTCCTTTCCAGTCTTCTTTGTTTACAAAGACTTTCCATACTAAGGTGCACATGTATTGTAGGAACAGCAAGTTATACCTGTTCATTTAAACATGTGAATGTGAATTTTTCAGTCTTCAATGGCATTTCTCTTTTGTTTTAGTTTTGACTTTGAAAGTGTGGAGAGTACTGTGGAGAGCTCAGTGGACAAATCAAAGCCCTGGAGTAGGTCCATCGAGGACCTGCACAGAGGGAGCAACCTGCCCTCACCTGTGGGCAACAGTGTCTCCCGCTCTGGAAGACATTCTGCACTGCGGTGAGTTCGTTTAATCAGGAGGCAACTTTGGCAGGATGTACTGGGACAACAGGGTCCTACTTCTTTTGATGATTCTGGGCACTGTATCTCATAAATTGCCACAGAGCGCTTTCATTTACAATGACTCTAAATGAAAGTTTCTTTAGGAGTTCATGGGCTCTTTCCTTGGGTGATGTTTGATAACTTTATTTAGCTTCTGGAAACACCATACCTTGATTCAGCACAAAAGGTGAGAAAATTCTGCTGCCAAGTGATACAACAGGGTAGTCTCATAGGCAGATAAGGTTTTGGAACCAGGGAAATGTTGACATCCTGGTGGAGGTACTGTTTCCAGGATAGAGGCAGCACTTGGAGATCTGGGGATCTAAAGAGCCCCTTGTTACCCTTTGTCCTTCTGCTCTCTTTCATTTCTCCAGTGGTAGCCCAGGTTGTGTGCTCTGGGGTGTTTTCTTAGCCATAGGTACAGAATGCCATAGTGATAATTTGTATTAGTGAGACGCCATTAAGCAGTGTTCCTTTGATTAGGTATGCTTCAATTGTCAACCTTTTTTTTTTTGTTAGATGGAATCTCACTCTTGTTATCCAGGCTATAGTGCAGTGGCACAATCTTGGCTCACTGCAACCTCCACCTCCCGGGCTCAAGCAATTCTTCTGCCTCAGCCTCCCAAGTAGCTGGGATTACAGGCACCTGCCACCACACCCAGCTAATTTTTTTTTTCTTTTTTCTTTTTTTTTTGTAGTTTTAGTAGAGACAGAATTTCACCATGTTGGCCAGGCTGGTCTCGAACTCCTGACCTCAGATGATCTGCCCGCCTTGGCCTCCCAAAGTGCTGGGATTACAGGCATGAGCCACTGCGCCCGGCCAGTTGTCAACCTTATATTTCTTCCTAAGTATTCCCTTTCTCATCTCTCCTGGCTAAAATAGTACCATGCTAAGGGAAGATTGGTGCTGACCACCTATACCAGTAATGGGTTTAATGTTGCTGAGATTGTTCGTTCACTCATACCTACAATCATTCATTCATGGAAAAATATTTTTGTGCTTCTTATTTGTCAGGCATAACACTTAGAACAAATTGTATATTGGTGGATAAATCAAACTCCTGCCTGTCAGGACAGAGATATCATCTAGAACAAGTTTATAAAGGTTTTCTATGGTTCATGATTTTCACACAAAATTTTATTAATAAGATCTTCATTCCAAAATGTTGCTTACTCTTTCTTTTCATTTTTTTCTATCCTACCCCTTACTTACTCTTTCTTGCTTAAAGTGTTTCTGTCTTATTTCAGGCATGCTCTGGCAAGAGGACATTATTTCTCTAAGTGTTTACGATCACTCCGGGTTTTCAGTCATTGTAGTAGAATCCATATGTCAAATTGCACTCAGTGAAAATGTGGCATTCAGACCTTTGCATTTGGTTGCCTAATTACCTCTTGTCCCTTTGACTTGGGTTTTGGTCATGGAAAGTTAAACATTTCTCTGTAATGAAGTTCAGTTCTGCTGAAGGATTTGATGTTTGAGTATGCTACCTCCAGTAAATCATTCAGATTTTCCTTGTTTAGAACTGGAAGAAAATGTTAATGGGTTTAGAATGAATTGATTCACTATTAAGGGCAGTGTTTCAATTCACCTCATTATATTTGCAATAGGCCAAGGGTTATGCAACCTGCTAATCTGCATCAGCTTCACATGTGAGCAGGAATATATGGGCTGATTTGGCAGATATATAAAGAAAGGCTAATTGTCTGAAGAATTTCCTGTTCACCTTGATACTAGAATGGAAATTTTCACCACTAGTTTAATTATTTGTAAGGGATTTAATTTACAAATTACATCTTAATTTGGTTTTCTATCATTGGACCCTTAGAAAGTATCATGTATTGCCAAGCTACCACCTTCATAAGGATTCGTTTTTCTGGTTAATAATTCAGTATGCTTACTTTTTAAAGTATTTTTTCCAGTAGAGCAGAAGAATCAGGAAAATCTGGGAAACCTCCCAGGTTCAAAGAGGGGTGTAACCCTGGATGCTGGAGGTCGAGGGATGTCCAAGGCCAGCCTGTTCTGCTTCACAGTTTTGGTTCAAGGTGGATCTTGCTAGAATTAATTTCACATTGGAAAGTCAGACCAAAAGCATGGAGATAGGGAAATTGTATCTGGAAAAAAGCAGGAATTATATATGTGCTGTTTCTGGTTGGCAGGTGTGCTTGAAGATGACCGGCTAAGAAACCAATACCACATTCTTCTCTTTTGTGTTTTAATATTTCAAGCTCAAGAATAGAACATTGAAATTTCCTTTGATTCTGCTGTATGGTTTCTAGTAGCTCAAGAAAGCCAACAAGGCAGTAACTTTCATGCCACTTAAGGACTTGAAGCTTAGATTTTTGTTTTGTTTTTTGAACAATGTATATCAATAGTTTTCTAGCTCTTGTGGTTCGTGGATTTATGTCTGGATTCTAATTCTGTATTTGGTCATTGGATATAGCATCTGTGACATAAAAACAACAATCAAAAGTACAGGCATGTGGTACATGTTGCTTTTCATGTACCCAAAGATTGTTTACATTTTTTCCTCTTCCTCCTTCTCTCCCCCTTCTTTCTCTTCTGCACACACTGCCTTCACTTTTGGCTTTCTTTTTATCATCCTCCCTTTTCTTTCTACCACCTCATTTCTGATTTTCTTCTCTTCTACTTTGTCCTTTCTCGTCCTGCTGTCTCCTCCTCCTCTGGTTTCATTAATCTCTCATGCCACCACCAGATTGGTTTCTCTGCCTGAGTATTTTCAGTTCCATTGCCATTAGAGCTGCTTCTCCCCTCTTGCCTCTGGAGCAGCTTCAATTTACACACTGATGATGAGGCTTCAAACCGGAAAATCTCGTAAGTCACGGGTGAAAACGACATCCAAGCGAGCTCCCAGGGCATGGTGACAGGGCGTTCCGACTGCTCTCCATGGTATAATGTGATAACCTTGTGGCTTTGTGCCGACATGCCGTTATAGAATAAAGCCTGCTGCCTTTTAAACTTTGATACACTCTGTTATCATATTACGATTCCTCATTTTTAGAATTTGAACCTTTACAGTATCTTGCATTTTAATAGCACAGGTTGGTTTTTTTTTTTTGAAAAAGAAAAAATATATAAATTCATGCTCTATGAAGATGATTTATTCTGGTAGCTTTGTTTAATTAGTATATGTCTTCTGTACCCAAATGCAGATTTTAGTTCCTTCTTTTTAATCTCCCGATAATAAGACAGATATAGTAATCTTATCTGATACCACTTGGCAAAAGGATTGGTTAATCTTGGAAGAAAAAAATGAGATTTCAGGAAATTTAAAACACGTTGTAAATGGGCATGATTAAAGAAAAAATGAAAAACACTGTGTTCAGCTGGGCACAGTGGTTCACACCTGTAATCCCAGCACTTTGGGAGGCCAAGGTGGGAGGATCACTTGAGGTCAGAAGTTCGAGACCAGCCTGGCCAACATGGTGAAACTCTGTCTCTACTAAAAATACAAACAACAACAACAAAAACTAGCTGGGTGGGGTGGTGCACACCAGTAATCCCAGCTACTTGAGAGGCTGAGGCATGAGAATCGCTTGAACCTGGGAGGCAGAGGTTGAGTGAGCTGAGATCATGCCACTGCACTCCAGCCTGGGCGACAGAGCAAGACTCAATCTCAAGAAAAAAAAAAAAAACAGAGTTCTAAAATACAAGTGTTTTTTTTTTTGTTTTTTTGTTTACCAAATTCTAATGTTGACATACCTTTTCCTCCTTGTAGTCATACTTTACTTTTTAATTATTCAAAATTGATTGTTAAACATTTTATGTCATAACATACCCCCTGAGTCATATCAGCTATGGATTCTGTATTACCGTGTATTTGTCAGGCTAGAGGAAAACTATTGTTATTGATGCAGTAGAGACCTGGTTTATATTGTCTCCTAAAATTAGAATGTGGTGTGCCTTCAGTTAAGACACGTTTCTGTCAGCGTGGCTACAAAGCTTACTAAATTTAACAATGCTGTTTAGGGACATATGTGCACATCAGATCTGTGAGGACAAAGTCTGTGTTATTTCAGATGCAAGAGAAAATACTTTCTGAGTTTTAAGAAGGTCCAAATTAATGCCATTAACTCGAGTAAGAAATGACATAGTAAGTAAATGAGTTTTCAAAGAAAGAGGTGGAGTGCTAACTCAGGGTTTGGAGGAAGGGACAAATTTAAACTGGACTTTAGGCAATGTCCAGAGTTGGTCCTCGGGGTAAGGAAAGGTTGCTCCAGGTGGAGGAGAAGTGAAAGAACACGAGTTGAGCACAGCCCTATATAAAGATAAGGTGTGCTAGGGAAAGAGGGAAGAACCTGTCCTTTCAGGAACAGGTGCTTTATGATGGAGGTGGAGAGCTGTCCAGTGGAGAGAGAGAGTCATGAGACAGAAACCAAGATTCACCGTTGCTATTGATCCTTGTAACCAAGGATGATAATTTCAAAACAATTATATAATCCTGCTCATTTTTTCCTTAAAAATTTTTTGTCTTCTTTTACTTTCCTGAATATGCCCATAGTTTACATATTCCCATTGCAATGGTTTATTTTCAAATATCTTTTCTTTAAAAACAACACCAAGATCCACATTGCCTTTAATACACTAACTACCATTAATATTTCTTCTACACTCCTCCAGAGCAAGAGTTTGTTTTTCTTAAGAGCAAGAATTGTTTTTCTTATGATGATGACGATGATGATGATTTCTTGAGACAGGATCTTGTTCTGTTGCCCAGACTGAAGTGTAGTGGCACAATCATAGCTCACTACAGCCTCAACCTCCTGGTTTCATTAATCCTCCCCCTTCAGCAACCCAAGTAGCTGGGCCTACAGGTGTGTGCCACCATGCCTGGCTAATTTTTAATTTTTTCTGTGGAGATATGGTCTCACTATGTTGCCCAGGCCTCTCTCAAACTCCTGGTCTCAAACAGTCCTCCTGCTCAGCTTCTCAAAGTGCTGGGATTACAGGCGTGAGCCACCATGCCTAGGCAAGATAACTACTTTAATGGAATGGCATTTCGTGAATAGCCCTTATATTTGCCACTAGTGTACTTAGTGGATTTACGTGAAGAGATGAAGAATTCAAATGTAGGTCCTTGTTTATGTATTTTTAACACTGCAATCCCATTCCTGGCGATGGTTTTCATAGAAGTAATTCTTACAAGTATTTTTCAGTAGTACAAAGATATAGATAGCATTGATGTAATTTTTATTGGTGAGAAAGGCTTTCCTTAAATGTCCGCTGTGTGGCAGCCACTGTACTAAGGGCCTCAGGGGATTTGCTGATCACAATGTACTGCCTCTGTGAGACTGCTGCCGTTACTACCACTGTGAGGAAACTGGGGCCTGAAGTGGTAGTTAAACAACTTGCCTAGGGTGGAACAGTAAGTGAAGGAGGCAGGATTTGAATTGAAGTGGTTCATCAAGGATTGGAGGAAACACTGGAGAGGCCTCAGCAAATTCTTATAGCTGTGGTCCAGTGCCTTCACGGGCAAGATTGATTATGGACTTAGTATGTAAAGGGTGCCTTGCCAAGGGTTGAGGAGACAGAAAGATATATTAAATAATATATTTGTATATGATTTGTGGCTGACAAGGGACTTAAGTATACATATGTTTGTGTGTACACATGCTTGTGTACATGAGCATATATGTGAAATGTCGTGTGAGTATAACGAACTCTAACAATATGGAAATGTGGAGGTGAGAGTAAACAGCAGAACCTAGGGAGTGATTCATGAGACTTGGTGTGGATGTAAAACAACAATGAGTAAGACCTGGAGGAGTGGCTGGGAAAAGGGAGAAGTCAGGAGAGTGGTCTGAGCAAGGTTCAGTGGTAAGACTGCATGCTTCCTTTAGGAGACAATGAAGAGATGAGCCTGGCTGCAAGTCGTTAGAGCCAGTTTCTGTACTATTCTGAAGGTTAGTCTGAAATCATCACTGCAGCTCATTGGCAGTGATTTTGTAGGTTTTGGAAAAGGGAATAATATGGGAAGAACATAGAAATATATCCATTTAAAGGTCACAGGAGTGAGATGGTTTCCTTGGACACATTTTACATGGGGCTATGTCCTGATTAATTAGCCCCCCCAGTAGCAAATGCCTTTGACAAATATAATATAATGAAAAATCAGAAAAAGCAGGCTAATTATGACTCTCCATTCACATGATGGGTCACCAGCCTCCCCTTTCATTTGCTCCATTCAAAAAGTATGCACTGAAACCTTTGATTAGAAGCTCTGAGCTAGCTCTTATCTGGTCCTCTAATGGGACATATAGACAGCATTTCAGTGCCTGATTTAAAAGTTCATGAGGGGCCGGGCGCTGTGGCTCACGCCTGTAATCCCAGCACTTTGGGAGGCCGAGGTGGGCGGATCACAAGGTCAGGAGATTGAGACCATCCTAGCTAACACAGTGAAACCCTGTCTCTACTAAAAATACAAAATATTAGCCGGGCGAGGTGGCGGGCGCCTGTAGTCCCAGCTACTCGGGAGGCTGAGACAGGAGAATGGCGTGAACCCAGGGGGCAGAGCTTGCAGTGAGCCGAGATCACGCCACTGCACTCCAGCCTGGGCGACAGAGTGAGACTCCGTCTCAAAAAAACAAAAAAGTTCACGAGGATTTTTGTTTACTTTTTTCTTTCTTTCACTCTGTCTCTTCTTGATCTGTCTTCCTGTCCTTTGAATTATCTGGATTCGACTGTTTCAGCTCTATTTCTTTTGGCTGTAGAGACAGTCAGAAAAATGCCTGGCTCCTTTTTTTAGCATCATATATTTTATGAGTTTAATTGATAGAAAAAATATGCCCAAGTGATGTCATGTCTGAAGGGTAAGAAAGAGGAAACCTAAAACCCCAACTCTTGGTTAAAGTTCTATTAGCCCAGATCTTGGAACCATAAAAGACTGGTACAGTTCTGCCAAATTCTGTAACATACCTCATTGGTGTTGCATTTCAGTGGGTTGAACCCTTACATCAGCTTCCAAGGGAGTTCTATACTATTCTTTATTTATAGGTAGATATTAGTTTGAGATCTGAATAGTGTGACAGACTGCATTTTGCTTACAAAAATGCTTTTTGTAACAGAGAAAATATACCTTTTCTTTTACGTGTTCCCATTAGGGCTTAGATATTATGAATCTTACAAATGTTGGCATGGAAGCTCCATAGAAGGCTTGTGGAAAACCTTCTTGCTAGACTCCCGGAAAGCCTGATTAGTTCAATTCAGGAAACATTCTTTCGGGGTTCTGCGGTATTATGCAGTCTGGTTATTGAAGCTCAGGGAGAAAGACAGACAGGTACACAACTCACATACTAGAATAAGTCTAAATGTCTAGAAATATGTATATATTGTTGAGACAATAGATGGGCGATCACAATTACTTCAGGATATTACTGGGTGAGCAACGGCTTCCATTTTGGTGGGGGTTTCTTTTTTTTTTGAGATGGAGTCTCACTGTGTCACCCAGGCTGGGATGTAGTGGCGTGATCTCGGCTCACTGCAACCTCCGCCTCCCAGGTTCAAGCAATTCTCTTGCCTCACCCTCCGAAGTAGCTAGGATTATAAGCGCTCACTACCACACCCAGCTAATTTTTGTATTTTTAGTAGAGTGGGGTTTCACCATGTTGGCCAGGGTGGTCTTGAACTCTTGGCCTCCCAAAGTGCTGGGATTATAGGCGAGAACCATGGCATCTGGCCCATTTTGGTGTTTTCTAAGTGCTTGATACTTTACTTGTATTAGCCTGTTCTCACGCTGCCATAAGGACATACCCGAGACAGGTAATTTATAAAGGAAAGAGGTTTAATTGACTCACATCTCAGCATGGCTCTGGAGGCCTCAGGAAACTTACAATCCTAGTGGAAGGGGAAGCAAACATGTCCTTCACATGGCGACAACAAGAAGTACTGAGCAAAGGGAGAAATGCCTCTTATGAAACCATCAGATCTCATGAGAACTCAGTATCATGAGAACAGCATGGAGGTAACTACCCCCAGAATTCAATTACCTCCTACTGGGTCCCTCCCATGACACATGGGGGTTACAGGAACTACGATTCAGAGTGTGATTTGGGTATAGACACAGCCAAACCATATCATTACAGATATAAATCTCTGAGTAAATCCAGTGTTTGATTTCTTCTAGCTTTTTAGCTTATGAGTAGAGGTCTTTCTCCTCCACTCCAAGAATTTTCATAGACACACCACTTAGTACTTACGTTTACCACCCATTGTTATTATTTTTAAGAATGTACTACTTCATATTTTTAAACATGAAGGACTAGCTCAAAATTTTGTAGCTCTCCCCCGTTCCTTTTTTTTTTTTTTTTGACTCTTTTGTGATGAGTAATGGTTTAAGGTCAGCAAAACATGACTTTAACCAGAACACTAACTAGCTTTATATATAATTCAGCCATGAACAGGTATCTGGCAAGAGAAATTCCTGATCTGTGGTTCGGCAGATCCATGAGAGCTGCTTCTCTGGATTTTCTTTGCTGGCCTTGCTTTCTTTTTGCCCTTCTGTCAAAAATTCAGGTTTCACTTGGTGGTTGGAGCTCACTAACAAAAATAGCTTCTTTCCCTATAGCGCCTGCTGCTGGTGCTGTGCAGGTTGAAGTGTTTCATTTGTGTTCCTTGATAGATTCATTGTTGAGCATTAAGTAGGTGGCTGGGTGCAGTTGTCACCTTAGTACTAAATAGGAAATGTTCTTTGTAGGTTTCTTAAAAAACATGTGCTTAGCCGGACGTGGTGGCTCTGCCTGTGGTCTTAGCTTCTTGGGGGCCTGAGGCAGGAGAATCACTTGAACATGGGAGGTCCAGGCTGCAATGTGCCGAGATCATGCCACTGCACTTCAGCCTAGGTGACAAAGTGAGACCCTGTCTCAAAAAAAAAAAAAAAAAAAAAAAAGAAAAAGATACTTGCGGCTGGGTGTGGTGGCTCACATCTGTAATCCCAGCACTTTGGGAGGCCAAGGCAGGCAGCTCACTTGGGGCCAGGAGTTCAAGACCAGCCTGGCCAACATGGTGAAATCCCATCTCTACTAAAACTACAAAAAAATTAGCTGGGCGTGGTGGCACATGCCTGTAATCTCAGCTACTTGGAAGGCTGAGGCAGGAGAATTGGTTGAACCCAGGAGACAGAGGTTTCAGTGAGCCAAGATCACGTCATTGCGCTCCAGCTTGGGCAACAGAGTGAGACTCTGTCTCAAAAAAAAAAAAAATATTTTTGTAAAATTGCTTAGTTTTTTAATGTCTACCACTCATACTAGCATTGACTTACAACTTTTTCTTTTATTAATATTTTATGTACGTATAACTATTGGTACCTGCTGAGATATGCATAACACTAATACAAGGGTTTGGAGTAATTTGTTTGGTTATGATCTTAAGTCAGTTTTGTAATCTATAATCTGCTTCTTTCTGCATTCACAGAGCTTTGTGAATTCTAACTGGCAACTCTTCCAAGACAGAATCTCATCTTTGAATGCTAGGGTAACATTTAGAGTTTTAGTTCTGTGGAAAATTAGCAGGCAGCTCTGTAAGTTGATGTAGAAGAGGGCCTGGGAAATTTGGCGCTGTTAGTTTCCCTACAAAATCAGCCCTAGATATCCCTTCCCCATTGTATTTTTCTACAAATGGCAGGAGCTCCAAAAATTAGACTCAGCTATTTTCTGCCTCTGGGAAGACCTTCTTTTGTGTACAGACATCCAGGGCCCCAAAGGCTCTGCTTGCCAGCCTGGGAGAAGAAAGGCTATCGGGATGGCATTTAGATAATCAGCCTCAGTGGTCCAGGAAGTGGGTCACAACTTCTCCATATTTCATTTCCTGTTTTTCTCTTTGGAATCTGAGGGAGTCCTTTCCAATCCTCACATCTCAGGGAACCTCCCCCAAGTCACCAGAGAGACCTGATTGTTCCAGCACCTTCTTAGACCGGTTCCCATCAACTTGAAAGTTACGCTTCAGAATGAACAGGTTGGACAGGATATAGTCTCTAAATGTCTGTTATGGAAGGCTGGTGAAATAGTTGAATTAAGGCCCTCTGAAAATGTTCTCATCCATAAAAGTGATAAGAGAACTGGCAAAATTACTGGAATAAACTTTTTCAGAACTTTAGAAATTAAAGTCTTGCAGTAACCCAGGGAGCATCTATTCAAGAAAAGGGACTGATTCTCAGAGCAGGAAGGTTTGTGGCATTTTAACTTGTTCTTATTCCCATCCCTCCCTCTCCAGTTCCACAGTAGCCTTGAAAACCAGTAGCTGCAATCACAGTGAAAACCAGCAGCCTGGCAGCCTCTGGCAGGGGCAGGATGGAGTTGGAGTATCTTCAAAGCACCTCTCCCTCCTCCTCTTCTTCCTTCTCTCCTGCCTCTCCCTCCTCTGAGATTTGAGAACTACTGGTGGAGAGAAGGGCCCAGGGGAGTACATTGCTGCTGAAACTGATGTCAAATTTCGGTTTAGGGAACATGCACCATTAGCTGTTGACAGAGTCTGGGATCATGCAAGATGTATTACATGGGACAGGACTAAATAAAGCTCATGTGCCCCAATTATCCATGGGAGTCCATGGAGAAACTGATGCTGCCTCTCACTGGAGCTTCTGAAGAGTACACAGTGAATTGGAGGGACACTCTCCAATTTGGCTCTGCTCAAATTGTGTGAAGTTTCATAATAGCTTCAGGAAGAAAATACTATAGTAACTGGTTTCACTTTATGTACTTCTGTGACAGAACACATGCCAAGGGTGTTAGTTTACCACGGAGGTACTTATGCCTCCTACTGAGTCACTGGCTTAATCCCTGCAAAGCTCAGGCCTTTGTAGAAAGTTTATTCAAATAGGTAAACTAGGGTGATCAGTGTTTGGAAAACGAAGAAAGTTTAGCCTAGAGGGCTGTGGCAAAGTACCGGATGCAGGCTGCCTTATCCTCTCTTTCAAAGATAGTATTTTGAATTGATTTATTTGTGTTAAGATGATTATGCAACAGCATCATGTACATACATTATTATATAGTTGTAACTAGTTTCATTTGAGCAGTTTGAATGTTATTTGGTAACGGACTACTTCTGTGTTTTTTTTTTTAAACCTTACTTAAGTGAATCAGTGTGACTCATATATTTAGTAGAGTTTTGGGGCACTAATCAGTTAGCCTCATCTTTTTTCCTGTGGAAACTGTTCATCACCGAATTCAGCCTTATTGACATCTAGGTAGACATTTACAACACCAGATAGTAAGATTTTCAAAACGGAATTTTTCTAATGATATTTGGTTCTTCAGTCCTGTGTATTGTGGGGGGATTTGACTTCATCACAGAAATCTGCAAATTTGCTTTATCGGGTAGATCAGGACCAGCTCTCCATCTAAAAAGGTCTTCTAGGAGACATCCTACAGGGTGATTGAGGAAGAACGTGATGATCCCCTTATCTAGTTAGCCCTCTCTCTTAAGGCAGACCTAAACCTAGACCATCTCAGTAATGTTTAGCATAAACAATAGGTACTTACTAAAGACAACTTTGGGGCTTAAAAGAGATATTTGGTTTGATTTCCTGTGGCTGGTGGCGAGAACCAGAGGCCATTTCCTCTAGATTGCTTACCTTGTCTAGGTGTTCTTGTTGTGGTAAAGTGGTCAATAACTTGTAAGTCCTAATTCTGTTGCTGTTTTAGGGTCAGTAAAGCCATCTCAGGGAAGTGGTTATTAGATAGTGTGAGCTTCTGCCAGACGCAGTGACTCATGCTTGTAATCTCAGCACTTTGGGAAGCCAGGAATTCGATACCCACCTGGACAACAGAGCAAGACCCTGTCTCTACAAAAAAAAAATTTTTTTTTTTAAAATTAGCTGGGCATTGTCTCTTGAACCTAGGAATTTGAGGCTGCAGGGAGCTGTGATCATGCTACTGCACTTCAGTCTGGGTGACAAAGTGAGACCCTTGTCTCCAAAAAATACATGGTATCAACATCATGCATTGGAGCTGAATTCAAAACCTGTTTTTTTTTTTTTTAAGTAGTCATTTACTCACATGGTAATTAAAGCAAAGAAACCAAATATCCAGTTAGTCAGATTCCATAAAATGTGTGTGATGAAGAATTGATTAATGTACATGCTAACCCATGGCATAGTCCCTAAAATCTAGTCTTCTATGTTTAAGATCATCCTAAGTTGAGTCCTTTGAAAGGATATTTTCAGAGGAAAAGAATTATGACATTTCTCAGGGTGCACTTATTTAATGAGAGGAAATCCTTTTTAAAATGTTTCAAAAATATAGAGCCAAATTTCCTGTTAAGTCAAAAAATATCCTCACTTTCCTAATAAGTGTGATATATAGAATAAAGATTTAAAAAGAGAAACTTGCTTACCAAAGTATTGGCCACTGTATTCTATAAGAGATGCCTATATGCTGCTGTTTTTGACAAACTAAGACTTAATTCTCTGTGGTGAAATAATTATTCAGGGTGAGAAATGACACCTATCTAGGACTGAAGCAGGAAACACTGCCAGGATGACAGGATGTGAACATTTGATAAGGAACTAGCCAGCACAGACAGCTGTAGGCGGTAGCTTTTCGCATGATCACCCAGCAGATTGTTGATGAGTCAGGTTGATGATGAGCAACTGGTAGAAAGTGACTGTCCTAAATCGCAGTGAGGAGACTTGTGGTTTTGCCTGGTCTCATCTCATCTCTTATTTGCCATGTAGATGTAATGTCTCTGGGCTTCCGTTTTCTTAACTGTATCAAGAAAGGATTGGAGTAAATGATACCATAGCTCTTCAGCTGTCAGTGCTATGATTTTGTTGTTACTGTTATTGGCCATGATGGTGGTTTTTAAATTTATAATGTTATTATTTTAGACATACAAGTTCAGATACTACTTTTTATTACTACTGTTTTTATATAAACAAACAGTTGGAGAAAATAATTTTTAAACCAAATACCATACATTTTAGAAAAAAGTTTAGCTCTATTGTTTTTGAGCATAGAATATAACTAATAAACAAGTTTCTCATTGTTTTTATTGACATTTATATATTGTGTATTTTCTAAAGTCCTTAAATGTTAATAAGTATGTATGTGATATGTCATATTAAATATATTTTAAATGTTGATCCAGAAAAATATATTTGAGATTAGCTATCTACTGCAACAAATAGAAGCCCTTTGTGTTAATGTTTGGGAAGCAGAATATTATTCTAATTAATTTTGTTGCTTTCTACACTCCAGAAAATAATGACAGGGACATTTTGGCTTCTTAGAAAGAGACTGTTGCAATATAGATCAATAACTGGATCAATAAATAAAAAGAAAGAATGTGCTACATTACACCTCTTAAGAAACACAAATAAGGCTGGGCGCGGTGGCTCGTGCCTGTAACCCCAGCACTTAGGGAGGCCAAGGTGGGTGGGTCACGAGATCAAGAGATCAAGAACATCCTGGCCAACATGGTGAAACCCCGTCTCTAGTAAAAATACAAAAATTAGTGGGGCATGGTGGCGCTCATCTGTAGTCCCAGCTACAGGGACTACAGAGGCTGAGGCAGGAGAATCACTTGAACTCTGGAGGTGGAGGGTGCAGTGAGCTGAGATTGTGCCACTGCACGCCAGCCTGGTGACAGAGCGAGACTCTGTCTCCAAAACAAACAAACAAACAAACAAACAAACAAACAAACAAACAAACAAATGT
The DNA here is from genome assembly GCF_007565055.1 of Rhinopithecus roxellana. Lineage (NCBI taxonomy): Eukaryota > Metazoa > Chordata > Mammalia > Primates > Cercopithecidae > Rhinopithecus > Rhinopithecus roxellana. Next base: position 118,959,644 of record NC_044562.1, read on the forward strand.
GTAAGGTTGGTCTACTTGCTGGAATAATGAAAATGCATTAATATTTCGAAGCAATGCAGAAATATGGCACTGTAGAGAATAACCTCTCCCATTTTCCATAGAGACTGGTTTTCGTTAGTCAGTGTATCTTCTCTATCATTGCTGCATATGAATATTAAATTATATTGTTTGTTTGTAACAATTAAATTATATTAATTGTTAAATTACAAAAGGCAGTTGATTCCATTGAAATTACTCTTTCTTTTTAAAACTTAATCTTAGATTACTTTGTTTTACACTGGAAGCTGTTGCTATCAACTAAAAATGAAAACTCTTTCTAATAAACAGTCATGTACTTAACAAGTGATTCCATTAAAGAAATATAAGACTGAGGTTAAAATAAGAACGATAGAGGAAGGGGAAGAACTTCAGATGTAGATTAAGAAGATGATATATGCTTGGGTCACAGTGGCTGTGTGGTTATTTTTTAAAGTTGTACTAGTCTCTGAGACCTCCAAAAAGTGTGTTAACAAGCATACCCAAGATGGGCTTATGGCAAAGTGACACATTATAAAGCTGTATTTTAGAGGTTGAAATCAATCTTACTGTTGCCATTTGGTGGTGGTTTTAACCTACAATCCTTGTTTTGGTACTGGTAAAGAGTAGTGTCTGTTAAGTGCATGTGCCTATGCTAAGAAAGTAACCTATTGTTTTATAGAAGTTTCTCTTTTTGTTTGTAGATATAATACCTTGCCAAGCAGAAGAACTCTGAAAAATTCAAGATTAGTGAGTAAGAAAGATGATGTACATGTCTGTATCATGTGTTTACGTGCCATCATGAATTACCAGGTATGTTGGAGCTTCTGGTTCTTTTAAAAAAAAAAACCTGAATTAATCAGACTCAGAAATCACTGCTGGGTGCAATGTACACTACTTGGGTGATGGGTAAAATAAAAGCCCAGACTTCACCATCATGCAATTTATCCGTGTTACCAGAAGCTACTTGTACCCCTAAAGCTGTTGAAATTTTTTTAAAAAAGAAGAAAAACCAAACAACAAACAAAAACAGACTCAGATTTTGTTCTCGTTGGTTTCTTTGTATTATTTCTATTTGAAGTAAATGCCAGGATTTAATGAGATTCTATTAAAAAAGAAAGGCCTGGTTCATCCTAATGCTCAAGATTTAATTTATTGCCCTCATATTTTAATAAATATATATAATTTGCGATGTATTTAAAGGAAAGGTGTTTTTCTCCTGTAGTGATAAACTTACTAGATTGCTTGGTGAATGATTGTGACCATTAAAGATTGAATAAGCTGCTGTTGCGGGTAATAATGAAACAGCTCTAGAACACCAGGAGTGGATAGACACAGTGGTTCTCAAAGGTTTATATGGCGAACAGGCGAGAAGTTACAATTATTGGCAGTTGGACTCAGTGGTTCCTAATCTTTATAAGAAGCACCTGGAAGATTGTTGAAAATACAGATTCTTCCTTTGTGTAATTGTGATGCAGGTTGACCCCACTAAGGTGCTACGTTGAATTTAAGAAGGGAAACATGCATTTATTCTTTCAGTACTTTTGTGAGCTTTGCCAGACAGCCCCTGTTCCACATAGGCACTGAGAATATAGCACCGAATAAATATGTAGCCCAAGGAACTTACTTTCCAGGGAGGGGAGACAGATGACCAACAAATAAATTGGTAAAATGTGTGTGTTCCAGATAATAATGATGAAATGAAAGCTAATGCTTACATGGTACACTTTTCAGGTCTAGTGCTTTTAAACCTCTTAAGTCATGTAAATAGCCCTGTGAGATCAATAATATTTTTCTCCACATTTTACTGATGAAGCTGGGACACAGAAAAGTTTAGTAATTTCCCTAAAGTCACATAGTTAGTAAGTAGTGGGGTCAGGATTTGGACCCAGGAAGGCTTTGAACCCAGAGAACCATTACTAAGTACTGTAGAAAAAATAGGAAATAGGAACTGCTGAAAATATATGTGAGTTTTAAATACGCCAGCCAGCCAGGGAAGGGTCACTGAGAGGGTAACATCTAGTAAAACTTGAATGAGGGAGCAAAGGGAGGGATATTAGGGAAAGAAGATTCTAGGCAGAGAGAAGGGCAAGTGCAGAGACACAGAGGCAGGAATGTCTGGTTTGCCCAAGTTGCAGAAAGGAGGCTTGGCAGGATCAGAATGAGTAAGAGGGAGAACAATAGAAAATGAAGTCAGGTGTCATCTGTTTGATTATGTAGCACTTTAGAGGCTGCTGAGAGGACATTGACTTCACTATGAGAGGAAAGCTATTGAATGGTTATAAGGACATAATCTGACACTTGAATTTAACATGAGACCACTCTGGCTTTTGTGTTTAGGTTTGACCTTGGCCAGGCAAAGGCAAGAGGGAGTAGACCATTTAGGAGGCCCTTAGCAGTCATTTAGGTGAGCTTTGATGGTCATATGAACTAGGATCATAGGAGTGGAGATGATGAGAGGTGATCTGATTCTGGTTTTATTTTGATGCTAAAGGCAATAGCATTAGGTATGAGGGAGAAGGCGAGGAGTAGAGGCTGGCACCAGGACTTTTGTCTTGGGCATCTGTGAGATAGAGTTGCCATCTAAAAGATGGGAAGACTGCAGGATAGATGGATTTGAGGGAGATCGTTAGGAATTCTGTTTCGGGAATTTTAACTTTGAGATGTCCCTTAGACATTCAGATAGTGATCTTAGGTGGGTGGTTGGATATGCCAGTCTGGATTTCAAGGCAGTGGTCTGGGCTGGAGATAGTAATTAGCATATAAATGGCATAGGAAGCCAGGAGGGTGAATGAGATCAGTAGGGGTAGACTGAGAAGTAAAGAAGTCCAAAATATGAACTTTAGGACTCTCTGTTTAAATGTCAGAGAGATGAAGAAAAGCTGGCTAGAGAGCCTGAAAAATAGCCAAGGAGTTAGGAGCCAAGTGAAGGACATGTTTCAAGGAGAAGGGAGTATTCAGCTCTGTTAGATGCTGCTAAGTCAAGTAAAATGTGGAGTGAGGATTGGCCATTGGCTTCAGCAAAGTGTAGGTCTTTGGTGATCTTGGCAGACAGTTCATTGGGATGGTGGGGGTGAAATGCTTGATTGGAGTGGTTTCAAGAATGAGCAGGAAGTGAGGATTTATACTGAGTGTCTGGAGGAGTTTTGCTGTAAAGGATAGCAGAGAAATGAGAGGCAGTGGCTGAACACAGGTTGTGGTATCAAGAGAGGTTTTTATTGTTGCTTAAGAGAATTTGCATCATGTTTTTATGCTAATGGCAATGAGTCCATAGAGAGGGAAAAATAAGGGGGAATGGAGGAATTTCTGGAACATACCATGTTCGTGAGCGGATGAGAGGGAATGGGATGGAGGAAGGACTCATGGGAAGGGTTGGCCTTAGTTTGGAGCACAGAAGAGTTCCTCTTTAATAGGAGGTGAGGAGGTAAGCCACAGATCTGTGTGGGTAGATTGATGTGGTATAGGAGCTTCTAGATGTTTTTTCTGATTGCTTGTGTTTTCTTAGTATAAGAGGAAATAAGATCATGAGCTGAGAGTAAGTTTTGAGGAGAAAGAATATAGTTGACCCTTGAACTTTGTGGGGTCTGAGGGACACTGATCCCTGGTGTAGTCAAAAATCTGTATATAACTGGAGGCCTCACCGATAGCCATAAATAGTCTGTTAACATACATTTTGTATGTTATATCTATTGTATACTGTGGAGTCACCCTGGAAGTTTAAAAAACTCAGGTGCCAGCTCGCTGTAATTGAAATTCGGAGTAAATGTTTTGTTTAGTCTTCCAGGTGAGTTTAAGGAGCAGCCAAGGTTAAGAATCACTGGGCTAGAGCCTTTTCATCATTTTAATAAAGAGAAACATGTAGATCATTCATAAAGAATGGGAAGATGATCTTTTGATAATAGCATCATTGCTGAAATTTTTTTTTTTTTTTTTTTTTTTGGAGAGATGGGTCTGGTTGTCCTGGCTCAAGCTGGGACTGGAGGCACAAATCGTTGCAACTGGCATTCTTGAAATTTTTAATAGAGAAATATGCTTTGACCGTGATGTACTAGAGACATAAGTGCATTTATGATTGTGTAAGTTTCATTAAGTAGATACTTCAGGTTTTTGGTTTTAAATCAATACTGACAGTTCCCTAACTTGGCTCCCAATGCTTTGTGTTTCTTTTTTTTCCATGTTAATTTTAGTATGGTTTCAACATGGTCATGTCTCATCCACACGCTGTCAATGAGATTGCACTAAGCTTGAACAACAAGAATCCCAGGTAAGCTTCTTTTGTAGTATGCAAGTCTAAATCTATCTAGGGAAAACAGAGAGCTGGTCAACACTTAACCAAGTTTGACTTTGGAAACTTTCAAGTGTCAATCTCTGAAATAAGATTGGCTATAAACTCTTTGGCTGTGTAGAATTTTTCCTTTGAGCCAAGGTACATTCTTACATGGGCCAGAGTTGAGCAACTGGTGACAATTCTAGCCCTCCACCATTCTCCTCAAGCTTTTGTTCTTTTGAGGCCTGGTTCCCAGCATCCTTGCTGCTAAATTTGGAGAGGATCAGGTTGCCAGGACTTGGGGACCAGGAGAGTCTTGATAAAGATTTACCAACGTCAGTTACTGCTGAAAGCTAGGTAAAACCGCCATCCTTCGTCTACACTTCGCTTGGTAACTTTACATATGTAGCTTTAATTACTGAACAAAAATAGAAAAATAATTGTAGTGGCCAGCCACAGTGGCTCATACCTGTAATCTCAGCACTTTGGGAGGTTGAGGCAGGTGGATCACCTGAGGTCAGGAGTTTGAGACCAGCCTGGCTAACGTGGTGAAACCCCATCTCTGCTAAAAATACAAAAAATTAGCCGAGCATGGTGGCACATGCCTGTAATCCCAGCTACTCAGGAGGCTGAGGCAGGAGAATGGCTTGAACCCGGGACGTGGAGGTTGCAGTTAGCCGAGATCGCGCCACTGCACTCCAGCCTGGGCGACAGGGCAAGACTATCTCAAAATAAATAAAATAAATAAATAAATAAATAAATAAATAAATAAATAAATAAATTTATTTTCGTGCAGATATGAATTTTGTTCATGTTCACCACATGTAAAGTCTAGCAGCAGATATAATTCACATCACACATTAGCCCTAAAACCCAGTCTTCATCAGTTTTAGTTATTTTAATGTGCTTTCCATTCTGGTGAAGTATTCTGTACTTCAAATGTGCAATTCCCTTTCATCCGATACCTCTCTGTAGACAGAATATCTGAAAACTGTTAATCCAAAAATCTGATTATAAATTAGCCATTTCTCATTTGGAAAATGCAATGCAAACTATAAAGTCCTCTTTACTGAATATTATTCTTTCAAACTTCCCCTGATTAAACCTTTTATGACTTTGCGATTCTTTCCTTCATTTACTAGAATCCTAAGTAGCCATGCTTCTGTGTCTCTGCCTTCTACTACAGGGAAGACATTATTTTTTAAAAGACAATTGACATTGTGGAATATCAGAACAGTCTTTGTTTAGAGATTGGTGATAGTTGTTATTCCAGAAAAAAAATGAAATACTTAAGTGGTCTTATGATTGAAGAAACAATGCTGTTTCTTTCTTGACATTGAATTTGAAAACTTAGAGTGTATCTCTATGTTCTCCTTCCAAAAATATTTCAGATGGAGTTTTGTTTTCTTGAGTCAAAGAAAATATTCTTGTGTTAGTAAAGCTGTAATCCAGCTCCTTCCGGATCTCCTGCATAGGAAGAAGAAAGGACAGAAACTTTTATTTTCGTGGGAGATTTATGGATCCATTCCTGAATGAGCAGATTTGAAATGTAGAACATGAATTTCAGTTGATTTTGAACTTTTTTTTTTGCAACTGTTCTACCACTGTCTCTAAAATCAGAGAAAATACTTAATCAATAGTTTGTTTTTCATCATATTCCCATTCCCTTTGTTTTTAGTGTACCAGTAAACATTTTTCACCCATATTGTACTGAGTCACCTGATGATAGGTCTAAGAGATTATTCTTTTCAGAACTAGTTTTCATTAGTGAGTAATTTGTACTTTTGGTAAATGTGCCTTCCAAATTTGCTATCTTAGACAAATCCCATATTTAGAAGTCAGTAAAGGTTTAAAAATGTACTTTGATTAAACTGTACCTTAGTAAAGTTTTTTAAAAATGTAAGGGCAAATGTTTCATTCTCATGTATCTTGGAAGGAAGGAACAGCTGACTCATCATGCCATTTTCACTGATTTGTGTTTTTCTTCTTTCTTCTTGTTTTGGCAGAACAAAAGCCCTTGTCTTAGAACTGTTGGCAGCCGTTTGTCTTGTCAGAGGCGGGCATGAAATCATTTTATCAGCATTTGATAACTTTAAAGAGGTAGGCTACACTGCAGTTTTCACAAGAATACTCACACATTTACGTTTGGACATCTTTGAACAGAATTATTTACCTTTTCATTTATTCTAAGACCTAAGGAATATAATAGTCAATTTCTAAGATGTCACTGAGAGGAGTGTAATGAACTTGGTCTAAATTTGTATTTTATTTCCAGGATAAGTTAAAAATAATTGCAGTACTCTTTTAAAAAATTTTTTTTTTATTGGTTTTAGAGAACATGGAATAACCCAGTTTGAAAACTGGTTTTGTTACATGTATGTGGTTTTCATTAGGGTTGATATTGACACTTGATCATCTACCATATGCAAATTTTATGAATTCTTTCATCATAGTTACTTTCCTAAAGTCATATTTTTGCTGGATGCTATGAAAAACCTGGCAAATACTGGCACTGATTTTGGGGGTGTGTAAACTTAAGTGGTCTTGTCACAGATAAACAATAATGCAACAGATGAGCCTGGTTGAAAACGGAGACTGTCTGACCACAAAAAAGGAGGGATTACACATAGATAATATGACACCGAGGATCCTGCCCCAATCTATCAAAACATCACCACCTAGATAGTAGCTGCTTTCCCATAGGGGTAGTGGGCGGTGTTGTAGGACCATGAATAGTGCCTGTTTGTTCCACTGGTATATGCCTGACATCAGAGGCTACTCTGAGGTGAGAAATTACAAAGTAGTCTTTAGAGAACACTTGGAACCCCAGGTTACAACAGGACCCTTCGCCAAGTTGTGCGTTATTCTAGCAGTCCCGTTTAATTCCAAATGCTTTTGGATTAAGTCCCAAGCTGGATTGAAATCCAGGTCACAGAGGGACTGTTTTCTCTCCTCTTTCCTGAAAGGTTCTGGACTAGAAAACCTGATAGTATTTATTGAGAACCTACTATATGCTGGGGCTGTACCAGCTACATGCATGGCATCATTTGGTTCTATAAGAACATCTTTGAGACAAGTATTAATATCTTGATTTTAGGGAAATTCAAATACATGGTTTACCTATGGTCACATAGCTAGATAAGTGATAGAGCCAGGAACAGGACTTGGTGCTCCTGAACCTGAACTTCCTTGAAATGTGATGAAGTTGTGGCCTTGTTGTGTGTGAATCTCTTGAAGGAAATAAGGGAAATACTGAATGAGACAGGACTTCGGAGCTATTTCCCCTGCCTCCTGCCTCCTTAATTGGACTTACTACCCAGCTGTTCTAGACACTGGCCTGTGATCCTCTGCATAGGCTGGGAAGGTTCAAAGATATGAACAGGGCAGACGCTCCTCTTGCTCCTTTATTTGCGTTGCCTCCCTACCCCTAGTCCATTCTTTAAGATTTTGATGCTATCCATTTTGTAAATGCCAACTGTGGAGAGAACCAAATATTATCTTTTTTTTCTTTCTTTCTATTGAGCCCCAGAGATAGTGAAGAAATATCCAGGTTCTAAGAGAATGAAGAAGAATAATAGTGAATCTTTAAATTCATAATCTGGCTTCCAAGACAAATAGACTTTAGAGACAAGAATGTATGAATGCTTGTCTGTGAATGTTTTTATATATCATGTATAAATATATAAATTTTACATTTATAAATAAGGAAGTATGTTTGGGTGGATGGATTCAATATGAAAGAGAAACAGTATGTGCTGCTCACATAATGCCCAAATCTTTATCATTAGGTCATATTTGAAAATATTGCATGCTGAGTACTTTTCACACTGGAAACATTTACTATATAGTTATCAGTGGCCCTTGTTATAATGACTCATATTATAACAAGAATCTGATTATACTGCAGGTCAAATTATATCCTAAAGATATATTTGTATAGAACAAGAATAAAAGCCAGGAATTCATGAGATGAATGATAATATTTTTTTCTCCTAGGTAAGATAGAGTACCTTTCTTATGCATAGTAGGCACACAGATACTTGCAGAATTGAGTTTTAACTCTTTGGTGTCAGACTTACATATGGTTTAGCTCTTTAGGGTGTAGTATGTGCTTAATTGAAGAAAAATGTAATCCTAACTCTAATAGCTGGATAATAGTAATGAGAACCAAATTACTTTTGACGTTAAATTTTTTAGAGCTTTAACCAAAACTGACATCATTTCTGTAATTAATTAGGCGTGATGGAAGGTCTTCAGGTACTGTTTCTCCTTGGCATAGGCATTTGCATCTGAGAGAAGGTGATAGCCGTGGGCTAGGGGAGGTCCTTAAATGCTGGTGGGACCCCAACCCCTGCTGGTGTCTAGGCGCTTGACATCCTCACAAGAATGAATTCAAGTTATGAGTTAGAAAATAGTGAAAGTGCAGAGATTTATTGCAAAGCAAAAAGTACATACTCAAGAAAGGGGAGTGTGGGCATACTTGAGAGAGTCACACAAGGTGTGGTTTGGAGCTGCTGCCTTTATGGATTTCTTTAACCAAGGGATGGCATATTCACAGAGATTCCTGGAAGAAGGGGGAGATTTCTTGGAACTATGGTGCTACCCAATTTTACTGCAAATAAGGGTGTTCCTGGAACTGTCATAGCACTGGTGGGTGTATGATTGAATATGTGAATGAGCATAGAATAAGGTTCTAGGAGAAACCTAGATCAAATCCAGCACCATGTTGGACCCAGTTTGTCTTCGCCAGCTTCGCCCACACCCTGTTTTTCAGGGTCTTATCAGCCCCTAGCTTCTGCAGCTGTTTCAACAGTTTCCTTTTGCTTAGTCATGTGAAACTGCTGCCTAGAATTTTTTATTCTGCCGCAACCATCCTGCATTATTCTTGTCTCAAAACCATATAGACAGACCAAGCAAATGGATTATTATCCTAATAGCAATGGGAATGAAGACAAGGTAGCAACATGCCCCCGACAAACTTAGTTGTTATAGATAGGTCAGAAGAGCCTCAACCTATTTATCCAATCCTGAGGTGCAAAAGATGTTATTCTGTGTTGATCTTGTTTTCTGAAACCTGCAATGCCACTCACAGCTCAAAGTCTCTTAAATCCCTTCCTCTTTTTCTCCCATCTTTGTGTGAGTGATTTTTTTTTTTAAACACATCATAGTAAAGTGAATTCTTTAACATCTTTAGCCAAAATGTCATTGGAATCTTCTGGTTTTATGATAATATTCATTATTATATTCTGCCATGCCTGTGCACATAGGGTTTTGATCAGTGAATAATTCCTTTTGAGCCACCCATGGCAGAGAGAGTACCGTATCAGGATACCAGGGAGGGGAGAACCAAAGAAGAGTCTTTGCCTTCAAATTGTTTTTAAAGCTTTTTATCTTTTTTTTAGTAAGTTGGGATCCCATTCATCTCCCTAAGAAGGATGAAAGGATTATTTTTGTTTTTATTGGCAGGAATGAGGGGTGGAATAGGGGAGTTCAACATCTATTTTTTGCAAATAAAGTAATATGCTTTAGAGTACCCAGACCCTTTGGGCTTTGATCACTGTTAGAGCATAGCCAAGCGTACTAACACAATATGGCACTAGATGCTAGAAAGAAATTTAAAAGGCCATGTATCTTAAGTAGTTTATGTAGCAGGATTTTCCCCCCTCTACCTCTTGAGCCAACAAATCCGTTCTGTCTAATTTGACCACCACTCATTAATTAGTTCAGATGTAAATTAAAGGAAGTTATTATTTAGCTGTTGAAAGATTTTTATGTATGATTACATCATTTTCTCATGTTTTGATGAACATTTAGAATCCCAATCTAACGTTTTTTTTCCCTAAAAAATCTTGCTACAAATCTTGTAATAGCCGAAGTGCATGTTTTAGGAAGACAGGGAGCACCTTTAGTTTAATGGTATGTGATGGTGGCAGGAATGTTAACCCAAAGCTTTGCTTATGGTGGCGGTGGGATTGGGGTCTAAGCCTGATGACACTGAGCAAACACATACATTGCCTCAATGTATATGATGATAAATGAGTCTTAATTATATGAATACAGATAGTAAGCTTATACTGTGCATGGTTTGTGACATGCCTGAAAATATGAGTATATTGAGTAGATGAAGAGTAAATCATTCATAGTCAACAATTGTGCTCCTTGAATTCTTTTTTCTTTAAAAAACAAATTTTTAAGGGGATTAACACATCTGGTTTTGTGTTGAAACATCTCTTAACGAAAATTTATGGTCTTGAAATAAGGACCAGGGTGAGAACAAGGAGTCATCTGTTTTTTCTTACTGGCTAATTTATTAATAGCCACATGGAAGGACATATGACCATCTTCCCTAAATTGATTCTTTCTTAGTTGTATGGCAGTGTATATTTTTGAGCCCCGAGACTACCAAATGGAAAAAAATACATTTGGAAGTAAAGGGCGCCCTTTGGATATTTATATTAGTTCAGGGTCTTCTTTGCAAGAAGCAGAAACTGACGCTAACACATAGAGGAAAGGGTTGATCGAAAAGATGTTGAGAAAAGCACAGACTTGACAAGGAGCCTGGAGAACCAGGCTTGGAAAATGGGCAGGCATTCCTAAAATGTGGCTACACTCTGCTCTGCCTTTGAAGCTGCGCCATCAGAAATACCATTTGGGGTTCTGGTCATGCTTTTTTCTTCTCTTCCAAATGACATGGACCATAGCTAGCAATCTGATGGTTCACAAAACTATATCTACTGGTTAAAGACCTCAACCAGGCCCCACTTCAGATTTCTAAACACTGCACTTCATCTCATTTCCAAGGGGAACCTTGAAGTCTTCAACCTAGCTCTTGCTCTCAACTTTTTCTTAGTCTTTCTACTTTTTCCATTATATTCTTTGATATATTTGAGAAAATGGCTTGCTTTTAAAAAGTGTCTCCAAAGGTTTGGCAAAAAAATGCTTCCTTTTGAAGTCAAAGAGGAAAAGTACTGAGGTCCTGTAGACTCTACAGTGGAACAGCCACTATGACACGAGTAATAAAATCCTCTGAGGGCTTTGAGGCACCAGCTCTCCCAGGCTGCTGGGAGGTGCACCTGGAATTCATCAGGATTTCAGATCGATTATAATTATGTTCTCATCTGCTTCCGTAATGACAGCATCTGGCTTTAGCAAGAAAGCCTGAGTTTGGTTATTAAAGGTTCAGCTCCCTCCTACTTTTGACCTTCCAGTACAGAAAGATGGAGCCTTGTTGAATGAGTCACTCAAGGCCACCAGCACTCTTGTGCACAGCACTCTTGGCAGTAGTTGTTCTTTTTTCCGCCTGTTGCTAGAAGGCTTCCTAAGAAAGCTGATGTGTGGTTTAGCTACTGGGCATCTGAAGGCACTTGTGCTACACATTATTAAGTTGATTTAAGAAAGCCTGTCAAGTTTTATTTATAGTGGACCAAACTGGGCAGGAAGGAGAGTGAAGATTTTGGTGTGCTTCCAGCATCCCTCTGAGTTTAATCCCATCTAATCTAACCTCTCAAGCATTTGAGGGTATAGGATTGTAAATCTAGCATGAGACCATGCTATCCATCCAGATAACTTCCTAAGTGGTAAAGTAAGGGTACTTACATTTTTCAGTCTCTCATTGAACTATAAGCAATGTGTTCTTTCAACTGTGGGAGCCACAGCCCTAGAACGTGTATGTATTTCGCAGTATCAGGCCAGAATTAGATTGATCTAATTCACCAAGATACTTCTTGTCTGGTCCTCCTTCTTAGCATTAGGAAGTAAAGTCTTAGTCTTATGTGGTGTTAATGCTGCTGAGTAATTTTTTTTGTCTGTTCATCAACTGTTGCAGTTATTTGCTGTGGATACGAAAGTACCCCACACTTCATTTCATTAGGCTCCTGGCTTCTGTGGGTCAGGAAGGCAAGCTGGCATGGCAGGGATTGTCTCTTCTTTGTTGTGTCTGAGGCCTCATCAGGGAAGATCTGATTGACTGGGGATGCCAGTCCATCTGGAGGCTCTTTCACCCACATATCTAGTTTTTGAGCTATGATACCTCTCAAGGGCTGGGCCCAGCTGGGACTATCAGCCAGAGAGCCTCCATGTAGAACTCCATGTGGCTTGGGTTTCTCACAGCATAGCATCTGGCTTCTGAGAGAGAGTGCCCCAGGAAGGAGCATCTGAAGAACCACCATTCAAAGAGCCAGAGGCTGCTGTGTGTCTTCTGAGCTGGTCTTAGAAACCGTACAGTGTCACTTTTGCCATGTTATCTTGGTTCCGAGTGAGGCCCTGAGCCCAACTCGGATGCAAGGGGAAGGCAGTAGCTTCTCTTCTTGATGATTGGAGCATCAGCTTACTGTGCAGAACATGTGGGCTGGGAGAGAGGGCGGTGGGCTCATACTGTCATAGTCTGTATACCTCAGTAAGTCTCATCCCTCAGTAATTGTATGAGATTTACCAAAATGTTTATTGTTATTCCTCTTTCCTTTTTTCCCTCTTCTTTACTCAATCCAATACTTGGTTTTTCCTTTTGACTGAAAACTTTATAAACTTTTTTATTGGAAATAAAAAAGATAGTTATTAATTCTTTCATGTGAATCTACTATGGGCAAATGATATTGTGAGAGCCTTCCCTAAAGAAAGGAGCCATTTTCATAGGATGTCCAAGTTTATTTTCTGGTAATGAGCTAGTTATTTCTTCACCATTAGTGTCTTTAACATCTGGTTAAGGGAGTAAAGGCTGGTATCTTCCTGATCGTTAAGGGATGAGTCATATTAACTTAGTGAAAAAAATGTGAGTGCCCTCTATGTGTCAGAAACATTGATAAATAGTGGAATATGAAAATGAATCAGACATATGCCCTACCTTTAAAAGAGAGCCTCCCAGGCTAGTTGAGGAAGCAGATAAATACTTCGACAGTTGTAATACCAGGCTTTATAAAGGTAATTGCAGGATGCTCTGCAAAGAAGAGGAATAGCTGGCCAAGACAAAGTAGGGCTGGAGGCAGATGGGGAAGGAGCTCTCAGGGAGGCTCCTTCTAGGAGACGGTGCCTGAACAGAGTTTAGGGTGAGCAAGGTTAACCAGGTATATTCCTTTCCCATTGCTGCTGTAACAAATGACTACAAACTTAGTGGCTTAAAACAACAACAGTTTATTATTCTACAGTTCTGTAGACCAGAAGAATAAAATGAGTCTATAGGGTGGTAACCTCTGACGGCTCCAGGAGAGATTTCATTTCCTTGGCCTTGTCAGCTTCTAGAGGCCACTTAGATTCTTTGGCTTCCAGCCAACAGCATAGCATCTTGTCTCTGTGTCTCTGCTTCTATTGATGCGTTGCCTTTTCTCTCTGACTTCTCTGGCCTTCTTCCTTTAAGGACCCTTGTGATGACACTGGGCCCATCCATAATAATCTAAGACAGTCTCCCTTTCTGAAGTCCCTTAATTTGATCATACCTTTGCAGATATCATCATACCTTTGCAGGTATGATCAAATTAAGGAACTTCAGATGGAGAGATTATCTTTTTACTGTGTAAGGCAACATAGTCAACGGGATCAGGAATTAGCGTGTGGCAGGTAGGAGGAACACATCATTCAGCCTGTCACACCAGATAAAAAAGTGAGAATGTCATTTTATACCAAGAAGGTAGTATTTTAATAAAGCTTTAATGACTTTAGTTTGCCCTGAATCTCCAGTTTTAAAGGAATTAGGGCTTGGGAAGGTAAAAATTGGGACAGGAAATTAAAGGCAGATCAGAAAAGGCCTCCTTGCTTATCCCAGGCTCTTCGTAGTGCCACACAGCCTAAAGGGAGCAAATACACTCCCCAGTCACACTGGCTGTTTAGATTGACTCTGTTAATAAAGAATGTGCTCTTATGTTTTGCTCTGAAAGTCAGTTATCAGTGGGCTCAGCATGCAGTTGCTTTGATAGAGCAGGGTGTGTTTGGGGTCTGAGATTTGTTTCAGAAATCTTACCATTCGTATTTCTCATTCCTTGGGCCCCTTCTCCACCGAGAGTCGTCTGCTTCATCAGCTGCCGCATTCATTCACTTATCACGTCTTCAGGACTGCCCTTTTTTGGTGGTCCTGGAGGAGCTTAAAAAAAAAAAAGGAAGTACAGCAGGGTAACAGTGCCCAGAGCCAGACCAGATTGTCACATTATCTGTTGTGCAAATGTAGAGATGCTTTGCTTCACAACTTGACTTTAATTAGACCCCTTCTGCTCCACACAAGCCTGAGTACAATTTTATACAATAGGGAGCCTCATCCTCTGTTTGAAATGTAGCAGCCACTTAAAAAAAAAAAAACCAGGGTATTAAGGTGTTGCTGCCATGTGATTTTTATTCATATAAAAATGCAGCTTCTAAAATGCATGCCCTTTGCCAACTGTAAAAGTTGGCATATGTGTCCTTATTTCATATTCTTGGAAGAGAACAAGGAGAACCCCAAGAGAAAGCAGTGAGAGCTGAGTGTTATTTTAAAGCCTGCAGAACCAGAGACAGAGACTGGCACTGTTCCCTAAACCTGAGCTTTCACTTGGGAAGTGTTTTTTTGACATTTTGATATCGTCTGGTTTAAGGTACATAAGGACGGTATGAAGCACTCTACTATGAGCTTCAGAAAATCGGAGTCAAAACTATGACAGCTTGGGCAATATCGTCGACTCTAAAAAGCATTCGAACGGGAGTTTTCAGTCTCCAGGCAGGATTTGGTTGCCATTCTGGCATTTATTTCGTGAAAAGCCTATTTTTGGATCTTCTTGGTTTGCTCTTCCTGTGTTAAATGAGCTACTTCCCCGCTCTTTCACTCCCTCACTCCACCCTGACTTTTGCATACTGAGGATACTTAAAAAAAAGAAAAAGTATTCCATATGTCTTCTAGCTGCTTTTTTTTTTTTTTTTTTTTTTTTGAGACAGGGTCTTGCTCTTTCATACAGGTTGGAGTTTGATGGTGCTATCACAGCTCACTGTAGCCTGGACCTCCTGGGCTCAAGTGATCCTCCCACCTCAGCCTCCTGAGTAGCTGGGACCATAGGCGTGTACCACCACATCTGGCTTTATATACAGTGCTATGTTGCCTGGCTCATTTCAAACTCCTGGCCTTAAGTAGTCTTCCTACCTTGACCTCTCAAAGTTCTAGGATTACAAGTATGAGCCACTGTGTCTGGCCTTCTAGCTGCTTTTTAAAGTAGTTTTATATTAAGTAAAAATAAAAATTACTGTTTTTGTCTGTCAAGGAATTCTGAATTGTAGCTTATTTTAGCAGTCATTTAGTCCAGTGCTAAGCCCTCGACACAGGGTTATATTAACCATCTTATTAAATAAGCATGTATGGCTCACGCCTGTAATCCCAGCACTTTGGGAGGCCAAGGTGGGCGGATCACCTGAAGTCAGGAGTTCGAGACCAGCCTGGCCAAGATGGTGAAACCCTGTCTCTACTAAAAATACAAAAAATTAGCCAGGTGGCACGTGCCTGTATCCCAGCTCCTCGGGAGGCTGAGGCAGGAGAATCGCTTGAACCTGGGAGGTGGAGGTTGCAGTGAGTTAAGATTGCACCACTACACTCCAGCCTGGGTGAAAGAGTAAGACTCTGTCTTAAACAAAACAAAACAAAACTTGTAGGTTCAACTATAGCTGTTCAAATAGTTATGAAGTGCTGGATATATTAACTAGGAAGAAGGATAAGATAAATCATATATAAATAATATATATGTGTATGTGTATCTGTGTATGCATGCATGTCTGTATATTTGTGTATGTATGTTAAATATATGTGTGTGTATAATAGGAGTAAGTGTAAAGATTTATGTGTGCATAGTAATAAGCCCTAAAAGGAAGCAAATGAGAGGATTTGGAGTGGCACTGGGACAACTCTTGTGTGTGTGTTTATTTCTGTTGCTTGGACTATTTGATAAGTAATAATTCCTCACATGGCTAGACTATCCCTCTTGTGCAGGGTTAGATTTTCCCTCTGGTACCCTTTTTTTTTTTTTTTTTTTTTTTGAGACAGAGTCTCACTTTGTCGCCCGGGCTGGAGTGCAGTGGTGCGGTCTCAGCTCACTGCAACCTCCGCCTCCCAGGTTCAAGTGATTCTCCTGCCTCAGCCTCCCAAGTAGCTGGGACTATAGGCGAGTGCCACCACGCCTGGCTAATTTGTTTATATTTTTAGTAGAGATGGAGAATCACGAGGCCAGGCTGGTCTCAAACTCCTGACCTCGTGATTCGTCCACCTCGGCCTCCCAAAGTGCTAGGATTACAGATGTGAGCCACTGCGCCTGGCCTCCAGTCTGGTAACATTTTATATGGCTAGATTTGTCTTTTCTAAAGATGCTCATTTATCTTTTGTGTAACATCTCTCCAAACTACCACCTTTTTTTCAAAACTGTGAAACAGAATCAGAACTCTTTGGAATTTCCAACAGACTGTTGAACAAATATACTTTTTACGATGATCCCGTTACAGGGTAAGGGGAGTTTGTTAGAAAATAAAAGGCATCAGGCCAGGCGTGATGGCTCATGCTGGTAATCCCAGCACCCTGGGACACCAAGGTGGAAGGATTGCTGTAGGCTGGGAGTTCACAGCTAGCATGGGCAACATGGTAAGACCCTGCTTCTACAGAAAATACAAAAATTAGCCAGGCATGATGGTGCGCGCTTGTGGTCCCAGGTACTCGGGAGGCTGAAGTCAGAGGATTGCTTGGGTCGGGGGGTCAAGACTGCGGTGAGCTGTGATCACACTGCTGCATTCCAGCCTGGGTAACAGAGCGAGAACCTGTCTCTAAAGAAAAGATAAGGCGGCCGGGTGCGGTGGCTCACGCCTGTAATCCCAGCACTTTGGGAGGCTGAGGCAGGTGGATCACGAGGTCTGGAGTGCGAGACCATCCTGGCCAACATGGTGAAACCCCATCTCTACTAAAAATACAAAAAATGAGCTGGGCGTGGTGGTGGGTGCCTGTAGTCCTAGCTACTCAGGAGGCTGAGGCAGGAGAATAGCTTGAACCTGGGAGGTGGAGGTTGCAGTGAGCCCAGATCGGGCCACTGCACTCCAGCCTGGCGACAGAGTGAGACTCTGTCTCAAAAAAAAGAATAGACAGGTCATCATTTCTGTGCCACAGAAGTTTTTATTGCCTTGAGAAAGGCAGGATTGACTTTAATAGGTATTTAGTTGAGGACCAAATATACACTAAGGTCAACACTAAGAGGACAGTAATTTAAAACTTTAAGAAGTGTGCACATTTATATTTGTATACCTAATTATGATTTAAACCAAAATGTTAGGTGTTATTGACAATGAATGTGTGTATTGAGCTTGACTCTCTATGTGAGTCAAGTTCAAATTTCATTTGAAATTTAAACTCTTGTAAAACATAAGCACGTTTTTTATTTATGTGGGGTTTCTCATCAATAAGGGTTTTGTTTGTTGGTTTCTTTCAAACTAGCAGTTCTCTTCAGAAAGAAAGCATGAGCAGAGTTCATGAATCAATTCCATTCTCTTCTTTATTGTAAACATGAGTGTATTTATGTCATGTACATAAAAAGGCATATACATATGCAGAAATAGTAAGGCTACTATTAGTTAATTTTCTACTTAATAAAAAATTTATTGTTTATTGTTTCCTTAGTGCTGGCAGACTAGTATATATTATTTTGTTAATTCTCATATATATCATCTGAGGTGGGAACACAGAGGGAGAGCTCAGAGCAAATGGGCCTACTGACGTCTCTAGTAAATGGCAACTCTGGGATTTTTACACAGATCCATTTAACTCAGAGTTCATATATAGCCTTCCATAACATGTCTCACATTCCAGGCACTTCCCACACATGTTTGTATATTGTCCTCAATTTTCCACCAAAAAGCAAATCTAATGGAAATGGTTAGAGATTGGGTAGATTATTGGGGTGTTTAAAATTACTGGTAAAATTCAGAACAGACCATGCTGTTTGTACAGGGCTCAGTGGGAGAAGCGGGTAGGTCCTGAGCAGGGTGATCAGGAAGGGAAGAGACCTGATTTGATGGAGAGAATTCTGGGAGCAGAGAGATTGGCATGAAATCTGTCTCAAAGGCAGCATAAGTCAGAATATATTTGTTCTTTAACCAGGAAAAATATCTGACCGGGGCCCATATTACAGAACAAAACTTGACTCAAGGCCGGCGTGAATGAGGTTCTGAGGAAACAGTGGTGGAGAGACTGGAAACCTGTGATTTAAACAAACAAACAAACAAACCAAAAAAAAAAAAAAAAAAAAACACCTCCTCTAGAAGATAGATACGAATAGGAGGGAAAAAAGAGAAAGGGAAGAAATTCACAGTTACGTAATACCTTACAGTTTAGAAAATGCTTTATATATATTGCATTTGATTCTGTGGAAATCTGCCTTTTATATAATTTGGATAAAACTTTAGGAGTATTGTGTAGCTCTGCATAAAATACAGTAGAAGGGAGAGATGCTGGAGTCGGGAAGACAGGTTGTTCAGTTGTCAAATGACTGAGCCCTGGACCCAATTTGTGGCCATAGCAATGAATATGAAGCCGACAAATGAAAGAAAAGGCGAGAGATAGGGTGATCCACTGAATATGAGAATGGAAACAAGAGGAGAATAAGAATCTGTTCAAATAATATACACTTAATGAAGAGGAAAGTAGCCCAACCATAGTGAACAAATACAATCTGGGGATTTATTTTCGCAAGCAAAGAAAATACAACTTAAAAAAAAATTTTTTTTTTTTTTTTTAGTGAGGGTGTAATGCCCGAGGTCAGATTCTTAGCTGTACAATGAAGGTAATGAATGAGAAAGCAAATTTAAACAGAAGTGACTGGGGAGAGAGGGACAGAGAGAGAGAGAGAGAGAAAGAGAGTGAGTGAGTGTATGAGAGAGAGAGAAGGATATCCAAATAGGGATTGTAACTAAGTAACTAAGGAGGAAAACTCCCCCACAGGGACCGCAGTTCAGAAATAAAAGAGTGAAGAGACAAGGTTAGAATGGGCTAGAAGGATGCTCAGAAGACACCAGCACAGTACAAAGGGGAAGATTTGGTCAAGAGGATAAGAGGATTCCTTGTGTGTCTGGTATATTGTGATGTAAGTTTTTGCTTTAGGTGAGAAGTTAGTCAAGTGGTTTTATATCCCTTCCAAGTCTACAATTTTATGATTCTATATAAAACTTTGTCTACACATACCTATGTATGTAGCATGTATTATTGTGTGTACATATTCAAATACTTTCCTCTAAGATAAAGTGCTTCTTTGACTGCAGATATGAAAACAAGGTACCTAGATAATAAAATGATAGGTGCTTTCATTTTCAAACAAGAACAAAAACTGACATATCTGAGGCCAGTTGGCAGGATAGCAACAGTCCTAAAAGAGATCGCTATGACTGTAGACAGTGTTGTGACTTTGGTCCTAAGTTCCCTTTTATGATTACCTGGAAGGTGGCTACATCAATCCCTTGGCTCAAGTTTCATTTAAAAAATCTGCCATGTGTCTAAGGACCTCGGTATTTCCCTAGCCTGAGAGTGAGCTGGCTGTGCTGGCCATGCTGTTAGTACCACCGCACAAGGTACAGTTGAGGACTTGTCTGTGGAAGAGGCATCCCTGGCTTGTGTAACTTTTGAACGATGGAGCTTTTGAGTCTTGATTTAAGCTTTTCGTTTCCCAGCTCCCCTGTCCTACCCCAAACTGTTCTGCCCACTGCAGCTCAACAGCCATTCTTTATTCCTTTCAACACAGTGGTGTGTGTGGCTCCTGCCCAGCTCTTTAATTCTATATATCAGTCTGCCAAGAATATATAGTCAAAAGACTCGGTTTTCATTCACAATTGACTGAAACACACTCACTAGAAGAAAACGGCCCAGTGGTTCCTACTTATGGTCCAGCAGTCACTGTCAGTCACCCCTCATCTTGCAGTTGAGTTCTCTGACAAGATGTTCCCCCCAAGCTCTGCGTCACAAGGGAGTGGAAATAGCCAGTCATGGTAACATGAGCTATAGGCTCTGTGATGTTTTGGCAGTTTGGTTTTGGCAGTGGAAAATGAGGGCTCCTTCCCTGCCAATAAATGTACTAGCAACACATGTGATATCCTAGATTTACTGGTTCACCACCAAGAACAACACTGAATTTTTCATTTTCAACTATTTTCCAGGAATAGGTGTAAAATTAGTAAATGGTGCTTTCTGTGTGGAATGTGTCAAGAACATGTTTAGCACATTGGTAAAAGATAATGATCTTTTTGTTCCTTGTGTATTTTTTCATGATTGATTGATTGATTGTTGTTGTTTTTGAGACAGAGTCTTGCTCTTATCACCCAGGCTGGAGTGCAGTGGCACAATCTCGGCTCACTGTAACCTCCGCCTCCCGAGTTCAGGCAGTTCTTGTGCCTCAGACTCCTGAGTAGTTGGGACTACAGACACACCACCACGCCTAGCTAATTTTTGTATTTTTAGTAGAGACGGGGTTTTACCATGTTGGCCAGGCTGGTCTTGAACTCCTGACCTCAAGTGATCTGTCTGCCGTGGCCTCCCAAAGTGCTGAGATTACAGGCATGAGCCACCATGCCCGGCCTATGATTGTTTCATATTATGGTGTCAGGCGTGCCAGACAAATTTGTTTACTTGGGTGGATTCATTCAGTATGAATTTCTGAACTTTGAGAAATGTGTGTTCTATATTTTTTTCCCATGCGGAGGATATCTCTTTCTGTCCCTTTCCCATATTCTTGCTTGAAATCTAACATTCATCTGGCTTTGGAAAAAGAATATCTTCTAGCCTTGTAATGAGTCTACATGTGACAGAGTGGGTACATCCCAGAGATAATCAGAGAACAGTTAGGAGCTGCTTCCATCCAACCTGGTAAGTACCAGGGATTGTACCTGGCCTTATTAAACAGAAGAACTGCAAGGAAGTCTTTTTTTTTTGAGAGGAAGTCTCTCTCTGCTGCCCCATCTGGAGTACAGTGGCACCATCTCGGCTCACTGCAACCTCCGCCTCCCAGGTTTAAGCGATTCTTCCACCTCTGCCTCCAGAATGGCTGGGATTACAGGCACGCACCACCACGCCTGGCTAATTTTTGTATTTTTAGTAGAGATGGGGTTTTGCCATATCGGCCAGGCTGGTCTTGAACTCCTGACCTCAAGTGATCCGCCCACCTCGGCCTCCCAAAGTGCTGAAGTTACAGGCGTGAGCCACTGCACCCGGCTGTCTTTTTTTTCTACCTTGGAAAATGGTGGAGGGCTCCTTTCTATATGAAGACATTCTATTGATCTCTGTGTGATGTGACTTCATTTTTACGCAGAGATGATACATTTAGTAGTTCTTTATATGGTAGGGTTGATTCCCAAACAATCTTGCAATAAATTTTACTATTAGTTACCCATTTATCTGCTTCTTTAGATTTTAGGTTTAAGAATTCATCATCTTTGTAGAAGTAGAGGCTATTCTGTAATCCAGTAATTTCCACCTTTTGGCCCCTGGAGCCCTTTTTATACTCTTAAAAATCCCTGAGGTCCCTAAAGAGCTTTTGCTTATGTAGGTTATGTGTTGATATTTTCTGTATTAGAAATTACAACAAAATTTCAGGCCGGGCATGGTGGCTCACATTTGTAATTTCAGCACTTAGGGAGATTGACTCGTAGAAGATAGCTGCATTCTTAGATCTGCTTCTGCATTTAGTCACTTCTGCTGTTGTTTTTGTTGAAGTAGATGAAGAAAAGTTAGCCTCACACAGAAAGGTAGATGAAAAAGAATTATGTCAACAACATTTTCAGATAATAGTGGACATTCTTCTTTGATACTATACAAACACTAGACAAGTAGTAATTTCTTAAAGGTTAGTTACAAAGTTGAATCTGAAATCATATCAGTGAACTTTTTGCATACTGTTGGCATTAAAATCTATTTGCCTATATTGCACCTTGAATGAATTTATAAATTTGTAACAGCATTCAGTTATCATTTGGAAAATAATGGTACACTGAGTTATCTAGATCTTCTAATAATTGGCACATTTCCTAATGTAATATTTTAACAAATCACATGCATTGTTTTTACCTCCAATCTCATTAGAAAATTCTTTAAATACTGGGAAGCAGTCAGCTGGTGGTGGGTACAGTTTTCATGTGTTTGAAAGCTTAGTTTTTATCATTGACAACAAGTATTGTCAGCTGTTATCTTTAAATTATAAGGTGTACTTTGTTCATTTTCAAGAAAATATCTGCCAAGTGCATAAGTCTGAATCTGTCAATCATGCTTTCAAGTAAGAATAAAGAGTGGCTAGTTCATCTTGCAACTGAAATAATCACAGAAATGCTTTTTCCTCAAGAGAGCCATACTTCAATATGTGGCAGAAATGCTTTATGCAGACTCCCTATTTCGTCATCTAGAGTATTATGAAGATGTGTATCTAGGGGTTGAGATGTATAAAATTAATACTTTTACTGCTTCATCAGTGATATTCTTAAGTGAAACTGGCTTTTTTAAAAAAACAAAATGCATGGCTTTGATGAATACAGGGATTACTGGTGTAAGTTGGTGCACTGCCTTGATGCATGCTATGGCACTGGTGGTATTCACTCATTGTTCCTTTTGTGCCACCAGTGCCAACTGCCAACTCTGGAAAGTATTAAGTAACGTCTTATTATACAAATAATGCTGCCCTCACAAACCTCATAAAAGGGCCTCAAGTACCCTTGGTGTTCAAGGACCACACTTTAAGAACTGGTACCCAAATCCATTGTCTGCTGTCATCGTGGGCTGGGTGGAAGTGGTTCCAACTAGCTAAGTGCAAAGTCCTTCTGGTTAAGACCCAGAGGTGACCGTGGGTGTTAGGGTGAGCTTGGGGAAAAGCAAAGATGAAAGTAGAAGGGTTGGGAAATGAGAGAAGTGAGCTATAGACAAACTGCAGGCATTTGCCTGTTGTTGGCCTGAGATACTTGATCTAAACAAGGGTCCTTGTCTTCAAGGGTTCTGCATTCATGGCACACCGTGCACTGATTAGATTTGTAATGATTCAGATGTGAGGAGAGCATGGGCTGACAGCTGCCTCTTGGGCAGGCCCCCAGATCTGAAATTGCTGCAGGCTTTAGACAGCTCTAGCGACGTGCCCTTGCTGTGGTTTAGAGAACATGTGATGACCCCTAGAGGGTCATTGTGTCCCTTCCCTTGCTTAAGTTGACCTAATTGGATATGCTCAAAGGATGAAGCTGTGAAGAGAAATGATTGAAAATAAAGAACAATGTTAGGCTCCTTCTACTTTGAGGAGTCTGACTGGTAAGTCATCCCAGAGAGGACTGGAGGCCTTTGTCATGTAATCCTCAGGTAGCTATTTAAATACCATTCTCAGGCTGGGTGTGGTGGCTCATGTCTGTAATCCCAGCACCTTGGGAGGCTGAGGTGGGTGGATCACTTGAGGCCAGGAGTTCGAGACCAGCCTGGCCAACATGGCAAAACCCCATTTCTACTAAAAATACAAAAATTAGCCAGGCCTGGTGGCATGTACCTTTAATTCCAGCTACTCAGGAGGCTGAGGCAGGAGAATTGCTTGAACCTGGGAGGTAGAGGTTGCAGTGAGCCAAGATTGCGCCACTGCACTCCAGCCTGGGCGACAGAGCGAGACTCTGTCTCAATTAGTCAGTCAGTAAATATCATTCTTTATTGAAGAAATGGAAGATATTTTAGCTTTCCAGTAGAAATGGAAGTGTATTAGTCAGGGCTCTCCAGAGAAACAGAACCAACAGGACATCTGTAGATATATCTGTAGATACAAGAGGAAACACTATGGGAATTGCGCAAGCAGTTATGGAGGTAGAGAACTTCCATGATATGCATCTGCAAGCTGGAAATCCAGGAAAGCTAGGGTGTCATTCAGCTCGAGTCTGAAGGCCTGAGAAGTAAGATCCAGTGGTGTAAGTTATGGAGTCTGAAAGCCTGAGAACCAAGAGCTCCAATGTCCAAGGACAGGTGAAGAAGATGGATGTCCCAGCTCAAGATGAGAGAGAATTCACCCTTCCTCCAAATTCTTTTTGTTCTATTCGGGTCCTCAGTGGATTGGAGATGCCCAGCCACATTGGAGAGGGAGGTCTTCCTTACTCACCCTCACAGACACACCCAGAAATGTTTCACCAGCTCTCTGGGCATCACTTCACCGTCTCAAGTTGACGCGTAAAGTTAACCATTACAAGTAGCCTTGAAAGACTCTGTGTGTTCTTCATAAGGACCAGGAGATATGAGTCTTGCATTGAAGCTAGAGAGGTTCAGGTTGGACTTGAAGCATATTTTGGAAGGAGATCATTTATGACCTATTGTAAGGAGGAGTTTTACTCTCTAGAATTTATTGAAGGTCATCTTTTTGTTTTTAGAGGAGTAGTTTAAGGGGTGATGTGTCAATGAGTCGTCCTTCGGGGATTTTACTATCCTTTTGCTTCTATCTTTGGATTCTTTGTTCAGTACACAAAATATGGGTGTGAAAAGTAAGACAGTCATCTGGCTGCTCTGTGTGCCTCCTGCCAAACATCTGGATATTTGGAAACATCTGGAAAAGTTACTGAAGTTTTCACAAGGGTGTTTAGCATTATGCGGATGAAACCTCAGGCTCATAGTCATCTCCTGGTCCAGGGTTGATATAAATGTTGTATTTATGAAGGAGAAGTGTTGACTAGGTTATAGAATACATTTAGTTGCTTAGCTTTCATTAGTTTTTGTTTTAGTGTAGTGAGATAAGGTTGTTCAGTTTCAGAGCATTTCAGCTGGATGAACACATCCACAGTTAAATCCCAAGCAGACATGAGAGCCAGCAGCCGCTGGTCGGAGTGATCTGCTTCTGTCACGGCTGCCGCTTGGTGTATGTGTATGAAATGTCCAATCACTTCAAGAGACAACAATAACAGACCATTGACAGCCACAGAATACCCCAGAAAAGTGGTTTCATTGGGCCATTATGGCGTCAGTAACCCTCAGACTGCTGGTGCACTCAGTAGATGGTAAAAGATGGTTTTCACCTAGGACTAACTATGAAATAACTGTTTACTTCACGAGGCTCTGAAAAGAAAACGGAACTTTTGTTCTCAGGCAGGCCCTGAGAAGGGTTGTCTAATCAGTCATAATAGAGTGTGTGCCTCTAAAACGGTGCCTTCCTGCAGGGAGCCTTGCAGATCACAGGGGCCTATTGTAAGAAGAGAAAAAGAAAGTATTGAGGCAGGCGCCAGGCAACAGGGCAAGAAGGAAACACTTAAGCAAAGGGCCTTTAATTTTTATATAACTAACCCAGAAGCATATTTTATAGCCATCTCATAAGAGTCAGGCCTCAGTTTGGCTACAGACTTTGCTTGCTTTCCTGGGAGCTGTTGCTGGGGAAAGCCAGAGACTGTTACTGACCTTGAAGAGGGACAGAGAGGTGGCTGAAGGACGGCAAGTGTTCACTTCAACATCTGGCTGGCAAGATAATACCCAAAGTTTTTGTAAAACCATCTCGTCTCCACTATTGACCTTTAGGGAAAGCATCCCCTAATGGCCTCCCACCCTTTGAGATGCTTTAAACTATAGCCACCTTTGCATCCGGGGCCCCAGATTGATCCAAACGGTTTGGGGCACTGTTCACAAATGTCCTTCACAGATTTTGGAGAACATAGTTGGAGTTTTTTTTGGCAGAAGTTGTGCTTTTGCTTCAGTTCTCCTTTACGTGAAAATGAATCTTGCTTGTCCTGGTTGTGGCCCACGTTATCTCTACAGGGTGTGGGATTTCCCAGCTTCACAACTCGGAGTGAACCACATGGGGCGAGAGAGTGGTTTGACCTTTTTGTTTGGTACTCAGGGCCGGCACAGCCAAGTGCATTCCTCTGAATTTGTTTCTGTGGAGCTTCCATGCCAGTCAGCTTGGCAATATCGTGTTCTATTGCCATGCTAAATGAGAATTTTAAACGTTCAAGAAATACTGAGGGAGAGATTTTTTTTCAAATTTTTTATTTGCAATGAAACCTTTTTTTTCCCCTCAAAAGCAATCTTATCAGACCACTAAGTAAGTATAAGAAAAGATCTGGATAGTGAGGGTAGAATTCTCAAGAACCTTACTTAGGCTTTCCCTTTCTTTGCCAAGCCCCTGACTTGGAATTCCCCCTTACTCCCAAAGCTCTGTAACCCATATAGTTTCTTCTCCTTTATTTTTATTTTTATTTTTATTTTAGATGGAGTCTTGCTCTGTCGCCTAGGCTGGAGTGCAGTGGCGCGATGTCGGCTAACTGCAACCTCCATCTCCTGGGTTCAAGCCAGGTGTCCGCCACCATGCCCAGCTAATTTTTGCATTTTTAGTAGAGACGGGTTTTCACTACGTTGGCCAGGCTGGTCTCAAACTCCTGACCTCAGGTGATCCGCCTGCTTCGGCCTCCCAAAGTGCTGGGAGTACAGGTGTGAGCCACTGTGGCCAGCCTAAGTCTCTCACCTTGATGGGTGTGAAAACTGAAGTCCAGGGATGTTTGCTGAGCGGTCCAAGCTAACAACAGGGTAGTGGCCGAACTGTGACTTATAACCCGGGTTTTACAATCTCGTCTAATATGCCACATAGTCCCATTTCTACCCTATAGCCCTTTATCCCCATCAGCGTTAGAGCTTGAAGGTTCAAAGAGAGGCAGTTGTATCAGGCAGGACCCCACGGGGATGGGCAGATAGGTGGCTGTGTTAGCAGAATGAAGTCTGTGGTCCAGGATTGGAGCCTGACCATTTTTACTTTACACAGCATTAACTGGAATCGTGAATTTATTCACATGCAACCAGTTTATAGTGATTTATAATGAAGATGCCTCTTGATTTTCAGTGGGGTACATACTTTTCCAGGGCATATACTTTTATTTGTCTGCTGGTTTACTTAATTTCTGGTAGCCCCAGCTGCTAGCAGTAGTGATCTGATTCCTGATAGGGCAGTCCAGTGCACAAAAGGGCTCCTTGCCACTCTACTCAGCTCAGTTTTTCTGTAGGTCTTAAACTTTCTCCCCACCCCACTTAATAGAGTACATGTTATTGATTTGGAAATTGGTATCAAAGCTGGTGGGAGAATGAGATATACCAGTGAATATAAAAGTCAAGAATGACACGTTTCAGTTGCAAGAATATAGCTGTTTTATTAAAAAGTTTTTGTACCGTGTATTATCTGGCCCTTGTGGGCAGATGGAAGTGGTATGCACCCATATAGAATGTGTAATGATGTACATGTGCAAATATGCTCCTGGCTCTTGTAAACGTTTTGATGAAGTGCTTGAGTTCATTCCCATGCAGGCCAATGCATGGATTCTGAAAATAACTGAAAATTAGTGTCTCGTTCCTTTCATCCTCACCGATTTTCTAAAGAGGCCACCACAAAGGAGAGAGCATGGTCCACCGTGATGGTCCTGTTTCACCCAGTGTGTGTGGGTGCTCCAGATGTGAGCAGTATGAATGAAGACGACTTTCGTTTGATGTGGTACACAACTTTTACCAACCTTCCCCAAACGTATCTTCCTGTTTCCTGTGGGATTGTAGTGTACACTTGTTTAATGACTGCTAAAGTAATGGAGAAACAAATGTGAATCTGGCCTGCATGCTTCCTTTCCTTCCTTAGAAACAAAGGGGGACTCTGGAATCCATGCTGTGCCTGTGGAACATGTCAGGAAACACAAGCCTGAGTTCATTAGTTGAGATTGGCAGCAAAGCAGTCCTGGGCCTGGTGGAGCTATGGTAGTAGGGCGTCCTTCTAGTCCTTACCGTGGAGAGTGGTCACTCTGTTGCTTTCAAGGTTTCCCAAAGCCGGAATTTGTTTTGGTAATGTCATGTTGTGCATTTTGATTATTTTCACCAAGCTCATAGCAGCTATAAATAGGAAGATACTTAAGTCTGATTTTTTTTTTTTTTTTAAGATTAAAGGTATTTATCTGTTTTGTAACGCACATGTTCTCAGCAGGGATTTGTCCGTTGTGACAGAATGAGGGATCTCTAAAGAAACACATATATTCAAGGCTCTTCTTAACATCTACTTCAGGTCTGTCTGCCAGGCTAGTGCTGTGGTTTTTGGGATCCTTATTCACCGTGAAATCTAGTGTTACTTGTTCTATATTTGATGCCATCTTTTAAAGTAACAGGCTATGAGTAGTTTGTTGCTGTCCACATGTGCTTTCCAGCCATTTAAAACCTATTTTTTCTAAGACCCAACATGCACCCCCTGATTATTTTTGGGTTACCTCATTGTTCATTGCACTTATGCAGGGGCAGTGCGTCAGTTCTTGTGGCATTCCTATGATACCCAGTTACAGTAACTGTTTATGTTGCTCAGTTAGAAGCTGAATGAGCTGGAGATTTAATGATCTAGTAAATCAGTTTATAATTGGTAGTCAGAAAGCCTGAGGGTTTAATCAGCTAGTCTGATACTATATGAACCATTGGTTCCCAGATGCTGGTCCAGCAACCACGAGTATTCACAGATTTCTAGGCCCATCTGGGGAGATTCTTATTCAGTACGTCTCAATATAGATTCTAGGAATCTGTCATTTTTAGAGGTTCCATGGAAGCTTCTGGTGCAGGGATGTCAAAGTATGCATGGTATAATGATTGTGTCTTTTAGTGATAACATTTTTCATCTCTGTGTGTCTCAAATAATGCTGGAATGCCTTAACTGCCTTCTTTAGTGGAATATGTTTATATGGGCATTCTGGGCTACGTGGGAAAAGGAACCTCAGGCTGGCCATCGGGGACCTGGTTATAGCCTTGGTTCTGCCACTCTCTCAACCTTTCATCAGGTTAGAGAGGTTTAATCTCTGTGTAGGTCTAATTCATAAATTGAGAGCATCAGATTATGCAAAGTATTTTTCTGCTTTCTAACATTCTTTGAAGTGCTTTGCCTGCCTAGGAATTGTTTTTGTTGTCACTGTTCATGAACAGCTGTTGCCTCATTTAGTTTAGCGTGTGCCTAGTCCCTCAACCAAACATTAGTTACGG
The DNA here is from genome assembly GCF_007565055.1 of Rhinopithecus roxellana. Lineage (NCBI taxonomy): Eukaryota > Metazoa > Chordata > Mammalia > Primates > Cercopithecidae > Rhinopithecus > Rhinopithecus roxellana. The sequence continues at coordinate 118,988,851 of NC_044562.1, forward strand.
TCTGCTTCTCAGCAGAGCTGGTAGCTCTCCCCAAATTCAGGATGGCCTCTTTTCCTCTTCTCTTGCTGCCACTACCAATCACCCACAAGACTGAAGTAAACCAGTTTTTGTGAGACAGAGTCTCGCTTTGTCACCCAGACTGGAGTGCAGTGGTATGATCTTGGCTCACTGCAGCCATTGCTTCCGGGTCCAAGCGATTCTCCTGCCTCAGCCTCCCAAGTAGTTGGGATTACAGGTGCGTGCCACCACTCCTGGCTAATTTTTGTATTTTTAGTAGAGACAGGGTTTCACCATATTGGCCAGTCTGGTCTCGAACTCTTGACCTCAGGTTATCTGCCTGCCGCAAAGTGCTGGGTTATCTTCCCAAAGTGCTGGGATTACAGGTGAGAGCCACTGTGCCCAGCCTATATTGGGGTTTCTGCTAAAGAAAATTCACATTGTAGTTCTGACCTTTTGTATGTAAAACCTCAGGGTTTTTTACCCACGGGTCCCTTTTTGCAGGCAAGGGATGCTTGTCTCTTTGGGCATAATGTGGCTGATGTCATAGTCTAGGGAGCTGGGCTTGTACTGCCTCACCCCCTTCAACAAACCTTTCATTTCTAGGAAATAGCTGTATATTGTCTAGAGGGGCCAGCTGAGGATGGGGGCAGAACATGGTAACCCCTTAAATCTCTGGTTCTCAGCCATTGTGGAGCATCAAAATTATCCGTGGTGCTTTTAAAATTATGCATACCCATGTCCCCCCAGCACCACCTGGTCCTGTTGAATCAGACTCTCCAGTGTGGGATTGGACATGTGTGCATGCATGTGTGTGTATGTCTTTTTGAGACAGGGTCTGGCTCTGTTGCTCAGGCTGGTGTGTGGCATGATCACGGCTCACTGCAGCCTTGACCTCATGGGCTCAAAGTATCCTCCCACCTCAGCCTCCTGAGTAGCTGGGACTACAGGTGCTTGCCACCACACCTGGCTAATTTTTTGATTTTTATTTTTAGTAGAGACGTGGTTTCATTATTTTGCCCAGTCCGGTCTTGAATTCTGGGGCTCAAGAGATCCTCCTGCTTCAGCCTCTCAAAGTCCTGGGATTATAGGCATGAGCCACCGTGCCAGGCCAATTTTAAAGACTTTGCTTTAGACTCTGCCTTCCATGCACTGTCCCTCTGCATTCTGAAATTATTTTTTGTTAAGGCAGGTATAAATAAATTTTCACGGAGAGTTGTCATGAAAATGCAGTAAATGGTGGTCTGAATCTGTTGGAAATACTGCTTTGAGACTAGGAGGCCCTCAGAGGCTGAAGGCTGTTCACTTTAACATCCCCAGCCTATGGTTTAGAGGCCACCACTGAGGATTTACCCCCAGTGGTGCCTGTCTACCATGGTTGAATGTTTCATCATGGAGAACAGGAAGTCATCCATCCTTTTGTGAAGTGAATTTTAGCATAATTACTCATTTATCTTCTATTGGGTGCAATTTAACAAATATGATTGGGAACTTACAATGTGCCAAGCATTGATATAGGTGCTATGTAGTGAACAAAACAGAATTCCTGCCTTCGTGGGACTTTCTCTTCACCAAAAAATATATATATATTCACATGGAGTTTCACATGACTGAATTAAATGGCTGCATTATGAAATAACATTTTAGAAGAATTTTTGAAGATTGACCTGAGTTATCCCTAAGATCACAAATGGAATCAGAAAATTTGGAGTTTAGCATGTGAAACCTGGATTAAATTAGCAAAATGTTAACCAAGGGACTGTGTCTTACTAATGCAGCAAACAGTCAGGAGTGGTTCGGAGAAATATTTTCTGAAGCTAAAATGAATAAACCAGTGGGTATAGGACTTTGCCCCAAAAAAGTCAACCAAGGACATTGACAGAATGAAAGTTTGTCCTTTGACTTTAAAAATAAGTCTCCAGACCTGGGCATGGTGGTACATGCTTGTACCCGGCTACTTGAGAGGCTGAGGCAGGAGGATTGCCTGAGCCCAGGAGGTTGAGGCTGTAATGATGTAATCATCATGCCACCGCATTCCAGCTTGGGTGACAGGGTGAGACCCTGTCTCCAAAATTAAAAAAAAGAAAAAAGTCCCCAGAGAGTCACTTGATAGAAATCTTTTTTGACTTTTTTTTTTTTTTTTTTTAGCTCCATGTATTTTATTTCATGTATATGCAAATACCTTTGGGTCCTGGAGTTACCAGTATTTTATGTTTGTTTTATCTGATCAATGGAAACATTAACTGAGCTGAATGCATGTGTTTCAGGATTCTGGGATGCTACTTCACCAATTACTGCAGATCTCTATACTCGCATGGGTTAATAGCCTCCACAGTGTCTCTTTCTGTGTTGTGGTTTATGCACTGAGATTTTCTGATTCAGTTAGATATAATATGAACATTTTAAATGTGCCTTTTAAAGAATTTAAATACTCATATTTTTGCATGTCTTTTTTCCTTTTTACAAAAGGAAACTAGGGTCTTTTTTTTTTTTTTTTTTTTTTTTTTACTGTGAACTACATTCTTGGATTCTGAATGCATACTAAAAAATTGGTGAGACTACAAAGACAACCAATGAAAGAAAAACACATTTGATTTGGATTTCAAAATATCAAGAGAATATGGAAAAGAAACCAACATCAGCTTTTGGTTCCAGCTCATATGGCTGTTTGTGAGTTAACTAGCTTAGAAGGGAAGTAAATAGTTTATGAGAGAGAAGAAGATAGATATTCTGGAAATCATTATTAAGCTGAAATTTCTGCATCTAATTTTGGAATGTTTATGTTTAGAAAGTCACATGGACAATGAAAATGTGTGTTTCAGGTTTGCGGAGAAAAACAGCGCTTTGAGAAGTTGATGGAACATTTCAGGAATGAAGACAATAACATAGATTTTATGGTGAGTTATTTCAGTATTCAATAAAGCAAACTCAGTTTCAGCACTTTTTTCCTAAATACACACACACACACACACACACACACACACACACACACACACACACACATATTTGTATTACAAAGGACAGGGAATTGCATTTAATATGCTGTAGATCCAATCTAGAATGTCTCTCTTAATCTGTATTTTTTCTTTGATTTCCAATTTTATTCCTTATATACACAGTATAGTAAAGACCAAAGTACTAATTACAGCAAATAAAGGGGAAGCCATGCAGTTGGAAACAGCCATGCCTGGTGCAAATGCTGCCATTGTTTAATTGTTGATGATGCTGCATAAGAATCCTTAGGGTAGAAGCAATCTTGACCTTTTTTATTTTTGCAGGCCCCTGCCAGTACCCTTCTCCAGACTATATTCTTAAAAATTAAAGTGCTTTGGTTTGTAGAGTTGACTGTATTTATCTCCAAAATGAATATGCAGCAGTGATTTTTTTCCTCCCTGATCTCTTTCCTGCTGTGGTAGCTCTGTGAGGGTATAATCATACTGGCACTCTCCTTGGCAGGTTAGGTGACATACAAAACATGTGGTTCCACAGCAGGCCTGCCATCCTCAGGTAAGAAGAACATCAAAGTGAGTTGCAGCACTTCTGCATTCATACACATAAATCTTAATCTGGAAGGAAGATAGAATCTGCCATAGTGAATTTCTCTAGAAGTTTTACCCTTCAGTGCACCCAGATCTGTAGGTGTTGATCCAATTCAGTTGCCCTAGGGAAATTCTAGACCCAGGAGATCCTAACTGGGGTATAATTTCCCAGATCACTTCTGACCTGAAGCAGACGTACCAATCACTTCTTACCTTGCAGAGCCTATGCTTAGGATGCCAAGTGAAGTTTTCATTTGAATTGCTTCAGTGATTATAAAACATGAAATATAGCTTTGCCAATTTCTAACCCTTTTTGTGAAAAAAATGTTTGGAGTCCTCAAGTTTTATACATTTCTTAGCCCTCATCCCCTTCCAAAATCAGTGAGAAAGAGAAAATCCTTTATAGAGAAGATTTTCTGTTGCATAAAGCATGTTATTTGCTTTTCAAAGTGTGTGTGTGCGTGCATGTGTGTGTGTGTGTGTGTATACACACACACTATAGATAGATATACGTATATATACACACACATACATGAAACAAGGGACACTTTTACATTGACTTTTAAAATCTTGTTATTAGGATTTTTTAGAGAAGTTAAGGCTAATGCTGGCCCTGGTGATAAATATGTAGAGAGATTGGTGCCTTGTCTCACGATGTCAGTTTCTTTCTTGTGCCATTTTAGGGGAACTTATTCATTCTGTTAGAGTTGAAGTTGCAAACTGGAGGCTCTCACACTAAAGCCAACCTATAGGCTTGTCAGTTCAGTCTGACAGTGATGACCCTACTTCAACAATTTGAGTATGATGCATAAAAATACACATCTGATTTTCTTGGAAACTGAAAACGTCTGAGAACACTAGGCCCCTGTTACTGCAGAGTGTCAGCTGCTGGAGTCAAGCAGCCCCTATTGCTTTAGTCCAAAGATGTCCTCTCTAGTTTGTCACAGTCCACACCGTTCCCTGTTGTGTGATACACAGCCCAGCCTGCTCATTTATGCTCATTTATGGTACCTGCCAGACCTCCTTGCCATTTGAGTTTCTGCTGAAACTACAATTATATAAAGCCCTTTAAAACACCTGCACTATCCATACACAAACTAGGTTCTATTTTCTGTCCGTTCATTTATTCACATATACATGCATTGAGGTACCTTATTTAGAGGCTGCTATTACACAAGTTCTATGTGCTAGATTCATGCGTCACCTTCAGATAGTCGCCTCTTAGGCATCTCATAAAACCCAGTAGATCGTTTAGACCTGTTTTCCAAAGAGAAATGGAAAGATGTCAGAATCCAGCCATATTTTCTCTCCAGAAAATGAGGCTTTTGATAAACTGCCTTGAGAACACAGTTAGGTTGCACAACCTCTGAAACAAGATATTCCTCATAACATATAATATAAATTTTTCTAATGTAGTATATAAGACATTTTTATCCTTTTTCTGTATTTTTTTGTGGACAAAAGCAAACAAAAACTATTTTGTTTCTTTAACAAATATTTTTCTAGTTTGTATTTTGTACCTGCCTTTGTAAAGATATATTTTTTAAACCTCATTTAGTGATAGAACCCGAGGTGATTTTTTTTTTTTTTTTTTTTTTTAGTAAATTGCAGTAGAGTCCTTTTGTAAGCTAGAGAGGTTACACATCTTCCAAAGATATCCAGTGTATACCATATCTTCAAAGAATAATCTAACTCGATAAAAAAAAATTGTAAACATAAAGGAAATTAGGTTTGGAGAGAGATGAGGAGTAAGGTGGTTCTCAGAATAAGTGTGACTCTGCATCCCTCAATCATGTTCCCTCCTTGCCGGAGACTCTGCTGGGTGACAGCCATGGAGGGAAAGCATTAGTAAGATGTTTCCACCATAAATAGCTGATTGTCACTGTGGAAAGCAAAATAGACCTGTTGAATGCTGTCCTTTTATTCACCAAACCTGGGACTGGTTTTCTCTTTGGCAGGTCTCAGAGCCACTGGTGCAGTTGTGGGGAGAAAGCAGTAAATTCCAAGCTTTTAGGGAACGCAGACTGGTTGATTATATGTAAAGATGGGTCAAGTTACTATCCTGTTGATATGGAAGAGCTCACAGGGAATTTTTAGATGTGGTTACCTTGTGGTGAGATTGTAGGTAATTTAAATGTTCTTCTTAAAAAAAGTTCTTTGTAATAATATTCACATTTTGTACAACAAACCTATAGTAATTTACACAGTTTATTTTATATACCTATATGACTTTTACTGAGATATAATTAACATATCATCAGATTCACCCAATTTATTTATAATCCAGTGCCTATTTAGGCTATTCACAGGGTTGTACAACCCTTACCACAATCTAATTTAGGACATAGTGTCACCCCCTCAAAAAAGTCCTGTACCCATTGGCAGTCACTCCCATTAATCCCACTCTCAGCCCTAGGCAACCACTAACCTGCTTTCTATCTCAATAGTTTAGCCTGTTTTGGATTTTTTATATAAATGGAATCATACAACATGTGGTCTTCTGTAACTGGTTTTTATCATTTAACATGTTTTCAAGTTTATGTTGTAACATGTGTTAGTACTTGATTGCTTTTTATTGTTTCATAATATTCCATTGTATGGATGTACCACATTTTGTTTATCAGTTAATGGACATTGGGTTCTTCCTACTTTTTGGTTGTTATCAATGATGTTATTATGAACATCTGTGTACAGATTTTTATGTGGACATATATTTTCATTTCTCTTAACTGTATATCTAGAAGCGGAATTGCTGGGTCATATGATAATGCTGTGTTTATCATTTTGAGTAAAAGTCACACTTTTTAGAGTGGCCACTCTTTTTCCCTTTACCACCAGCAATGGACGAGGGTTTTAATTTCTCCACATCCTTTCCAATTCTTGTTACTGTATTTCTTTTTTATGATAGCCATCTTAGTGGTTGTGAAGTGGTATCTTATTGTGGTACCTCTGTGACTTCTGAATTTAAAAATAATTATAAAATATTTTTAAAGAACCAATGAAATGAAGGAAAAGGAAATCGGTAAGTGAGCCTCTTTTGTGAAATTGAAAGCACATGTCTGCAGTTAAACTGAGAAAAAAGTTTGGAGCCCATGTAACCCCTTGACAATTCCATTTCAGGTGGCTTCTATGCAGTTTATCAACATTGTGGTCCATTCAGTGGAAGATATGAATTTCAGAGTTCACCTGCAGTACGAATTTACCAAATTAGGCCTGGATGAATACTTGGATGTGAGTATAGCTGTAACCTTTGGCTCTAATATAAGAATTGACTTCTTATATTGCCTACCCTCAAAGGTACGCTTCCATAGCAGCTAAAGAATGCCTAGACTACTGTAGTGTAGTCGACTACTGTAGTGCCAGTTAAAGGGAACTGAGCTGCGTGATGTATTCTGCCAGAGATGCTGGATTCTTGCAGGGCTCCTGGGACCTCAGGCCATCTTCTGCTAGCAGCCTTTTAGTACGGGAGTCAGATAACCTCTTGCAGCCTTGCTGCAGCTTTCCTCTGCTTTTGAGCTTCGTCTGGGTCAAGTCTCATTGCATCCTTCCTCTGGGCTATTGGGCAATTTGCATTCTTGGTTGCTCTGGGGACCCCATCTGGGCAGGGAAAGTCAAGCCAAGACTGGACAGTGATGAGTCAGTGCTCAGAGCAAAAAAAAAAAACAATGAGGAAATGGACACCAGAGACTTCCTCCTGAAGCTGCTAAATTCTGCTTCAAGTGTTTGTAGCTTTAGAAGTTCCACTTTTAGTTCTTAGGAGAAGGAGGTTTAAAGTTTCCCTTTTTCTTACTCCCTTGCAGAAGTGGTTAGCCAGTTCCCTGAAGTTCTTCAGTTATTAAGAAACAGAAACTTGATGTCAAAATCAGAAATGGTCTTGAAAAGGCTGGTGGCTCACACCTGTAATTCCAGCACTTTGGGAGGCTGAGGTGGAGAATCACTGGAGCCGAGGAGTTCAAGACCAGCCTAGGCAACATAGTGAGACCCCATGTATACAAAAAACTGAAAAATTAGCCAGGTGTGGTGGTACGTGCCTGTGGTCCCAGCTGCTTGGGAAGCTGAAGTAGGGGGATTATTTGAGTCTAGGATTTCCAGGCTGCAACAAGCTGTGATTGCACCACTGCACTCCAGTTTGGGTGGCAGGGTGAGACCCTGTGTCTGAAAAAGGAAAAGAAATGGACCTGAGGAACCAGGCAGTTTTGTTTTCCCTTTTGTATAGGAATGGTCTAGTGATACAGCAAGAATTGTTGACCTCAATTTTCTTCCTTTTTTTTGAGACAGGGTTTCACTTTGTCACCCAGGCTGGAGTGCAGTGGTGTAGTCTTGGCTCACTGCAATCTCTGCTTCCTGGGTTCAAGCGATTCTCATGCCTCAGCCTCCTGAATAGCCTGGCTAATTTTTGTATTTTTAGTAGAGACGGGGTTTCACCACGTTGGCCAGGAGAGTCTCAAACTCCTGCCTCAAGTGATGCACCCAGCCAGTGATCTGCATGTCAAGGCTGTTTCCAGCTCTGAAGAATATAGAAGTACTTCCTTTGGGCATCTCCAGCATTCAGCTGCCCATCTTTGTTAGAGATAAACCCAAGCGATTGCATAGACTGTACCCTCCATTTATTGGGAGACAAATCACAGAGGTGGTTACTCTCAACCTGAAGGCCTTGCTTCATAGACTGGCTGGGCTGCCCTTGAATAGACGGGCCTACTCTTGTCTAAAGACTACTCAGGGAGAGGTGTAATAGATTTCCATTAAAGTGTTGTTTCAATTGCTTTCCTTAAAAAGGCACTCATTTATATCACTGGCAGAGTATTGTACAGAAAGACTCTTACTTTTAGATCAAGGTTTGTCTATCCCTTTTTCTCCTATGCTCTAAAAGTGTCAGTATTTGAAAAATTAGATGTACAAATTCCTAGCGGTGTTCTGGGTTTGGTTTTGTGGTGTCTGAGCAGAGCTTGTTTATGCTCTAGAATATAATGGCAGGTACCAACTTATCACTGAACACCTGTTATTCATTGTGAAGATCATGAAAAATCCCATTAAGCTGCTTCTCCTTTTGTTCTAGCCTTTGCCCTTATTTAGAAGCCATTCTCACTTGGGACTCATAAAGGAAAGTAGAACATTCTCTCTTCAGAGGAAGCTGTATTGTAGAATTCCAGATTAAACCTAGGGGAAATCCATCTTTCTAAAAATTTATATAGAGTGGAATTTCTCTTAAAACTGTAAGATTTTTTTTTTCAAAACTCTGTATTTCTTTAACTTCATGGTGTGTTGACTCTGGAACCTAATAGAGGTGGTTAGAAGAGTAATGTAAATGTAAGATATATAAATGCTTCATTAGTTTACAAAAACCCAGCCTTGTAAGTAGCCATTGATTTGTTCAGTAATGTTGATTGGCATCATCCATGTGCCAGGTATTATTCTAATCACTCATCTGTTCCCTAGGGAAAGTCATGACTTATGTTACTTGTAGGGAAGATTCGCTGATTTATTTGACCTCTAGTTTCCAGAGCTAGCTGAGTCACTGCAGGATGCCTAGTTTGGGAGGCAGTGAATTGGGGAAAGCTTTCTGATCTGTTCATGCTGTATACTGACTGAGGGAGGGATGTGTGGAGGTTGGGCTCTAGCAATTTGTGCTAAAATAATCCCCAAGGTTAAGTATAAACTCTATCACTGTCTGCCCCATCTCTCGCCTAACCTTGTTCCTCTACTGGAACCACTGTCACTAACCAGGTAAGATACCAAACACTCCAGTCTTTTCCACTACACAGATACCCCTTAGGTTTTATGTGGCTGTGACTATAATCTGTCAAAGCTGCTTTTAATTTTTCTGTCATCCCAATTTCACATATATCAAAATATTTTAGGTTGGAATATAACTACATGGGACAGCAAGGATTCGGGGAAAAATGTGTGTGCACTTGGTAGAAGGGTATTCACCAGAAAGTCATCTGATGATACGCCTTAGGCAGTCACTCCATAATTCTCTTAAGGAAGATGACATGTTAAGCTCTCTCTTAGAAACGGCTGGACTATTTGTCACAAAGAAAACACATAGACTGGCTGGGCGCGGTGGCTAACGCCTGTAACCCCAGCACTTTGGGAGGCTGGCAGGCAGATCATGAGGTCAGGAGATCGAGACCATCCTGGCCAACATGGCGAAACTCTGTCTCTACTAAAAATACAAAAATTAGCTGGGTGTAGTGGCACGTGCCTGTAATCCCAGCTGCTCAGGAGGCTGAGATATGAGAATCGCTTGAACCCAGGAGGCAAAGGGTGCAGTGAGCTGAGATCGCACCATTGCACTCCAGCCTGGGTGACAGAGTGAAACTCCATCTCAAAACAAAACAAAACAACACAAAAAAGACAGACTGTTAGGAAATGATACTCCATTTCCACAGATGAGCTAACACCACGTTCTCTCCTATTCTGGTTTTTAGAAGCTGAAACACACTGAGAGTGACAAGCTTCAGGTCCAGATCCAGGCCTACCTGGACAACGTTTTTGATGTAGGGGCTCTGCTGGAAGATGCTGAAACTAAGAATGCTGCCTTGGAGAGGGTGGAAGAACTGGAAGAAAACATCTCTCATGTAACTACATCTCAGAAAAGAAAAAACTGCTTCTATTTCAGCTGGGTGCAAAACAGAATTAATGTCAGCTTTTATGGTGGTAAATTAAAGAATTTGGAGTATAGGAACGGGCCATACCCTGCAATAGAGAGCTTTCAGAAGCTGTTCTGTGTTCTTTCCAAAAGGCAGATGTGTAATGTAAAGTGAAATAGAATCCGTTGCTTTGCTTTAGCTCACTTACCTGCTCAGTTTCTGCTGAGGTGCATTTCCTGGCAGTCTTGGTTATAGGCTCAAGTGGAGTGGGGGAGTTTGATGATTGGCATTACGTAAAAGATTAGAGGGAAATGAAATATGGGAATTTGGCCTGAGGTAAAGAGGTATCTTCTTATCAACTATGTCCACACAAGCCCATGGACAGGATTAGCTGGTGTCTCTGTGATGCATGTCTGAACATTCCTGTCTTACGGTACTCAAATTCTAAATAGAATCATCTCAACAATAGGCATTTTCAAGGACATCGGTGTGCTTTGTCATATATCCTCTTCTTTGAAGAATGTCCTCAGTATCATTGTCAGCTCTATCACGGGACAGCGTCTCATTTTGCTTTGAGGGATTTTTCTTGACATAGACTGATTCTAATATGACTCTAAGGGCCTTTAGAGGTTATTTGTTCATTCATTAACCACATATTTCAATAGTAAAAGAATTAACAGAAAAATGGTGCTTCTCAAACACCCAAGCATTATGAAGACCAAATTCTTTTGGTGAGTCTGATGGGCACTTTCCTTGATTATGAAATGAAGTGTCTCCTTTTGGAGGATTATTATTTTCTCCTTTGAACAGTTCATTTATTTTTCTCCACATTTTTTAAAGAGTACTGCATATGCTCAGTTTCCTTCACTTTTCCCCATCACTCTGAAAATGGGTCTCCTCATGGCTGTGGGTAAGCCGAGTCGGTGAGCCAGAAACCCTCCCTTTAAATGTGCTGCTGTGGCCCAGCTGGCATCCGCTTCAAAAGAGACTTTACAGGCCCAGTATATCTTCCCTTAGAAGATTTGTGTTATATGCTGAACCCGATCAGTGTAAATCTCCACCCTTCCTCCTTACCTTGCCTCCCTGGTTTTCTTTACTTGTAATGAATTTAAAGGAGATGTTAGAAATCAGAAGTTGCTCAATGTTAGAGCCCTTTGTGAAAGGCAGCTATTTAACACATGGCTCACCCTGTCTTTCTCGTGAAGCCTCAGCCAACATTGCATGACCATACTTATGTGTCCACTTTTGTAGCAGGCCATCTGTTTATTTGAATGGCTTCCCCAAATAACTTATTATTATTATTATTATTATTATTATTGTGGAGTTTTTTCTTTGAGATGGAGTCTTACTCTGTCGCCCAGACTGGAGTGCAGTGGCGCGATCTTGGCTCACTGCAACCTCTGCCTCCTGGGTTCAAGTGATTCTCCTGCCTCGACCTCCCTGGTGGCTGGGATTACAGGTATACTCCACCACACCTGGCTAATTTTTGTATTTTTTTAGTAGAGATGGGGTTTCACCATATTGGCCAGGCTGGTCTCAAACTCCTGACCTCAGGTGATTCACCCGCCTCAGCCTCCCAAAGTGCTGGGATTACAGGCATGAGCCACTGCGTCCAACGAACTTTTATTATTTGTATAGTTTGGGTCAAACCAAGCAGTAGTTGTTTTTCAACTGGCTGCCTAGATTGAAAGAACCAAGTTTACTATGTTAGCAATTTTCAAAAGCTTTAGCCTGATGGCCCTTTCTTGGCATGGAGGTGGGGGATGGAGGTGGACTTTCCTTCCTCTTTCTCCTTACTGTCCTCTAGCCTTGCTAGCCCCTGCAGAAATGGAGGGAGGCACACTATGTATGTTGAACAGTAAGGAGCGGACATGTGGGTCTTATTAAGGATCATGTCTAAGTTATTAATTCCTGGTAGAAACAAATATGTATTCAGAGCCATATTATGAATATTACCATTTACAGAAAACAACGGGCGGAACACATGTAGGTCCCTGGCCCTTAATGATCTTGGAGTTGCACTTTCTGAAAACTGAGGGCCTGATCAGGATGATCCTGTATTGTGACACAGCTTTCTTTTCAAAATTTTACAGTTATCTGAAAAACTGCAAGACACAGAGAATGAAGCCATGTCCAAGATTGTGGAACTGGAAAAGCAACTCATGCAGAGGAACAAGGAGCTGGATGTCGTTCGGGTAAGCATGATGATGACAGCTGCCCAGATGGGCACGGTAGGGAATGTACTCCAGCTTTTGTCCAGTGGAACGCAGAGTACATTCAGAGGAATGCATTGATGCAGCATATTTATTGGAACCCTTTCAGAGGTGATGCTCTGATGAAAACTACGCATAGTCGGCATATGTATACACATGTGTGTGTAATCAGATACTGGGGGGTTCAGTATTTCCTTATCACAGATTTTGGGAGCAACAATGTTTTCCCATCTGGAGGAGGCTGAGTTAATTCCGTGGAACACCCATTTGGTTGGAAATAAAAACACAGCATGGATTTAATTCATGCCACTTATTTATTTTTATTAGGACTTGAGCTTCTTTGTATTTCTTTGCTTTGCTTCCACTCAAAACCAGATTTGGTGGTTGCTGTGGAAACAGTGAAATACAACATAGGCTAGGCTTAATGGTATTCACCAAAAAAAGGGGGGCGGTGCAAAGCAAACCAATCCATGTTATTATCAGCTAATCCCAGCTATTTTATTTGGCCTTAGTATTGTTTACCTTATGTGCCAGGTATTTATGGAGTGCCATCCCTGTGCTTGGAATTGTGCTGTAAGAACACCAAAATGCCTGGAGAGCTTTAAGGCAAATGACTTGCCTTTACACTGCTAATGAAATGGCACCTTTTATGTGATGGTTATCGTGTCTGTGTGTGTCTGATATCCTGACATGTCCTACAGTTCAGTCCAGGAAATTTATTTTCTGGCACGCCTTCGAGACACAGTTGTAGCATATGGACTCAATTCAACTTCAGACTCTTAGATTATTAATAATAGACAGGGTGTGAAGAATGTCTCCCTGCTTGCTGGAGGTTTGTGTTGCGAGATCGCTTGTACGAGGCCCAGCAAGGAAGTTCAGTTCCATAAAACCCTTTCACTAGAACCTCTGTGGGCCCCCCTTATAAAAGGAACCAGGACAGCCTTTGAATTGAAAATTGTAACTTCTTTGTTTTTCTGCTAAAAACCTAGACAGAAATAAGTAATTAGCGAAGGGAAGCTTTGGCCTGTTTTGTTAACCGCATTACCGATGGGAAAATGTTACAACAATCGCTATCCTGAGCTTGGTCAAGGGGGCGTTGTGAGGGCCAGAGAAAGCCATTCAGGAGCAGTCAGCCCCTGGCTACTCATGAGTGGATTATTCCATGCTTTGCAGATTTTTAATCCCAGTCTGATTTGTATCCAAGTCTGATTTAGGGCCCTTTTGTCTATTGTTAGCCGATATGTGTATCTAAGAGTTACAAATGAAGGTTAAAATAAAGGGAAGGAAAACATGCACCACCAGAACACCCTCAGGAGATTCCAGAGTCAGCATTCAGGTTCATTTCTGCTCTGTTTCTTTATACCTGCAGGGAAAATCGAGTTAGCTGCATTTATTAAATGGAAAGAACTTCATTACCAACAACAATAGCTAGAATATATTACATGCATTACTAGCATACAGCTAATAATTAATGGGAATTTATAGGTTCTGGCTGAGTTCCAAAGAATTCCCATCTATATGAGTGTCTTTTTTTCTCTTTATCCTCAGTCTGCCAGTCTGATGGATTCAGACTTGGTATAAGTATGAATGTTATGTGGAGATAAACTCTTGACCTTGGACTTTATTGCAGGAAATCTACAAAGATGCAAATACTCAAGTTCACACATTAAGAAAAATGGTCAAAGAAAAAGAAGAAGCAATTCAAAGACAGTCTACCCTGGAAAAAAAGATTCATGAACTGGAGAAACAAGGGACCATTAAAATTCAGAAGAAAGGGGATGGGGATATCGCCATACTGCCAGTTGTGGCTTCTGGCACATTGTCCATGGGGTCAGAAGTGGTAGCAGGTAACTCTGTGGGACCCACAACGGGGGCCGCTTCCTCGGGACCCTTGCCCCCTCCTCCACCACCACTGCCTCTCTCATCAGACACACCTGAAACAGGTAAGAAGCCTTGGCAGGAGGACTGAGGAAGTTTCAGAATATTTGTACTACTTCTTTGCCAACTGTCCACTTCTGTCCTTTGTCCATTTTTGTTGTCATATTCTTTAAGAATTGGTTTTCTTGAGTAGTTCTTAACAGTTTACATTTTGAGATTAAAATTATAAATCCTTATTTCACATATGTTGAAATATTTTTCCCATTTGTCAATGAGGACATTTTATGGTTTTTGAAAACAGTCCTTTGTCCTTTTAAGTGTGTTGTTTTCAGATGGCTTTATATGCACATGGCTTATTGCAGGAAAGCCATTCCCCTGTTTTCAAAGTCCACCTGTTTCTTTTCTCTTTGCTAGTGCAAAATGGTCCAGTAACACCACCTATGCCACCGCCGCCGCCGCCACCCCCTCCTCCCCCTCCTCCTCCCCCGCCACCCCCTCCTCCTCCTCCTCTCCCAGGTCCTGTAGCTGAGACTGTACCAGCTCCTCCCTTAGCACCTCCCCTTCCTTCTGCACCCCCGCTGCCTGGAACATCTTCACCCACAGTGGTTTTCAACTCAGGATTAGCAGGTAAGAGCACAGAATTCAAACCCAGGTACTCATATCAGAAAGGCTGTCTTATCTCGGAGAGTTGAAGCTGTTTTTTCAAAGTCCAGGTCTCTTGCAATGACATGTATCTCTTTCTAGTGTAAGAAATTCCTGCTGATGTAGCCAGTAGAGGGGACATCATCATGCCTGGGAGGCACGTTGCTCTGAGTAGTCTTTTTCACAACCATACCCCACAATGGGAGGTGCTGATTTCCTACACCATCCTCCTGCCTTCCACTGGCCCCACCTAGAGAATGGAAGAGAGACAAGCTACCTGCTTGAGGATCAGTGCATTTTTGTGGGTTCAGCAGATACTTTCTGGACACCTGGAGTAGTCAGTACAGATACTACCTGTAGTAGTCAAAGCTCAATATTAGGCACCGACATTGAGTGCTTCTGGATTTTTTTTTAATGGTATTTATGATGTCATCTATAAAAGGGAAACATGCTTTTATGTGTAATTGCCCGATGTAGGCTTCCAGGCATGTCTTCTGAGCATTTGAGAACATCAGAGTTTGCTAGAGTGGATTTAAACTTCAAGGAGGAAGTGCTGCCAACAGCCATATTATCATGCCTTAAAATGCTTCCAAATAATTCACGTCCTCTTGCCAACCAGAAGATAGAAAACAGCATCCTCACCTCACCAGAAATAAAATGGGAGGTAGGGGTTAGAGCAGGAGGAAGAGAGTCACTCTAATGCCTTGAAATCTGAGTTCTTTGTTTTGACTCACGGAAACAAAGATTGATGCTACAAGCCATTTTCCCAGTACTGAAGTGTTTCCCTGGCATTTGGAATTGCTCTAAGCTTTGCCATCCCTGTGACATGGGGTCATTCTGCCTCCTCATTTACTTCAGCCTGTTCATGAGGTCTCTGATTTGCAATGAAGAACTACCACTCTAATAGCCTCCATTTCCAAGGCTGTGATAGTTTTCAGAGCCTTTTGCCCAAAGTCTAAAAGCCAGTCTTAGCTGGAAAGATTTCCCCATCTCCATCCCTTCCAGGCTCCCATCTGCAGCTCTGTCAGCTGGTCATCAGGGCTCATTCATGCCAGTGACTGGAGCCCTTTTGGATGCCCCAAAGTCACCTAGAATAAATTCACTCCACATCAGATCCATGGTTTTACTTCCACCCCGACTTCTAGATAAAACTGTCAGGGAAACAAACAAGATTCCAATTCACAGTAAGGTTCACAGTAAATCGGTGACTTATTTCTGCCCTTCAAGATTCTCCCCATCTACCACTTTCTTCTAGAACTTTTATTACTTCTGAAGGAGAAAAGTTGGAGGAGAGTCATCCTGGAGCTGATGGACTATGGAATATAAACAGACAAACAGGAAACCTCATATCAAGCCCTGGGAATGTGTTCCACCACCAGGCTGTTGTCAGTAACTGGGTGTGGAAACCCGTAATTGTCCCGTGCACCTGGCCACCCTGATTAGGCACTCTTGGTAGCCCCCAGGGAGCACTTGCTGTGAGACGTGTCTGCTGTGGTGTCTCATTTAGGGCTGCTTCCTTTGTCTCTGACAAACACTAATGTGTGATTTAGCACCCACTTCCACACACCTGAGCACTAACATAGAACTCAGAACCGCCTAGCTGAGTGAGAGCCCAGAGGCTGAGATGTGTCCAGAGCTTCCCTCTGAGGGGCCATGTCCTGTGTGATTGATCTATTTATTAATTTGCTTGGGCTCTTCCCACTGCTTGATTTTAAAAATGTGCTGGCTCTGTCAATTGCCTCAATATTTTAATGTGTAGAGCTCTGTGCTCGGCTGATAACCAACTGCTTTTAGGGTTTGCTATACTTGGAAGTGGTCCCTGTTGTGGCTTATGCAATTTAGAGGACTGTAGGTGGAAATAGAGGAACTCTTTATTTCCATAAGTGTCCACTAAATGATTGTGAGGGATGTCTTGGAAGCATTACAAGACCCTTATGAGTCTTTGATAGCTTGAGATCAGGCAATTTCTACAAGGCTTTTAATCCTCTCTATTATTCATCCTTATTTAGACTGCTAATACTTAGTGATTGAAGCTCATTTGGTGAGATGTTTTTGCTAGTGTGTTCAGTAACGCTCTCTCACTCTGGAACCAAGAGGCCAGACAGAATCAGGATGCCCCCATAGAACCAAGAGACAGAGCCTCGCTAATATTCTCAGGCCTCCTGGGAAGTCAGAAACCTATGACATCACTTGGCCTCTGGATCCACAGGCAACAGGAGGGTCTTATCTCTTCAGTGGGCAGGTGGCCAAGACAGAAGACCAAGAGGAGGGCCCCATAGTTTATCTAGTTGAGAGTTTTCTTCGTATTTTATAGAGAAAATATTAGTAGTGTGAAATATGTATTTGAAGAATAAGGCTTGCTTTCTCAAGTCTGTGATAGAACAATCTGGCTCCCTTTCCCTGGGTAGGTCACCTGAGACAGACTGCTGAGCAGATGGAACCTTTGCTGTCTCTTTGGGAGGATATGCTTGGATCGTCACAATGCGAATTTGGACTTTGGTTGATTGTTTTTCATGTAAAAATTATTCCTATCCTATGGAATGCCTAGCACAGTTCAGTATTGCTGTTTGGTACTACTATGATGAAATAATTTTTTTTCTTCCCTCTTCTAAAGAGGATAATTTTTTAAACAAAATAGTTGAGTCTTGGAGGCAGGCCTGAATGGAAATGAATTTTTGGCTCTGTGCTGCCTTGTGAAATGTACCCAAGAAGCATGAAATTCTATGCTGAGTGCGTGAACTGCTGAGCCACTTGACTCTAACCATATCTAATTTTTTTGTATTTTCTCTGTTCTTTCTGCTTCCACAAAAGATGGGCCAATCAAGCTTTTCTGTAGGTTGCTCCTCACTGAGTGTGTTGAGTATTTGCCATGTGTTTCTGTTGGTCACACTGTGCCTTGACATCTTTCCACTCCATTTTGCTTTGATCCATTGCATTTTGACTTTGTGTCTGCGGGAAGTCTTGGTGGCGGCTGATGATGATTCCAGGTGTGCCCACACATTCTAGTTGAACCTACACAAGAGATTATTGGCCTTGAAGAAGACATCCTGGATTCACATGCCCTCTTCCATTCCCTCTGAGGAAAGTTGTTTTTTTCTCCTTCTTCTTTTAATTTTTATATTTGTATCTGAGGCTTCAACTCTAAAAGGATTTTAGATCTACTCTAGGGAAAAAAGAACAAAAGAAAAGGTGCCAGGTGCCCCTTTTCCATTCCCTCCCTCATGCTAGTCTCTGGCCCACTCCAGGGAGCACTCACCAGCCTTTGACCCGAACCATGGGGACACAGTGTGTCCAGGGGTCGCCTGTGCGCCTTCCTCCTCTTCCCACTCCCACCCTGGTGAAAGCCAGGAAAACCTTTCCAAGGAGAAGAACTTTCTTGCCTGTGTTCTGATCTCAGGCTTATTCCTGACCTTGTTAAATAGGTAGAAGAGTGGTTGCAGATGGCAAACTTCTAGCGAGTGTCATGAGCCTACCATGTCTGTGGGAGGAAGGTAGGAAGCCATTGGCACCAACCTGTCACCTCAGGTTATGAAAAGACTCCTCTGCAGCCCTTCTGCTGCTCCCCGATCCCCAACATTGCCGAAGTGCCAGAGGCAGTGCGAGAGCAAGTGCTAGAGGAAAGTCTGTTCCTTTGTCCCATTGAGAACATCTGTTTTCCTGGGTAGCGTAGACAAAATGCTGTATGGTGAGGAATCTGACACTGTGGGGTAGTGGGGACAAAGATGTCACGTTTGGTGGTGGAGAGGCCTGGTTTGGCTAAAGCTGTGTCTGTTTTTCTGCATGCTTTTGTGTGGATTTATCAGATGACATTCCTACTGTTTAAATGGCCTTTGTAACTCTGGAGGAATGAGAGGCACCGTCTGTGTCAGTTAATGCCAACTGAGGCAGGCAAGCAGGCAGGCAGCCAGCGACAAGCTTAGTCGTGTGTTGCTTTTATTTTGTTCTGCACTGAAGCACTGAAGTTCTCCTGCCTGTCTTGCTAATAATGACAAATAGTGAAGCTCCCAAGTAGTGTGATGGGCTACCCAGGAAAGACTGATGAAGCTGAATGTATATGGCTAAATGGTTTGGGAAGACTTCTTTATGATATATAATAGATAAATATACTTTTAAATGGATTACCTTTTTTGGCGTATTCCCTCACAGTGAGAGAAGTTGGCACTCCCCATAGTCCCTTAAAGATACATCCCATTCTCTCTATTAAGAGGTTTTCAGTATTTTAAATGAGTGTATCGATACCTCCTAGTCAAACACAGCTGACTCCTGGGAATAACTTGCTTTTCAAAAAGAAGGGCAAGGGACTGTGGCCATTTCTGAATCTGAGAATCAATACAATTTCTAGATTGATTTCTTTCTAGATTTCTTTCCCCCTTTTTCTTTCTTTCTTTCTCTCTTTCTTTCTCTTTCTCTCTTTCTTTCTCTTTCTCTCTCTCTCTCTCTCTCTCTCTCTCTCTCTCTCTCATTCTCTCTCTCATTCTCTCTCTCTCTCATTCTCTCTTTCTTCTTTTTTTTTTTTGAGATGGAGTTTCACTCTTGTTGCCCAGGCTGAAGTGCAATGGCATGATCCTGGCGCACTACAACCTCTGCCTCCCGGGTTCAAGCGATTCTCCTGCCTCAGCCTTCCGAGTAGCTGGGATTACAGGTGCACACCACCACAATTGGCTAATTTTTGTATTTTTAGTAGAGACGGGGGTTTTACCATGTTGGCCAGGCTGGTCCTGAACTCCTGACCTCAGGTGATCCACCTGCCTTGGCCTCCCAAAGTGCTAAGACTTTGAGCCACCATGCCCTGCAATTTATTTTCCTTTTTTCCCCCCTTTTATTTATTTATTTTTAAGACAGAGTCTTGCTCTGTATTTACCCCTTTTTTTGTTCTGTCGTCTTAAATGTTTTCTTAGGCTGGGCAAGATGGCTTAAGTCTGTAATCCCAGCACTCTGGGAGGCCGAGTGGGGAAGCTCGCTTAAGTCCAGGCGTTTGAGACCAGCCTAGGCAACATGTGAAACTCTGTCTCTACAAAAAATATAAAAATTAGCCAGGCATGGTGGCACACACCTGTGATTCCAGCTACTTGGAGGCTGAGTTGGGTGGATTGCCTGAGCCTGGGAGGTCAAGGCTGCAGTGAGCCATGATTGCGCCACTGCACTGCAACCTGGGTGACAGAGCAAGACCTCAAAAACCTATTTTCTCATTAGGCCTTTCATAGCCCTTAGTCTGCTTAAAATAACTCAGCAGCCAATATATCGGAATCACCCACAGGAAAGTCTTGCCCTGGTGGAAAGTCAGCCTTCATGACGTTATACTCCTGGTAGTCTAGTCAGCCACTATCTGCAGTCCCTGATCATCTTCTAAGGTTTGTTTGTAAATATGTGGTCCACAACCAAGAATTTAGGATGTCCAAATATGGCAAGTTTTTGCCCTCTTTGCTATCTAATAACATGAGTAATAATCTTTGCTCTCCAACACTTTTTATTTGTCCCAACTATCGTCCTAATATTGTAACTGTAATGCAGCAAATTAGTTGCCTGAGTTAAAAGAAAAAAAAAAAAAATCAACCCTTGGCCCTTAGACGGCTTTTAATACAATCAAATGATGACCTCACCTGGCTCTGGCCGAGGCCATGTGTGTTGTTGAGCAGCTTTAAAAACCTACTTGCGTGCCTCTTGCCAACCTTCCTCCAGTGTTAAAGTGTCATCTGCAAGGACTGTTGTCTGATTGTTTCTGAGGGTTGTAGGCTTTTGGTGGGATCTTAATTCCATTCTCTTTGATGTCTTTAGCTGTGAAAATTAAGAAGCCAATCAAGACAAAGTTCAGAATGCCGGTGTTTAACTGGGTTGCTCTGAAGCCCAATCAGATTAATGGCACAGTCTTCAATGAAATTGATGATGAGCGAATTCTGGAGGTATTTTTCTCATTGGTTAGAACCTAGAGGTGCACTCTGCAGCAAAGCCAACATGGGTGTTCTGTTAACCTGAAAGTGTCAGAGATAAAGTACTAGTGTTATAAGTCCCTTGATGTAAAGAAGAAACAGATACGTAATATCGGAGAAAAACATTTGACACTATTTTGTAAGGTGGCTCTAAAACTGTGTTTAAAGAGTTATGTTATATAGGAATAAATGCTTTTGAGCATTTTCAGTGTATGTCACAGAATATAGATCTGACATAATAATTCCTTCCCTTAATTGAGAGAAAGACATAAAAATTTTCGGACTATAAGTGAATAAGAACTCAATTATCACACTCACTGCCTTATTTGATAGATAATTTTAATCTGTGGCAGCTGTCTATGCAAGCTAACTGTTGAAAAGCAATTGAATTGGTGGGTTAGAATCGGTAGTCTAATGTTCACTTACTTTTTTTATTTTTTATTTTATTTTATTTATTATTATTATTATTATTATTATTATTATTATTATTTGAGAAGGAGTCTCGCTCTGTCACCCAGGCTGTAGTGCAGTGGTGCAATCTCGGCTCACTGCAACCTCTGCCTCCCAGGTTCCAGCAGTTCTCTGATTAGCCTCACAAGTAGCTGGGATTACAGGCATACACTACCACGCCTGGCTATTCTTTGTATTTTTAGTAGAGAGCGGCTTTTACCATGTTGGCCAGGCTGGTCTCAAACTCCTGACCTTAAGTGATCCACCCTTGGCCTCCCAAAGTGCTAGGATTACAGGCATGAGCCGCCACACCCAGCCTATGTTCACTTTTGTGTATGTGCCAGAAGTTGTACTCTAACAAAAACAAGAAAAATAGAGCAAGCCATGGCCAAAGACAAGTACTTAATAGAAAAAGTAACGTCTTTGCTTAAGAAACTAACTGGTGGCTTCCAGACTTCATTTTTAAATATAATCCAGTTTTCCATGGTCATTCCTCTCTACCTTAGGATTTAAATGTGGATGAATTTGAGGAAATATTCAAGACAAAAGCCCAAGGTCCTGCCATGGATCTTTCTTCAAGCAAACAGAAGATACCACAGAAGGGATCCAACAAAGTGACATTACTAGAAGCAAACAGGGCCAAAAATCTTGCCATAACTTTAAGGAAAGCTGGAAAGACTGCTGATGAAATATGTAAAGCTATTCATGTGTAAGTTCAGGAAAATTATATTCTAGTTAGTTTATGATAAAATGAAAATGAGAAAGTTATGAATTAGTAGATGACAAATATTTCAATAGTGAGGCAAGAGCTTAAGATAAAAGCTGGAGCCATTTTTGATATCCACACTTCGGAGATCTCCTGAACTCTGCGTGTGCTACTTCAAAGTTGCATATGATGCCAACACGAAAGAGGTGGACCAGAAATCACCCTGGGGAGTGTTGTGTTAGAACGAGTAACTAATTGTTTTAGAAGAATAACATCTGGATTGTGACATCATTTATTATCTCTTATGTGGGCCTCCAGCAATGCTTACATAAAAGGAAAGTTGAGCTGAATGTGGCAGATGTTAAGAAAAGGTAGAAGATGTCAGTTTCCTCTGGAGTATCTGAATTTTATCCAGATTTGTTGAATACAAATTTGATGGCATTTGTGGAATGATACAGTTCAATGCCAGATGCAAATGTGATACAGATGCATATTTTAATTCATAACAACAGGAATGAACTGTTTTGCTTTTAGTACTTTCAGGACATTTTAAACAAAGTTCATTTTTTTGCTCTTGAACTGCATAGAAGGCATTGGTTTTACTTCTCTATTAGAAGAATCCTTCTATTCTTGGGGCCATGGTGACTTTCAAATGTGACGAAGACATTATTAAATGTTTTAGGAACTAATTATTTATAAATGGATTATCTTGTAAATTTTGCTTAGAGACTTAGAGGTGTAAATGACCCTGAGAAATCCTTTGTTCCAATTTTGTGTCTTCAGCCAGGGTGATAATCTCGTAGTCCAGTGCCTCCTACAGTCTGTTCTGATTTCTGACATTGAATGCTGAAGTGCAGCCTGGCTTTAAATCTTTATATATCTTGTTTGTCATGATGATTAAATGTAATTCTATTACTTAGCTGAACAAAGATTGTCCAGAGAATAATAGAGAAGAAAGATTGTAACAAATACTTAATTTGTTCAAATTAAGCATATATCCAAAAAGAACTTCAAGGAATGTACGCACTTAACCTAAAACATTCAGATAATACAGGCATTTGGATGCATTTTTTTCCCAAAGAAGAAAAAATGCTACCAGACTATTGGTTTAATTGAAATATTTTACATAATTCAGCAGATATTCTGTGATAATGTGTACAGTGTTAATCTCCTGAATTGGCAGTAGTACTTCACAATGCCTGTCAACTATGTCCTTGAACGATTAAACCATCAGATGCTTTGGCCTTGGTTCTACCTCTTTCTATTTTCATTTACTCCTGATTCCAGAGGCTTAGAGCTATGCCAGTCCCCTAAAAACTGAGGATGGCAGTTGTGACAAGGTCCAGGTTTTCAGGAAGAACCAATTAAGTTACCTGAGGCATAGTCAAGCCTCAGCACCAGCACCAGGGTGGGACTTCACAGGACAAGTGGAGAAATCTTAGACTCATTGATTTGGTATTTGCTGAGCTGTACCAGATGGATGATGGATGGATGAACCTGAAAAGGATGGATGGATGGATGGATGGATGGATGGATGGATGGATGGACCTGAAAAGAAGGATGAACTTGAAAAAGGGATAGGAGGTTTTTTCTCTCTAAGGCTAATCTCTCCACATCCGTCTTTAGATTTGACTTGAAGACACTGCCTGTAGACTTTGTGGAATGCTTGATGCGGTTCCTTCCAACTGAGAATGAAGTGAAAGTGCTTCGGCTCTACGAGCGGGAAAGGAAGCCTCTGGAAAACTTGTCAGATGAAGATAGGTTCATGATGCAGTTTAGTAAAATTGAGAGGCTCATGCAGAAGATGACCATCATGGCTTTCATTGGGAACTTTGCTGAAAGCATTCAGATGCTGACTCCTGTGAGTGGACCAACTCTGGCAGGGGAGGGGGTCCAAAGAAATGTGGAATCATTATTTTTTAAAGTCTCTCCCAGAAGTGCACTCAGTGTGTTGGGTTCTAAAGACTCCTTCCCAGAACTTTCTAAATTGTCCATCTTTTCCACATTATGTATGCGAAGTAAATTTGAAAAAATGGGGAATGTTCCTATTCCATATTGCTGTTCTTCCGAAAGAATGCCATTTTTTGTGTCTACAGATGTTCTCTAAATTTCAAAAGGCAGAGGACAAAGAAACTTGGTTCTTTTCTCAAACTTGGTTCCCCCCTGAAGATAATAGTCCTCTGGCGGGGTTGGCAAGAGTGAAAATGTGACTTTCATTTCTAAAAATGATGCCCTGTCCTTAGAGAGCAGACTTACAAGCTTTTGCTGAAAGCTTTAAATTTACCATAAGAGTTTTCTTTCTTATAGGTGTGTTACAGTAAACTGTGGTGATATAGACATAATAGCCAACCATCTCTCATTCCCTTGTGTTAATCTTGTGGAGATTTATGAATATCATAAACTTCAGTTCTCTCCCAATTCTGTTTCTAAATAAACTTTGTTACTGATTATAGTAGTCAGTTCTTTCCCAATTCTGTTTCTACATAAATTTGTTGGTTTCTGCTTATAGTAGTATGTCTGTTGAAAACATGTTCTGTGAACTTCTGGAGGGTATTATAGTCCCCTCTGCCTTTTTTTTTTTTTTTCATTTTTGATGCCTCCTCCATTTATTTAAAAATATTAATTGTATGACATGATTAGAGGTGGTGGGCAGGAAATTAAGTTCTACCAGAAGCAGCTATGGACTCTTAACTCTGAGTCTTAATGGTTATAGATTGGTTACAGATTTTGTGACAAGCAAGTTCCTATGTTACTTGCTATTGTGAACAGTTTCAGTAAAGACCTTGCATGTAACAATATTACCTGAAACCTAGCAAGACAATTAAATTTGTTATACTTTGGAAAAGTAGACTCTCATCATGAAGACTGTATGCTCTAAATGCAGGCCTGTTTTCTTCTGTGTTAATATTTAGTTGCCAATTAGTTTCCCATTTTTAACATGTCGTCCCCCCCCCCCCCTTTTCTTTCTTTGATTGGAATCTAGCAACTACATGCGATTATAGCAGCATCTGTCTCTATAAAGTCGTCCCAGAAACTCAAGAAAATTCTGGAGGCAAGTGCAGTTTTTCTTGTAGGTATGAAGGGCTACTACTTCAGCTGCGTTCACTGCCTGATGTGCTGAACTGATGGGCTTCTGTTTTCACCTTCTCTTTGGCAGATCATCTTAGCCCTTGGAAACTACATGAATAGCAGTAAAAGAGGAGCAGTTTATGGATTTAAACTTCAGAGTTTAGATCTGGTGAGTAGACTAAAAGAAATCTGAGAGCTGTTTGAAGGACAGATGGCTGGCAGAGATGAAGTTAGGGTGGTGGGGGATGTTTTGATGAATATTTTCAATTGGTACGAATTTTCTGGAACACCATTTGACAGAGAGCACATAGAACCTGTAATTACTCATACCCTTTGACTCAGTATTTCCATTTCTAGGACTCTTTTCTCAAGTGTCTGAATTTTGAATGCTGTATTTTATTTATAATTGCAAATTAACAATCTAAAGGTCTGTGGGAATGATTAAATGTGCTGTAATACTAGTTAATATAGTGAACTATTATTCTTCCACCGTTAACATACTGATAAAGAGTGTTCCAAGAAAAGTTTGTGTTTAGAAAAGAAAGCAGGGTATGCTTTGCATGTACAGTTGAATTTCAGCTAAGTAAACTATGTGGGGAGAAAGACTGAATGCAAGTAGGTTAAAATATTAGCAGAGGTTGGATGGAATCAGGGAATTTTTTCAAACTTTTTTTTTTTAAGTACTTTTCTATATTTTCTTAAATTTTTTTGTTGTTGTTGCATGCAAGGTGCTCTAATTTTCAGAGTCGCCTAACTAATGTGAACAGGACTAGAGAAAATCCCCCGTGGACTCCCTCCAGGCTGTGCAGGCCTAACATGATTGCCACATGAGAAGGCTGGGCAGTGGGTTGAGTCCCCAGACCAGGGAGCTAGTTATTTAATAAGGAGTGTCCCGTCAGTCACAGTTCTGGCCTCCAGCAGATCGTAATCAGTTAAGCATGTCTGTTTCAGGTCTTCACAGTCTAGGAAATAAGGGAGGGGCTAAGCTAAATGTAAAAACTGGAGCATAGGAGCCCTGCTGTGTAGGAGGCACCTGCGCGCACCTGCTGGCTCTACATCCCCATTTCTCCTCCGGCTCTTCACTTTGAAGAGCACTAAAATTAGAGTCATCCTTCTTTTAAGGCAAGGAAGGTGGGATAGTAGATGCAGGGCTGGGAGAGTTCATGTAAGTCCAGTAATCAGTGTTCCCCTTATCCATGGGGGCTGTGATCCAAGACCCCAGTGGATGCCTCAAACCTCAGATAGTACTGAATCCTATATACACACTGTTTTTTTCCTAGAGATGCATATCTGTTATAAAGTTGAATTTATAAATTAGGCACAGTGAGAGATTCATAGTAACTGAAAAATAAAATAAGCCAGGCATGGTGGCTCACACCTGTAATCCCAGCACTTTGGGAGGCTGAGGCAGGCGGACCACCTGAAGTCAGGAGTTTGAGAGCATCCTGGCCAACATGGCAAAACCCTGTCTCTACTAAAAGTACAAAAATTAGCTGGGCTAATTTTTGGTAGCGGGCACCTGTAATCCCAGCTACTCAGGGGGCAGAATCGCTTGAAATCAGGCGAGACTCCACCCCAAAAAAAAAAAAAAAAAAAAATAGAGCAGTAAAATAAAACACGTTACTTGAACACAAGCACTGCAGTAGGCGGCAGTTGACCTGATAACCCAGATGGCTACTAAGTGACTAATGGCAGGTAATGTTTACAGCATGGATCCACTTGGCAAAAGGGTGATTCTAGGTCTAGGAGGGATGGGAATGGCATGTGTGAGGTTTTATCATGCTGCTCAGAGTGGTGCACAATTCAAATCTGATGAATTGTTTCTGGAATTTTCCACTTACTATTTTTGGATACCTGAAACCTGCAGGTTTCCTGAAACTATGGGAAGTAAACCTGTGGGTAAAGAGGAACTACTGTAGAGGAAAGCTGTGAACCATTCTTAGGTGCTTAAGGGTCATCTATATAGTTAAGCATGTGCCCTGGTTGGAAAGTTCTCGAGCCAGTTAAGCATCAATGGACTGGTTCACTAAGGAACAAATGGAATCCTGACCCTCCTCTGGGAATGCTCCAGCCTGTTGGGCGACTGTTACTCAGTTAATGACTCTGGGTGGGAAATGGTCATCTGAGGGGTAGCTCTCCCGTTACCCTTTACTCTTGTACCTAACCCATGTTCCCTTTTGTTTTCAGCTCTTAGATACAAAGTCAACAGACAGAAAGCAAACACTGTTGCACTATATATCCAATGTGGTGAAAGAAAAATATCACCAAGTGTCCCTGTTTTATAATGAGCTTCATTATGTGGAAAAAGCTGCTGCAGGTACTTGATTTCAGCTATTACTGTTTGTCTTGGGTATTAATGCCTTTAATTGTGGTGGAGCCATTCCCTGCTTAAACACTTGTCAGAACCCATTTAAAAAGCCAAGGCTAAGAAGTCAGACACACTGAGCTGGAGCACATTGGCCGTGGTGGTGTCCACCCTTGAGAGCAGAAGAGAACGTGGGCCTAAAGGTGATCTCTGTGTCCTTTCTGTAAGATACAGGCCGCTGAGTGTCATGTCCCTTCCCTCTTTTATTCACTGCCCTTTTTATTCTGCTGCTGTTGTATGAAATGTGAGAATGAGAATCTGAAAATCATCACCCAACAAACACTTTTAATTTGGTTTTGTGCCATTCTACTTGCTCAAGTGTGGGAGTTGTAAACATTTTGCCTTTACCTGGACACTAGTTAAATTATCAGCACTTCTTGGTTGCTACTTTGCTAAGACAGGTATACATTTGCTCATTTAAATCATCTGTGACTCTAAGATAGCTGGGATGTACAAGGTAATAGTATCTCCATTGTTATAGGTAAGAAAATTGAGATTTTTCGAGGTTAAATGTCTTGCCCAAAGTCACATGAGTAGAAAGTGATAGAAACAGGACTAGAAACCTGGTCTTACTTTTCATGAAGTGTATCACCCAATGTACCATGTTCTCTGAAAAGCGTATTAGAAAAAGGAATGATGCGCAGATTGACCTTACAGTCAGTTACAGGCTGTGATTCTCAAATTATGGTATCAAACCATAAGCAGCCAGTGTTTATTATAAATTCAGATTCCTGTGGGGTACCTCAGGCATATGAAATTTTTGAGGGTGAGGCCTTCTCTAACTCAGCTAGGGTAAATGGCTGCTGCTTCTGTGTTCTCACTAAAGAGCACTCTGTTCTACCCTCTCATACAAGATTTCTCATACTGTATTACAACAATTTGCATGTCCATTGCAATCTGTGCACTTTTTTTTTTTTTAGACAGGGTCTTGCTCTGTTGCCCAGGACCACAGTGCAGTAAAATGATCACAGCCCACTGCAGTCTTGACCTCCCAGGCTGAAACGATCCTCCTATCTCAGCCTCCTGAGGAGCTTGGACCACAGGCACACACCACTATGCCCAGCTAATTTTTAAAATTTTTGTAGAGATGGGGTCTCCCTATGTTGCCTAGGCTGGTCTTGAATTCCTAGGCTCAAGTGATCCTCTCGCCTCAGCCTCCCAAAGTGCTGGGAGTACAGGTGTGAGTTACCATGTCTGGCCAATCTGTGCACTTCTTAAGGGTATATCAGGTTTTATT
This sequence comes from Rhinopithecus roxellana, assembly GCF_007565055.1. NCBI lineage: Eukaryota > Metazoa > Chordata > Mammalia > Primates > Cercopithecidae > Rhinopithecus > Rhinopithecus roxellana. The sequence goes on from NC_044562.1 coordinate 119,017,467, forward strand.
TATCTATTTCTCTCAGCCCCTGAAAATTGGATGTTGGAAATAAATGAATGAACAAGTGAACAAATGAATGAATGAATGAATGAGATGATGCACTGTTACAGGGATAAATGCTGCAGACGCTGTGGTGGAGACTTGAGAGGCAGATGGAGATGACTCTCTGACTGTGAAGAACTATATGACGCAGGCTGGATAGACCTAGAATGAGCTTGGGGCTCATTTAGACAGCAGGCAGAATTTCTGTTCTCACCAAGTGATTTTCCCTCTTTCAAGTTTACCTTTGCCTAAATTAGTTCTTACACCTCACAATTCTAATTAAGAAAAATGTTAAAAAGCTATTATAATTTGTATCTGACCAGTGGGTACTAGTTCATTTTGTTTGGTCCAAATGGTGTCATTTGAAAAACATCAATGAGGAAAATGGGAGACTGGGTTGCTCCTTGGCAGAAAGGTTTTTTCTGTTTGCTCTCTGGTGCCCAGGTTGGCCCACACAGATTCTCTATGCCTTCACTCATGTATTCACTCACTCCTTCATTTATCCAGTGAACACCTTTGAGTGCCCCACATGTACTTGGCACTATCATAAGTGTTAGAGAATCAAGGATAAGACAGTGTGAGTCTACTGAGGGAAAAACCTACTGCACTGTTTTAGTAGGTTGGTGCAAAAGCAACTGTGATTTTGGACTGTGAGTTTTCAATCATTATAACTAGCTCAAACCCATCTTTATTATGGCCAGACACGGTGGCTCATGTAATCCTAGCACTTTGGGAGGCTGAGGCAGGTGGATCACTTGAGGTCAGGAGTTTGAGACCAGCCTGGCCAACAAGGCGAAACCCTGTCTCTACTAAAAATACAAAAATTAGCTGGGCATGGTGGCACACTCCTGTAATCCCAGCTACTTGGGAGGCTGAGGCAGGAGAACTGCTTGAACCTGGGAGGCAGAGGTTGCAGTGAGCCGAGACTACACCACTTCACTCCAGCCTGGGTAAAAAGAGCGACACTCCGTCTCAAAAACAAACAAAACACATCTTTATTAATCAAAATAGGAACTATTAATATCAATACATTTTTGCCAATGAGAAATAAGTTTGTATATTCATGTAGTGAAAAAAATCCGTGCTTCTAGATTCAACAACTCTTGGAAAGCATTTTCTGCATCCTGCTGGCAGTGGAAGCATTTTCCCTGCAAAAAGTTGTCGAGATGCTTGAAAAAGTGGTAGTCGGTTGGCAAGAGGTCAGGTGAACATGGCGGATGAGGCAAAGTTTTGTAGCCCAGTTTTTTTCAACTTTTCAAGCGTTGGTTGTGCAGTGTGTGGTTGGGTGTTGTCATGGAGAAGTGGGCTCTTTCTGTTGACCAATGCTGGCTACAGGCATTGCTGTTTGGGGTACATCTTGTTGATTTGCTGGCCATACTTCTCAGATATAATGGGTTTCGCTGGGATTCAGAAAGCTGTAGTGGATCAGACCGGCAGCAGACCACCAAACGGTGACCATGACCTTTTTTTGGTGCAAGTTTGGCTTTGGGAAGTGCTTTGGAGCTGCTTCTTGGTCCAACCACTGAGCTCGTCATTGCTGATTCTCATATAAAATCGATTTTTGGTTGCATGTCATAATCCGATTGAGAAATGGTTCGTTGCGTAGAAGTGGAGGAAGATGACACTTAAATGATTTTTTAAAAAATTTTCTCTCAGCTCATAAGGCACCCACTTACTGAGCTTTTTCACCTTTCAAATTTGCTTTAAAAGACTGTAGAATGGTTGATGTTGAGTTATTCAGCAACTTCCTGTAGGGTTCCAAGAGGATCAGCTTTGATGATTGCTCTCAGTTGGTCGTTGTCAACTTCTGATGGCCAGCCACCAAGCTCTTCATCTTCAAGGCTTGCGTGTCCTTTGCAAAACTTCTTGAACCATCAAATGCATTGCCAAATTCATTGTTGATGTTGCGAGTTGTCTCCAGTGCTTTACAACCCATTCTGAACTCAAATAAGAAAATCGCTTGAATTTGCTTTTTGTCTAACGTCATTTCTGTAGTCTAAAATAAATATAAAAAGCAAGTAATACGTCATTAGCAAAAAAAGTGAGAAATGTGCATTAAAATGATGTATAACATAACCACATTTAAGAATGTATTCCAATATCAAACAGCGTATTTCAGCAAACTGCAGTTACTTTTGCACCAATAATTTGTCCACGTGCAGAGCTGAGTCAGGCAAGGAGGCCCAGAGCTGGGACCCAGCACCCCACAGAAGCTGCTCAGGAGGTTCTGGGGGAGTGCCTGCCCTGGGAGGGGCCACACTGCAGACAGAAAGGTTCATACTTATCCTTTCTGAATAGGGAGAGGTTGTTAAAGAAGCTGTGCAAGGCTGCTTTGGGTCCTAGTAATCAATACAACCTATGGTCAACAGACAAAAGGCTGCCCCCTGCTTGAGAGTCAGAGAAATGCAAAAAGAGTTTATAGGCTAGACAGTGGCTCATGTGTATAATTCCAACACTCATGTCAGGGCAGGAGTTTGAAGGTGCAGTGAGCTTTGATGGAACCACTTAGGTGCAGTGAGCTTTGATGGAACTACTGCACTCCAGCCTGGATGACATTGTGAGAACTTTTCTCTAAAACACACAAAACCTTAGGCTTGCTGCAGATAAGGACCGCTGAGCCTAAGGGCCCACGCACAGGCTATTTCTTGTAAGAGAAATGGAAGAGTTTTGTGCAAGTGTGGGATTTAGAGTCCTCAGTTGTTACCTGAACTCCTCTGCCACCTACTAGCAGTGTGACCAAGGGCAGGCCACGGAACCCCTTTATGCTGCTTTTGCTCATTGGCAAAATTACCTAATGATGCAAAAGAACTAGTGAATGCAAAGAATGTAATGTAGTGCTTATAATGCTTCTTTGTATTAAAAGATCTCTGTGCCAAAAGCTGGAAACTAGGTTTAGGGCCCTTGGGTAAGCCTAAGAATCTCCTGAGAACTTGGCCCAGCAGTCAGACTCGCTGTGGTTGTGACTTTCCCCGTTGAGTTTCACTGGGATGTTCTTTCTCTGCTTCAGTCTCCCTTGAGAATGTTTTGCTGGATGTCAAGGAGCTCCAGAGGGGAATGGACTTGACCAAGAGAGAGTACACCATGCATGACCACAACACACTGCTGAAGGAGTTCATCCTCAACAATGAGGGGAAGCTGAAGAAGCTGCAGGATGATGCCAAGATTGCACAGGCAAGTATCGGTGCCCCCGAAACCTGTGAAGAGGCTGCATCCATTAAAGCTGCCTGTGGTGCAGGCCCTGGATTTGGGGAGAAATGTTCCATTTCTCTTGGTTTGTGGAGGGTAGATTTCTTGTGTAGCTATTGATTATTACAGGGGGACCATTCCCAGGGTTATTCTTGGAAGGGCCCCATCCTCATTGTCCTTTTCTAATTTGGGGCTCTCCACCCTGTCCCCCCCATCTCCCCTTTCACTTCAACACCCACTCCATTGTGGGTGCTGTATTCAGTTCAACCCACATGCATCAGGCCTGTGCTCAGCAAAGCAGTGTTCCCTGTGTATTGGGTTTCTGTAGATCTTGTCCTCAGAAATCTTACACTATACTGGGGGTTGCTGATAGGCAGGCCTGCAAAACAGAATGAACAGTACATCATCAGCAGAGGTAGAGGCAAAGTTAGGGGATGGAGACTCAGAAAGCAGATTCAGTGGAAGGGCCTCTGGTTTGTGGCAGTCTTGTATCATAGAAGAGTTCAGGCAGAGACTGAGTGTCCCCTGTGTGAAGCTGTCATAGGGAGTGTTGAAGCAAGGGAGTGGGATTTAGGATCAGAGTGACTAAGATCCCTTTTGACCTTGTTGGTTTTAAGGGGTTCTGCCACGGCCTTTGGAAACTCTTGAAAGAAAGGTTTCCTTGTTTTGTATGTGGGGTGTGTGCGTGTGTGTGTGTGCATGCATGTGTGTAGAAGTGGCAGGAGGTCCTGCAGATGAATTCCTGTGCCCCACTATTGCATTCCTCGGATTGCCTCTGCTGAGGCATTTGGAGGAAACACAGAGGTGTTAGGCAATCTTGGGAGGTAAGGGAGGTACAGCAATGCAAGGCCATGGGAGCCTGTCTCGTGGCTGCTGCTTTGCGTCAACGTTCCCCCCAAAGCATCCAGTTCAAATGCTGAACTAACGAAATTCAAGAAAAATTTGCTTCTTCACAGGATGCCTTTGATGATGTTGTGAAGTATTTTGGAGAAAACCCCAAGACAACACCACCCTCTGTCTTCTTTCCCGTCTTCGTCCGGTTTGTGAAAGCATACAAGGTATATGTTAAGGCCCTCCTTGCCCTTATTTCTCAAGCAAGCGCCCTCCTTAAGATGTGTCTGAGTCCCAGCTCTCTGCAGAGACCTCCCAGTTCCTATGGACAGCAGATCTGGGTGGCCTTCACGAGATAGCAGTCCCTGGCTCTGTGGAAGCTGAGGAACATTATGGTCCCTTTCTCCACCTAGCCAGTCCTCTGCCTCAGCCAGAAAACAAAGCTCTTGGCAGCCCCCTTGGGGCAAGAGAGATGCTCCAAGACCACCGCTGCCCCAGACTGTTCATCTTGGCAGGCAAGGTGAAGGAACTGAAAATCCAGGCCTCTTGTGGAATTGTTTATTGCGTAGAAGTGAGCTGTGGCCTGTGGCAAAGGTGCATGATATAGCAGAGGTTAAAGAGAGCCTGCTTGTGTTAGTCCTAGCACAGGGCTTAGGACCTCTTAGACCAGCATTTCTCTAGTGTGGACTGAAGGATGGTGTTTTTAAGGATGGGCACTGTGTTTCTTGGGGTGGATCAGTAAGTGGCCCTTCCTTTAAATGGGAGGCCCTCTTGGACATAATCCAGGGCTGTGGTCTTGAAAAAGCCTATGACTCAAAGAGGCATGTATCAGAAGAATTTGTCCACTTGAGAAATTACAAGAAGGTTGTTAGAAGATTTTAGCTGACCTTGGAAACACCTCAATCTATATCCTTCAGGTTTGTCTGCATGTAGCACTGATAACATTGGTGGAGGTAGGAGGAATGTTTATTGCAGAGGGGAGGAGGGATGTGGCAGGGTTCTCTACACTTTTGAGAAAATTCCCATTGGAAATAGGGGGACACTTCTCTAACACCACTAGGGGCTGCTGGCTCTGGAAAATCATTATCGGGCCTTTTACTAAAACTCAAAAAGTCAAAATATTTTTAGCCCATCTTCCCTCAGCATGACTTACTTAATGTAGCAGTAGAGATACAAGCTGCTGGTAGAGGGAACATGTCTGTGGCAGCCAGGGTGAACAGAAACACGGCACAAACTCCATGTGCCAGACTCTGAGAACTTGCACGTGACGAGAAGGCTGCAGGCCACCAACTGCTGCTGTCTGCAGTGCTTGGTAGCCCAAGCCCACTGGCTGGCTGTGCTTATGTGCTGCAGAGATAGCCTGTGCTGTGCCATTCTTTTCTCACGAAAACATGTAAGTCTAAGGTCAAAAGAGAAAATATATTTTAAAATCGGCTAAGACAGGTTGGGAAGTGGCTGGGGTTTTTCTCAAAGCCTGAGGCATCAGCAGGGATATGGGTGGAGCAGAGGAAACTTTGTAGGGACTTAGTAGGCACAGGTTGGGGTTTTAGGACATCATCCCTCTCATATAGACCAAAATGAAAACAAAAGCAATGGAGACCCAAATGTAAACTTTATTACTGATAACAGCTGGGCTGGAAGATGTGGTGTCTGTGACCTACTTCAGCTGCAAATTAGGTAGGTGACCTATCCATCAGTTCACAGCTTGACAACTAGAGGTCTCTTCAGGGAGGCCAGCTTCAAAAGAAAGACTGCCCAAGAGGGCTGAGCTGAGGTGAGCCTATTCACTTTCTTCTAGATTCATCAGACTAGTCACACTGCCTCCCTTGGGAAGGAGTGAGGCATGGGAGAGTCCAAGAGTGTCACTCTGGCGAGGCCATGAAAAGAAATGAGGGTTTTTGCCTAAAAATAGGCAGAAAGCAGAAGAATCTTAGATCCTGCTATCAGAGGAGCTCTAGGTAGGCAGACTGTCTCTGAAAGGAAAACAAAATCACTGAGCACAGCTGCCAGGATGGTAGGTGCCCACCAGTGTGTGGGACAGAGACTAAGAGGAAGTTCAAACAGGGAGAGGATCATCAGGAAAGGGCTTCTGGATGAATCTCAGCTCCCAGCTTTTAAAGAGATGTGACAGATAGCGTAGCCCAGAAGCAGAGCTAAATACAGGCATGAAGTGTAGATCTTCTCAACCTTCCATTTATTCTAATTCTCAACTCACTAAGGATGCCTGAAGAATAACTTTTAAAAATCTTGGTTGCTATCATTCCCATTAACATGATCTTTCTGGTTCTTTTGATTTATCCAGCAAGCAGAAGAGGAAAACGAGCTTAGGAAAAAGCAGGAACAAGCTCTCATGGAAAAACTCCTGGAGCAAGAAGCTCTGATGGAGCAGCAGGATCCAAAGGTAAGAAATGCCACGCTCATGAGACAGGTCCGTGAGGAGAGGCTGAGAGGGTTCTTTAGAGCAAGCCATAGGAAGGACCAGCAAGCCAAGTGTGCCCAGGATCCTCATCACTTCCTTCTGGTGCCTGGACACTTGGCAAATGGAAATATGGTCATTACTTTGTTCCACAACCACTGGAATGAGGCTAAGAGCATGTTTGTGTAGCATATCCAAGCTCATAGACATCTGGAAATGAGTTGGATATACAGAGAGGCCACACCAGATGACCCAGTGACGGAAGGGCTTAGAGCATAAAGGCTGGCAGTGCATAAAGTTTTCTTCATTGTGATCCCTGGTAACACAGTTGACGTCTGTAGTCGTTACCAGTTGTCTCTTGTTGCCGCGAGGTGAAGTTTTGTGTGTTTGTTAGTGAAAGTTTCTGTTTCCTTCCCAAAAACTTGAGTTTTCTGCATTTGAGCAGAATGTGGGATGTGTGTGTTTTTGGCCAAAGCTGCTTATTAGTAACATAATGCTCAGGCACATTTTGCATTTTCACAAACTCCTAATGGGTGCTGTCCTCACTAATCTCTGCCCTTCTTTCTTCTCAGTCTCCTTCTCATAAATCAAAGAGGCAGCAGCAAGAGTTAATTGCAGAATTAAGACGACGACAAGTTAAAGATAACAGACATGTATATGAGGGAAAAGATGGTGCCATTGAAGATATTATCACAGGTAAAAGATACTTCTTCACTGTGGCTCGTGGAGATCCCACTGGCCTTACCTAGACTGGGATGCATGCAGATTTTGCAGCTTCTTTTGTCCAGGGTTGTCAAGTTCATTAGTTGACTTTATTGACACCCAGAGTGATGCAGACAGGGTCTGAAGTCTGTTAAAACAGCAGCATGTATACTGCCCCAATACTCTGCATTGGAACCCTGCAGGTTTCAGCCGAGCTCCTTGATTTAAAGGATTTCCATTGTTATTGATATGTCATAATGCTCCATTTTTTTTTTCCCTCGCGGCCACACCTAGCCACCTGCCTGATTAATAAACACTGTGAACAAGACCCATTCAGCAATGTACTAATCACAGTCCATGAATGCTCTTTAAAAGCCTCTTTACTCATTCAAAGTAACTGAAGTCAGTAGGTACTTTAATTTGGATGAGCCAACAGGCTTCCAGCCCAGGGTTGGGAACTAGTTTTATCAGCCAAGAATTGTGTTAACCCAGCCTGGTTCTTGTCTGATTAAATTAGCTTAATGCTATCTCCTCAAACCAATTCTGCCAGATTTCTGTACTTCCTTTTACAGATCAGAATAATAACTTGGGCACTAGTAGCAGAGGCCACAAGTGACTTTTCTTTCATGTCTGTTGCACATGAATGTTGCTTGTAAGCTTCCAGATGCTTATAGCTTTTTATAATGGGACAGTCCAATAATATGCAGAAGTACTGAAAATAGTATGATGAGGTCCCATATATCCCTCATCCACTTCAAAAATTATGAACTCATGGCCAGTCTTGTTATACGTACACTCTACCTACCCCCATATCCAACCCTTGACAACCAAGACGTAGAATTTCATTTGGAAATATTTCAGTATGTATCTTCAAAAGGACTCTTATAAAAACAAAAACATACTTTACACCATTATCACATCTAACCAAGAATCCCTTAATATCAGATATCTGATATTAAGTTCACATTTCCCCAACTGTCCTGATTTTTAAAAATAGAATTCCTAGACTCTTGATGTCTCATTTCTTTTTATTTTTATTTTTGAGACGGAGTCTCGCCCTGTTGCCCAGGCTGGAGTGCAGTGGCGCTATCTCGGCTCACTGCAAGCTCCACCTCCTGGGTTCACGCCATTCTCCTGCCTCAGCCTCCCAAGTAGCTGGGACTACAGGCACCTGCCACCACGCCCGGCTAATTTTTTTTGTACTCTTAGTAGAGACAGGGTTTCACCATGTTAGCCAGGAAGGTCTCAATCTCCTGACCTCGTGATCTGCCCGCCTTGGCCACCCAAAGTGCTAGGATTACAGGTATGAGCCACCGCGCCCGGCCTGTCTCATTTCTTGTTATAGCTTAGTGAACATTGTACACTGGGATCCTAAATGGTCAAAACCACGAATTTTTTTCTCAACAGCTCAAACCCAGGGAAATTAAATACATAGGTTCAGTGATTAGGTAGATTAGACAGATTAAAAAGGAAGTGAATAATGAATTCCCTGCCAGATTAAAGCAGTGTAGGTCTTAAGTGGATAGTCAGTGGCTGATGCAAATGCCATTCTCTACACATGGCACACACACTCTGCACGTGTGCCTGTTGGTATTTCAGTGTACATAATGCAGGGGCTTGTAGATGCCCCCCCAGATAAAACCTTCAATATAGCACCTCTCCTTGCCTCCTCCATGCTGGGGGAGAAACTCCACTCTAAGCAAGACCAGGAACAGACTTCCTTCCTAGGTAAGCACTTTTTGGTCTCAGTGCCATAAAATGAACTTGTAGTCAGGGAAGCATCCAGCCTTGCTCATTAAGAACTTGGAGTTCCTGGCCGGGTGCGGTGGCCCATGCCTGTAATCCTAAGTACTTTGGGAGGGTGAGGCAGGTGGATCACTTGAGGTCAGGACTTCAAAACCAGCCTGGCCACATGATAAAACCCTATCACTACTAAAAATTCAAAAATCTTAGCCAGGCATGGTGGCTGGTGCCTATAATCCCAGCTACTTGGGAGGCCGAGACAGGAGAACTGCTTGAACCCGGGAGGTGGAGGTTGCAGTGAGGTGAGATCGCGCCACTTCACTCCAGCCTGGGCAACAGAGCGAGACCCTGTCTTAAAAAAACAAAGCAAAACAAAAAAAAACAAAGAACTTGGAGTTCCTTTTTTATTAGCATGTCCTCCATCCCAATTACACCTGGCTTTATAAAATGAATGTAATGTACGTTTTCTATTTGCTTGATCTAAGTCATTAATCTACTAGAAGAGGGGAATGAATATCTGTTTATAGGGTGGTTTTTATCCTCCTTGGAACATTTTTCATTTTCTGACTCACCCCAAAGCCCCAGATAAACTCCTTTGTACCTTTATGAACTAACTTGAGTATATATTGCCTTCCCCCTTTCCTGCCCGTCTCCCCCAACCCCCATCCCCCATCCCCAGGTATGATTAACAATGCACTAACCATGTACTAATGCAATAGATCTTGGCTTTTTATTCTCTTCTGTTTGTGTTGTTTGGCTGTCATTTTCAATGCAGTGCTGAAGACTGTGCCCTTTACTGCTCGCACCGCCAAGCGTGGCTCTCGGTTTTTCTGCGAACCTGTTCTCACTGAGGAATACCATTACTAAACTATCACTCTTTCTCACCTGATGCTCTTAAAAGGTTGCTACAGGTTTTTTGATCTCTTATGTCCCCCTCTGTGTGTCTGTCAGGGCCCACCAACATGCTAGCATGGTATTGCCATCTCCATCATGTTGTATTTTGTGTTGCTCTCATGCTGCATGGTTTTGCATTTCAATCATTATTGCTCACTCACTGCCACTTTCAATACATGTATGTATTCACATTGCTGTAACAGTCTGGGTGTGTTTGACAGTTGAATTCATAGAATTGTTCACAGAAATTTTCAGAAAAATAGAGCAAAAATACTAAGAGCACTTCTTTGAGAATCAGGATTGGTACCAAGTAGATTGCTTATAAGATTTTTGAGCTAATGTCTTTCAACACAATATAATAGCCATTAATAACAATAACTGCTATACCTAACGTATTAAGAACTTCCTGTGTTCAGGTTGGATGCAGTGGCACACACCTGTAATCCCAGTACTTTGAGAGGCTGAGGCAAAAGGATCACTTGAGCCCAGAAGTTTGAGACCAGCCTGGATAACATAGTAAAACCCCATCTTTACAAAAAACACAAAAATTAGCTGGGCGTGGTAGTGCACACTTGTAATCCCAGCTACCTGGGAGGCTGAGGTGGGAGCATTGCTTGAACCCAGGAGGTGGAGGTTGTGGTGAGTGGAGATCCTGCCACTGCACTCCAGCCTCGACAACAGAGTGAGACCCTGTCTCAAACAAAACAAAAAAACAAAACAGAAACCCACAAAACGTACTGTTCTAGTAGGTTTACAGATATTAACCTAGCCCTTTTATCCCGTACCCAGTTAATATGCTTTGATAGCATAATCACCTGCCATATGAAAGTGCTCAGGAATGCAAAGTGTTCTAAAGTACAAAATGACTTGCAGAAGGAACTGTAAACTATGCACAGCTGCAGATTGGGCCTTTCTTAACTCTCTTATACATCCACAGTGTGATGGAACTCGTAATACGAGCTTAACACAGGGAGCCCTTTTGACCTAGCTTGTATATGTAGATATAGGCAATCCATAGCTTTATGACACCCTACCTTAGGTAGGCCACCTCTATTCCTTCTGAATGTCATGCCCATGTTCAACTATCAGTAATTCCATGTTGGAGCAAAGCTGTGAGGCAGGACATGAATACAAAGGCTTAGATGCTCCCACTGTCATATCTCATTCACGTATCTTCACTGTTCCATGTCAAACCCACGCTCTACCTTCTGTGATCAGATCACATCTTGACCTGCTTCTTTGGTCAGGATGGTGGCACCAGAAATACTAACAGCAAATATCATTGGAAAATGCCACTGTTTTTAAACTGGGGGGAAAAAAACGATCAAACTTTTCAAAGTAACTTCCTGGGCTTAGTTCTTGATGCCTAATAAGAAACGAACTTCTCAGGCCGGGCGACGTGGCTCAAGCCTGTAATCCCAGCACTTTGGGAGGCCGAGACGGGTGGATCATGAGGTCAGGAGATCAAGACCATCCTGGCGAACACGGTGAAACCCCGTCTCTACTGAAAAATACAAAAACTAGCCGGGCGAGGTGGCGGGCGGCTGTAGTTCCAGCTACTTGGGAGGCTGAGCCAGGAGAATGGCGTGAACCTGGGAGGCGGAGCTTGCAGTGAGCTGAGATCCGGCCACTGCACTCCAGCCTGGGCAACAGCGCGAGACTCCGTCTCAAAAAAAAAAAAAAAAAAAAAAAAAAAAAAAAAAAAAAAAAAAAAAAAAAAAACCGAACTTCTCTTCAGTGTCTAGTTGATTAGCAAAGAGACAAGGGGAAGCACATACTCTAACGGGACATAGCCATTGACTCCTGTGCTGAGATTGACATGGAATTGGGTATGTGTTTATTTTGTGGCATAACTATTCTATGAATTGCACTTATGTATGTTCTTCTATCTCTAATAGCAAAGGACATAGAGTGTCATTGCCTGCTCTGCAGTGTACTTACCCACCAGTGCTTATTAACAGGCTAGAAAACTTGTCATCTGCTTGGCTGATGTTTGTATCAGTTTTGCTGCTGGACTACATCTTTCTGGAGCCAATCTTCAAAGCAGCTTGGAACTGGGTGGTCAGAGAGCTGGGTGGGAAGATGCACTCATCCTTCCCTTATTTGATCTAACACTTCTTGTAGTAATGGCTTCCCATTCTCTTTCTCTGTTGGCTAACATGCCTGGGAATGTTGAGCACTAAGTTGAGTTGCTTTCCATTTTCATCCCATTTTTTCTTAACCATCATTTTGTGTTTTTGTTTTTTTTCTGTTTAGCCTTAAAGAAGAATAATATCACTAAATTTCCAAATGTTCACTCGAGGGTAAGGATTTCTTCTAGCACACCGGTGGTGGAGGATACACAGAGCTGGCAAGCATCACTTTTTACTTAGCTTCCTCCTCTCTCTGTATGCAGATCAATGGTTTCAATCTATGGCTGAGGGTAATACTGGTGAGAATCTGACCAGGGAGTTTTTGTACCTCACACTCCAATGATGCAGGGATTGAGCCTCTCTACTGGACTCTTTCTCAGCCTGCTTTTAACTTCTCAAGTGTGATGGCTTGGGCAAGGGTATTTGCTGATGATTGTATTTGCTTTGAGTGCTGGGCTGTCCTTCCCTTACCCCCGTCTTGGCCTTTGAGTTACTCAGTTAAACCCATTTTGATCTGAAGCGACTGAAATCAGGTCCTGGCCAGGGAATATGAACTAAAGCCTTTGAAGGATTAAGATCTTTAGAACTAATTGCTCGGTTGAAGAACCACAGAGCTACATATGAGGCAAAAGTGTAATTCTGGCCTTCCATTGCCAGTGTGGGATAGGAAGCAGAGGCTTGAGAGGATTGGGGTATGTAAAACTATTTTTTCCTTAAATTTAAGAGTAGAGGCTGGGCACGGTGGCTCACACCTGTAATCTGTAATCCCAGCATTTTGGGAGGCCAAGACAGGCAAATCGCTTGAGTTCAAGATCACCCTAGGCAATGAAGCGAAACCCCCGTCTCTACAAAAAAAATACAAAAGTTAGCCAGGCATGCTGGCAAATGCCTGTAGCCCAGCTACGCGAGAGGCTGAGGTGGGCAGATCGCTTGAGCTCAGGAAGTGGATGCTGCAGTGAGTAGATATCCACCACTACACTCCAGCCTGGGTGACAAAGACTGTCCTCCCCCGACAACCCCCCAGGAAAGAGTAGGGCAGGGTCACACAAATTCCCATGAGTCAAGGAGCCAGGAAGGTAACAGGCCTGGTAGGAACTGTGCTGAACCTAGAGCACAAATCTTAGCTCCAGCTTCTTTTTGCTGTGTAGGAATTGGGGCCCGGTTTTGCCAGATCTTCCAATTTTTCAAAGAAGCCAGAAACCCAGGTCTTTATGTTAATTACCAATTTAAACATCAGGAAACTTTATTTTAAAATGTGAGGGGGGGGCACCGTGGAGCAAACATTCTGTGGGTCAAATGTGGTCCATCAGCTCCACTTTCAACTTGTTGAGTAGATAAAGGGATACAAAGGATTCAATTTGATTTAATTCTGTTATTTGTTTGTATTTCCCTTTCTAAAGATACCATGTATTCTAGCAGAAGTCAACAATACTAAGCTAATGAAAGGGAATTAAATACTAATTAAACAAAACAAGAGGAAAAGTATAAAGCCTGCTTTACTTTTTGCACTATGCCCTGACTTCATCAAAGGGAGGCTGCATAGCCTAGCCTGCTGGCTAGGTTACCTGACTTACTCAAGAAAGCTTGCCTTCATACTGAGTTCTTGCATAAAATTCCTCTGCTCATCCCTTCATGACGACAGAGCAATGCCTGTTTGGACTGGTATGCGGTGATTGATTCATTCATTTAACAAGGATTTTCTTATGCAGGAGGGCCCAGACAACTTCTCCTTGCTGACATAACGTAAAAAGTATTGGGTGGTAGAGCTCTGTAGTCCCCGCTTCTCAGGAGGCTGAGGTGGGAGAATCACTTGAGACTGGTTCAAGTCTGGCCTAGACCACATAACAAGACCTCATTTCTTAAAAAAGGTGGCCGAAAAGGATGTCAGGGAATAGATTATGTTAGTTTACATTTAATGGTTAATTGAACATTATTTTGTTTAAAATTTACAAAATAATAAACTCAGCTAGCTTAATGGAATGAAAATCGAGTCCCTTATCTGCAAAGTGAAAGCCTTTAGGTTCTTGTTACAACTGCAAGGATAAGATGGGACAGGACAGTCTGGTTTATTAATTTTGCAGTGTAAAATTTACTGCAATTACTGTTTATTCATTCAGGCTTCCAGAAACAAAAAAATTAAGCTACAGCTGCTTCTAATTTAAGAAACATTTCAAAGTAAGACTTCAGCTAGACTCTGGCCAGTGACAGAAATAATCTGTATTTTTCTCTCAAAGTCCTAGAATCCTACCAGTATTACACCCTATTTTGTTTGATTGTAAATATTGAAGGCAAATGTTTATGTCTTTGATTCAATGCTCGGTGAGTTTGAAGGGCCCATTAGCTGACTTTTCCACACAAGCTGCTTTGATTGGCTGCCAGCTGGCCTTTGTCTTGCTTAGACACATGCTATTAAAGGTTGCTATTCTCTCACTGGCACTCTCCTCTTTACAGATCTTAGAAACCAACCATACAGACGAGCCGATGCGGTGAGGAGAAGCGTCAGGCGGCGCTTTGATGATCAGAACTTGCGTTCTGTTAATGGTGCCGAAATAACAATGTGAACCTGAGACCGGCCTGCATGAATACAGGGTGTGCGTGAATGAAATTGCCCACATGAACTTTATGTGCTACCATTTAACTGCAGCCTTGTACACACAAAAAATATTCTTAAGGGCTCAGATTTAGCAAACACAAAATAATTTTAAAATGAGCTCTCCTTTCAACCCTTGTTAACAAGTGCCTAAAAATGGAAGTACCTGTTCAGATTAATCAAAGCAATAGGATTTGATTTGATTAGGTATCTTTTTACACCAGTATGTTATTGTTTTTTTAACCAAAATGTAAATTTCTTATTAAACTCATTACCTGCCATTGTGATTGTCCCATGATGGCCCACCTGGTTTCCTGATGTTGTAAATAACATGAATGCATCTGCTGTGAGTCCTTTGCTGAGATGTCTTTGAAGGAATTTTGTTTTAGCCATATCCATCAACTTTGTATTTTACTTGCAACTTGGAAGAAGGAAAAAGTCACATGATGAGACTCCTTGTGTCTATAACCAGGCCCTGGCAAAGTGCAAACAGGATGCAATTGCAGTGGCACAAAGGTCACTCAACCCTTTGTTTCCAGTTTCACATTCTACTACTACTGTGCTAGAGAACGATGCTCTGTGAGAGGCATTCACCGGTATGAATGTGGGGATATAATGTATAAGACTTAGTTGTAGTACTGTGTTCTTCAGCTAGAGGCAGCTTTTAAATAATGCAAGTGTATTTATTAGCACTAAAATTAACATCTCAGTAATCAGTATTAGCATTTCTGAGGACCATTATTAATTCTGAGAACAGAAACTGGTGCCTTGCAAGGAAGAAGTTTACTAGCTCTATTAATAAGCATTCAAGGTTACATCTGCTAGCAGAGTAGTGTTAGGAACCTGGCCTTTTTCTCCTCTGACAATCGCAATTTTTTCTTATTTTCTGTAAATTGGAGAAGATACACTTGGCATTGTGTATCAGGGCTAACTTGTTCATGCATTTCCCAGACTACTTATGGGGAATTGCAGTTAAATTGCTAAAAAGTACTAACGTGGTATTAAGCTTAAATAATATGTAATGGGACTAAATGGCCCACTAAGCCACTGTTATTTTTCCTTCCTCTCTGGCAGGGCACTTGATCCATTCCAAAGTCAAAAACTGGACTGAAGCTAAATTTGTACTTTTCATAATATACATTCTGCTTCTGGCTTATCTTCTTGGTACATCAATATATTAATTGTAAAGTTTATTGTATAGTATTTAACCGCTGAAGTTCCTATTTTATGTTGTGCTTATGTGAACCCCTTGGTGAAGGTCCCTTTTCCTTGGATGTGTAGTTATATGATCTTTTTAAATGTACAGATATTTTGCTATAAAATTGGTGCAGTTTTTTATGGTTTTTACACTTCTCTTTAATTCCCACCTAAGCCTCTGGGTAATATTGTAAATATTGTTTTAAAATGCATCAGCCTATGCTATACAATCTGAATGTTATTTTAACTTATAGTTTTTTTTAATATATATATTTAACTACAAGGACAGTTTAGGGAACAAGTTACCTACCACATTTCACTTTAGTGTACCTATTTACAGAAAGATTAAACTGCCACCTGCAGGCACATTCCCATATATGTGTACTTTAAAAAGAACATGCCAAGATTTTGTCTTTCTGTGGACTCAACAACATTCACTTTGATTAAAAATAGCAATTTGACCAAGTTGGACTTCCACTACAAAGCAGCTGTTTTCCAAAGTTCAATGCTGACATATATATGTTAAAATAATTTCCTATTTATTCATCTACAAATAGACATCGTTGGCATGTTCTTTTCTGTTTGTCTATTAATGGGCCTGCTTCTTAGCAATATTAGAATGTTTTATAAAAGCAATTCATGTTACTTTTCTGGTCTTTTCATGGCATATGAGCAAATAAACTATTTACACTACTATTCTGTAATATGTCATAATCTTTCAATGGTACAATTTAGGGGGTTTTAGCAATATTATGTGGACTTACTTACCTTCTAGAAACACATATATCTATCTTGCTATTTGAACTCAGAATCCAAATATACTTGGTAAACTTCAAGAAGGATTCCTCCCTATGTGAAAAATCTTGACCACTTGCTATAAAAAACATAGAAAATGGATCTTGGAAATAAGACTACATCTCCAAAATTGTATTTAGAAACATACAGCTTCTGGGGAAACAGCACCTTTGTTTGGTGAAATGCCACAACCCCCCCAGCAGTCCCACCAAATGTTTCAATTAGGACGTTGTACAAATAAAGATAATAGGCTATATATGAACTGCACAGTTAACACTGCACCCAACAACCATACCAGTTGTCAAGGTGCACAAGCAGTTTGGCCCCCACTGCACAAATGGACTTACATTTGTAAGAAAACTCCCATTCATCAAAAGTTTATGTGTAACATTTCATGTTTTTATGGAAACAAGGAAAATTTTAAATTTAGAATACCTTTCAAGTGGCTTAAATTTAGACATATAAATTACAGTCATTTAAGGAAGTATTATAATTTATATAATTAGTGTGACAACCACCACAGTGTACTTTGCATTTGTCACACATAGCTGCTTACAGATTAACGGCAATAATCTTTATTCCTCACAAGAAGCCTGTGAGGTATTTAACACTGTTGTGCACATTGGGAAACTGACTTGCCCAGGGTGCAATGTAATAATTGCCTATAATAAAGCCTTAGGTCTTTTGTTCCCAATTCAGTGCACCTTCCACTAAACCAATTATAAAATGTGTTAAAAGCTTTATTTTATGAAAGACAAAAAATTAAGTTCTGCAGTCAGTAAGGATCTCGTTTGTTTTACTATCAGACTGGTGCCTAATGGTAAAATAAAAATCTTTTAATATTCCACAAATTCAGAATGTTTTCAAACTCAACTATAGCAGTAAGTTCAAATGAGGCAGAGGGAGTAACATTCATCTTTTAAAAGGTATTTATCAATAACTTTGAATTAAATACTCACGTTCCCCACTCCCTATCATGTAACACTAAAATTCACTGCAATGCCCAGTGACCATCCTGACTCAACTCTGCTCTCAATAGAATGGGGCTTAATATCCATCACTGACTCTGCTTTGGTTCAACATACTGGAATCATCTCTGTAGAATGAGGTGATCTTACACTGAAAAATAGATACACTTTTATACTAGCTCCATAATCCACATTTCGTTGTTTGTTAGACAAGGTCTGGCTCTATCACAGTGGTGCAATGCAGTGGTGCAATCCTGGCTCAGGGTGACCTCTGCCTCTCGGGCTCAAGCCATCCTCGTACTTCAGCCTCCTGAGTAGCTGGGACTATAGACACGCACAACCACACCTGGCTAACTTTTGTAGAAATGGGGTTTTGCCATGTTGCCCAGCCTGGTTTCAAACTTCTGAGCTCAAGTGATCTGCCTGCCTTGTCCTCCCCAAGTGTTGGGATTACAGGCACAAGCTGTTGCGCCCACCCACACAGACCTATTTTAATGTTTGATAAAACTCTTCTTAGCCCTAATGTATTTCCTAATTTTTATCAGAAATGTCTCCAAAGATGAATTTAAGATTTTGTCAAAAGGATGTTTTCCATTTCTTTTTAAACTAATAGCCCTTCTATGCCCAAGAAACAAACATGTACGTGAAAGAAGTGATGGTTTTTTTTTTTTTTTTTTTAAGTCTTTTTATCAAGAAAAAGAGGAATTACACTGAGAAAACATAACGTGGGCCTCTAGCAACTCTCACAGTATAGAGCTTGCTGCCTGAGTGGTGCTTAAAGGAAAAAACTGACACAAATCCAATTTAGTAAAAGATGAAACTTTTTCTAATAAATTATATTTATTTACAAAAGGTCTAATTTTATATAACTATGAGGTTCTTTTACATCAGAATAATATATAAACAGAGGTGAAAATCTGGTAATTACAAACACAGAAAATAGAAACCTTGTTCCCTTATTACTCACCTTTCAGAACAAGTCCTTGGCTCAGTTGTAGAGGTAGGGAAGACCAACACCTACCGAAGTTTGCAGGCAGGAGCCCCCAAAAATGTTTATAAATAACACATTTAGATACCCTAAGGAACAGTAGTGAAGAATAGCATCAAGGAATGGCTTAGTTTGAATCTGATCTATTCGCCAGCCACTCAATGTTTTCATTGGCCATGACTAGGGGCAGGGAGGATTAGCCAGTATGAATGTCAACTTTACAAGTAGGGTAATTACCATCAAATTAACAATTACCAATCACTAGCACTGAGATGGCCTTGAACTAGATCCTACTGAGAATCACAAAACAGTTTTGATAGTCTTTATATGGCAAGTTTAAAAAGCAGAGAAGCTATTATACCTAAGTTTCTTAAAATGGAGGGTTAGGGAGAATGTGTGGGTAATTACAGCAAAATCATCTCTCACTTTCCACCTCAAAGACGGCTCCAAAAAACTGAGCGCCTGACATGTCACCATGTTTCAGCCCTATTCAAAAATAGCCCAAAATGATTATTTTCAACTTCAAATTGTATGTTCTCACAAGTTTTGGACATGTCTGAAGTAAAAGCTAAGGTACAGTCACAAGACCTTATTTTAGGTGCACTTCAATTATGACCGTGACTTTAGTGATGGGTTAGTATGGTTTATTGCAATGATGCTTTTATAAGCCCTTTAATACAGATGATGGGTACCATGGATGCCAGATGAATACATATTTCAACTAATATTTTACATTCATTCCCAAAGTGCCTATTATGTGCCAGGCACTGTCCTATTCCACAAGGATATATAACAGTAAGTGAACCAGACAAATCCCTGCCACCGAGCAACTTACATGACCACCAGTTAAGTCGAAACAATTGGAAGAGTAATGTAAGAATAAAGATGGTAAGAATCATCAGACTGGTATACGCCGTTACCAAAAGCACAGAATGAGATTATAAGCCTGTTAGAACACAGTTCCATGAAAGTAAAGACATTATTTTGCTTTCATGTAAAATGAGTGTAACTTTATGTAGAGAATGTAGAATGGTTGAATTAAAATCTACCTAATACTCAGAGAAATATATACCCAAGGGAAAATAAAGAGTCTCAGATTTAAGATAGAAGGAATTAATGTACTTTGCTTCATTTTGCTTAGAAACAGTTTTAAAAGCTGAAGTTTTTTAGTTTTATAATTTATATTTCAGTTACATAATGTACTTAAATATCCCTTTTTTAAACAAGCATTCATCACTCCTCCCTGGGTACTATGTGATTACAAATAGTTTTCTCCTATATAGCATCTAAGCTTTAGAAAGAAAAAAAAAAACCACAACCCAATCTTCATATAAAGGGTTACTCCTTCTGGATGCAAAAATGAGTGGCTGCATAGCCAGGACTCAGCTGACTGTAAGACCAGAAGAAAACTGGGAACATTTAGACAAATGTTTTTTAACGCATATAATCAAATTACATAATTGAATGAAAACTGAATTACACAGTTTGAAACTAAAAACTTTCCAGAAAAATGCACACAGCTTTTTTTTTCTAGGAGTTTTTACAGTTTCTTCATCCTACCATTAACTGATTCCCTTACTTTAGGACAATCCTTTTTCATATTATAGTTGTACGAAATGAGGCCCAGTTAAGCAAAAGTCAAAAGATGACAACAGCTGTGACAAATCATTATCAAATTTACTGGGAGGCATAAAATGCACTTTTAAAGTTGGAAAACATCAATAATTTATATGCTCAAGCTACTCTGGCTAATGATAATAAAATGCCAGCTACTACGTTGAAAAAAATGTGCTGGGACCACTGCTTTTATTTAAAAGCATTACACTGTTTTACTTCAGTTAGGAAGAGTGTATACTTCATACTTGATTAGCTAAATTATCTAACTTTTCATACAAATTCAATTTTCCCACAAAGAAATATGAACTGGGAGAAAAAAATATTTCAATTCTGGATATTGAGTAAGTATGATATTAAATGTATAAGTGAATTTGATCTAATAGTTCATTAGTATTAATGACACTGAGGGAAGATAAACCCTCAACATTTTCCTAAGAATCTGAGGCGTTAATGAAAAGTATAAATTCCCCTTATCTGAAAATAAACACACTATGTTTAACTCTAATAGAACCAATATTCCAAGACGTTTCAGTTTTTACCAAACTGAAGATTTAAAAACATAACCTATTAGTTTAAAAATATTCACAGAGAACAAAATCTTATCACCTGTACCTTCAGACTGCCAAGTATCTTTCTGGCAACTAAATCCCATTTGATGGGATCCTGAAAGGGAGACAAAGGATCACAGTCACTTAAATTACATCTATTATGGCAAGGATGTTGCATTTTGAATTGCAATTTGTTTACTACTATGGTTGTTTTTAAGTCAAATAATTTTCATGGGTGAACTACAGGGAAACTTTATATTGTGTTGTAGGGATTTGCGGTTATAGTAAGATTATCTCTGTAAGAAATACAGGAATCTATTTTGAGGACATGCTAAAACATCAATAGCTTTTTATTTAAATAGAAAAATCAAAACTTTAAAGCTGTACTTTAGAAATCATTCATGGATGTAATTAAAACAATGTTTTTACAGATTCTAAAATTCTTTTGTGAAACATCACTAGTATATATTTGCCAATATAAACTGCATACTTTAAAGATTTGCCACTGACTTCCATGTCAAGTGATTGACATGATTAGCAGTATTAACTCACTACAATGGGACCTCTGAAAATTGAGTCTAGACAATTCCCTGTTGCCAAAGTTGTTATGTGTTTTGGCTCTAATATACAATAGGAGACTAATCTCAAGCAAGCAATTTGATTACTTCACATTTTCTCCAGATGAGTCTTCCTACAAAGCCTGGTCATATTTCATAGCAGAAAAATGACTTGGGAGACAAAATGAGAAACAATCCCCTCGCCCACCCCTTCAGCCTTTAAAAAGTAGACATTATATTTAATTCAAACGGGGGCAAAATGGGAAAGACACATTCTGGTCAAGTCCACTTTCAAAACTCACTAGGATGATTAAGGAAAAAAAACTTTTTGTTCTTCTAAATCCCAACTTGAAATAGAATCTCTTCAAGTGTACACATTAAAATAATAACACAGATAATACCAAAGAATAGGTGCTAAAATTTACTTATTTACTTAAAAAATCTCCTGCACTGAAGGAAAATAGTATAAATTACATTACCAACCTTCAGAAGTTAGCATGTAGAGTATTCTGTCTTCAAACCATTGCCTCTCTAAAATAGTCTGTAAAAAATTCATAGGTGAAAAACAAATCTAGGGACCTCAAATGCACTGATTTATATATTCTTAAATATTAAAAAAGGAAAGTAAACTAGCTGTGTGGGTAAGATGAAGCAAAATTTCAGGGATTTAGTACCTTTAAAATGATCATACAATTTCTTTAGAGCTGAGTAGTTTAAGTAGAAATAAATACTAGTACACACTAGAAGAGAAGGTTTAATAATTGATAAAAATGTACAAAAATATTCAAATCAGAAATGCTTTAGAATGTGTACCACGAAGTCAATACTTCTCAGTGAGTAGGGAAGGCAAAATACTTCCTCAATAGCGGGGGAAAAAAGCAAGAGAAAGACTGAATTTAGAAAAAAAAGACAACTGTTAAAGAAAATGTTTAAGTCAACTGTTTTTTTTTTTTTTTTTTTTTTTTTTTTTTTTTTTAAGACAAGGATATTGCAACTATCACTTAAAGTCTGGTGGCACATTCTTTAGTAGTAGGTCCTTAAGGCAATATATTTAAATTAATTTACAATTTGATGTTAAAGTTTTTTTTAAACATCACCTCAAAATAGATGCTCAAAATAATGCCCTCACAATAGCCTTTGTAAAATGTATTCAGATGTTTGATAAAAAATAATGGTGGCTTTATATTACAGTAGTGCTCATTAGCACCACTATAATTAAGGGTCTACCAAGTTTCCAGCAAAACCACCTATTTCTTAGGAGTTTCACCATAAAAGATCACATTGGCTTTAACCAGTTGGGTAGTGCACAAAAAAGCAGTTTTATCAGTTGCTGGTGCTTTTTTTGTACTACTATATTATCAAAAAATTTTTCATTATATCTTCAAAATCCAGCTTCTATAAAGTAAATCAAATCACCTCATGACTTAGATTTTAGAACAAAGTAGAGACATCTGCAGTTATCAGTAAATTGCCACCTTTAATCCATCCTACAGTGCCCTGTGAAAGGGTCACAGAAAGACAGTTATGACTGTATGAAAATATGATTCTTGATACAGAATCAAAAGTTATTTTCAATTTCCTTTGCTTTTATAAAGTCCACGATAACAATACTTAAATGCACTTTTTTTTTCCTGTGATATAATTAAAACCCAGTGTTACTTCAGTTGAACTTAAAATAGAGTCCCTGGTCTGAATCAGACTTTAAATCATACTGTAAACATATATTTGGTATAATTTATTGATCATCATCCAGTTGCTCCAAAAGGGTTCTTCTGCGCTTTTCCAATTCCCCTTCACTCAGTTCACTGCCAGAAGTATCCCAATTACCCTGAAAAGACATTGATTACAATTATAGTTGACATCAGTACAAAGAGTTAGTTTAAGGGCTGAGCCTGTGAAAAAAGAATCCAATTATCTATATAAATTCTCTTCCAAAGAAACACATTTCAGAGTATAAAGACTGTGTGAATATGAAACAATATTTCCATTTAATGGAAGCCAGGTATTCATTTCCTAGATAATATATTCCTTGCTAATGTTTTTTTGGAGACCAAGTCTTGTTCTTGTTACCCAGGCTCATCTCGGCTCACTGCAACCTCTGCCTCCCAGTTCAAGCAATTCTCCTGCCTCAGCCTCCCGAGTAGCTGGGATTACAAGCGTCTGCCACCACACCCAGCTAATTTCTGTATTTTTAGTAGAGACGGGGTTTTGCCATGTTGGCCAGGCTGGTCTCGACTCCTGACCTCGTGATCTGCCCACCTCGGCTTCCCAAAGTGCTAGGATTACAGGCATGAGCCACCGCGCCTGGCCTATTCCTTGCTAATTTTGTAGCTTCCCCCTGGTTCCAGAAGTATCATCACAGAAACAGAAGTAGTATGCTTTAAGCGTATGAATTTCTGTGCCAAATACATACACAAGACTTATGAGCAGGACAAGATTTAGGCTGAACAAACAAAAATAAAACTGCACTGTATGTGAGACACAACCTTTGAAAAGTGGGATAGTTCACATATTGTCCTCTTTCACTCCAGGGATTTCATTTAACCCACCATAAGCTGCTAAAAAGTACAAAGGAAGCATTCACTCTTCACTTACTATGTGACTCAAACTCACCTGTTTCAGCTCTAAAAAAATCCCACCCTATACCAACGAATCAGAATATCCAGAGATCCCTAATAGGGTTTTATCTACATAGCTTATGCTCTCCAGTGATGATTCATAGGCATTTACCCTTGCTAAACCCACAGTATTTGTATTAGGTTCTGTCATTCATATATACATATATTTGAAAACGACTAATTATGTAATCTGTTAGTGAAATAATTAACTTTGGCTTATATTCTCCTCTCCTATTTTTTTGCCCTTCCTCCACCCCAAATCACTATTCCTAAAAGTTACTGAATTGCTACTTTTTGAAACAAAGGATTTAATGACAGTGACAACTGCAGACATCTGTAGAATCCCAGATTTAGTCTCTCACTTAAACATTTGAGAATTAGGTAAAACATGTCCAGTGGCACTTCTTAGTGACCATATCCTTTCTTAGTGAGTTAAGGCTATCGTTATAAAATGCTATATTTAAAAATGTCAAATTTAGGAGAATCAAATGTAGGATCATTCATGACCAAAAACTATCACAGTGTGTGAAATGTAGTTAACTGAATTTTCACTGTTTTCTTCAATTGTAGCACACTTGGAAAAGTCTATTCTTTCAACACCATCATGGTTTAACCAAAGAATCCATTTTTGCATTTTGAAAATACAGGTAGGAAACAATTCTAAATACTTACAGAATCCTTTCCAGTCTTTTTCTTAGGCGATTTGTGTTTTGATTCTGATCTTTGTCTAGTTCTGTCTTTTTCACTTTCCCGATCTTTTTCTTTTTTATCCTTCTCTCGCTCAGCATCGGATTCTGGAGAGTCCTGAATGAATAGAAAACAACAGGTTAGCATTTTGATGAAGATACCATTCTTATATAGGTAATTCTTATATAAGTAATACTTAAGAACATCTACGTATAACAGTTTATGTGTTCTTAGAGAGAATGTGAATTGTTAACCTCAAGGATTAAGTAAAATTTACCCAAGATTCAAGGGGGACAGCTTTCCCTTGGGAAGGATAATATTCTAACAGGATAAAATACCACTCAGGAGACTTACTACCACATCAGATGTGGTAATATCTATTATGTAAATACAGAGACATATTACATTTTTCTACTAACTCAGTATAATACTGGTTTATACATGTACCTAGGATACTGCTGTTAGCTTTAACACATAAGGCAGACAGCTGTACTAATAAAATTTTCTTGAAATTGCTGAGTAGGAATTATTTAAAATTTAACGTTAATGCTTAAATAGATGGCTCTTCATTAAATATACACAAATTCAAATAAAAAAAAATGTAACTCAACAGGTTTGTGGTGATACCCAGGCCTTCACATTTTGAAAAAGCTCCTTAGGTGGATCCTAATGTACACCAAAGATTAAGACCTACAAGCGTAGGTGGTTCTCAACAACAGCTTCAATCTACACATACACACAAATATACATACATACACAGAGACACATGCACGTACAAGAGTCTCTTTTCTAGAAGATTAATTTTAAAGACCGGGATGGGGATCCTAACACTGGTGTGTGTATTATTTCAAAGCTCACCAAATGATTTTAAGGGATGATTAAGGTTAAGAGCGACAACAATGTGCCCACCTGAACTGTCCTGGGCTGCAAAGAACTAGATAGAAAAAGGTTCTATGATCTCTGAGGAAGTTAAGGGCGAACACCTAGGTGAAATGTAAAAATTAGAAGCTTGCTTACAGATTTATGTCTCCTCTTCTTACTTTTCTTCTTATGCTTTTTTGACTTTTTGTAACTTCTCTCTGAGCAGCATAAAAGGAAAAAAAAATGTCAGAATTTGAGTATATCAGTATAAATGATTTAATCAAATAAACAGAAATGCTCACCAGACTCTGCACTAGAAGAATGTTCTGAAGCAGAACGAGACTCTGATCGTTGTCTTTTTTTCTTTGAATGGCTATCATCATCATCTGAATCTGACCCCTAAAAAATACAAATAATTTCATTCATAATAATGCTAACACTTTAATACACTCATCGTGCCATAACTTTAATATACTCTTGGTACAATAAATTCCCTTACCGATCGAGAGCGGGAACGTTTCCTATGATGTTTTTTAGATTTCTTAGAATGTTTCTTGTTCTTTGAATGATGATGCTGACATTCATGCTACGGGGACAAAAAAAAATTTCAAGAATTTATACTTACTGTACACAGACTGTAAAGAATCTTTAAAAAGCCACGGAAGTAAGTTCTTAGAGTAAAACTCCACAATATATAGAAATGTAATCCCTTGAAACTGCAAAGAATTGTCACTTCAATTTTTTTTCTGTTCCTTCTTGCCCATTCTATACCCACTCATTTAGACATCTAAACAAAACAATGTTAAAAACTATTAGTAGAAAAAGTAGGTTTCTTTTGTTTTTGTTTTGAGACAAAGTCTCGCTCTATCACCCAGGCTGGAGTGCAGTGGTACGATTTTGGCTCAGTGCAACCTCTGCTTCCCAGGTTCAAGCAATTCTCCTGCCTCAGCCTCCCAAGTAGCTGGGACTACAGGCACGCAACACCACGCCTGGTTAATTTTTCTACTTTGGTAGAGACAGGGTTTCACCATGTTGGCCAGGCTGGGCTCGAACTCCTGACCTCAGGTGATCCACGCGCCTCGGCCTCTCAAAGTGCTGGGGTGGGATTACAGCAATGCGAGCCACTGCACCCAGCTGAAAAAGTTATTTATTTATTTATTTATTTATTTATTTATTTATTTATAAGACAGAATCTCACTCTGTCACCCAGGCTGGAATGCAGTGGCACGATCTCAGCTCACTGCAAGCTCCGCCTCCCGGATTCACGCCATTCTCCTGCCTCAGCCTCCCAAGTAGCTGGGATTACAGGTGCCTGCCACCATGCCCAGCTAATTTTTTGTATTTTTAGTAGAGACGGGGTTTCACCGTGTTAGCCAGGATGGTCTCGATCGCCTGACCTCCTGATCCGCCTGCCTTGGCCTCCCAAAATGCTGGGATTACAGGCGTGAGCCACCGTGCCCAGCCTGAAAAAGTAGTTTTTTAGAAGAATGAGAATGGTGTGGTTTAGAAGAAAAGTGTAATATGCAGTCTGCTTTTAATGACAGTGAAATACAATGACATTCAGGCATGGTTTCTGTGATCAATTTGGCTTTGGTCAGCAACTTAGGCCAAGCACTAAGATAAAAAACAACCTGAAAGCCATCCTTGAATTGAGACATATCAAGTTGATGTCAGAATAAATCCAAAATCTACTACCCCTCTTTCATTTCCTCCAAGGAGCCTCAAACAAGACATCCTTATCTTGTTCCTCCTCCTCAAACAAGACATCCTTAGACATCCATATGTTGTCTTTGGGGATTTCTACTCATTAAAACAATTATTAGGTTAGCAGTGATGGGGGGTGCTACGGTACAAGCTCCTTGCCCCTAAACATTTCTATGGCTTTGAGAATAAATTCTACTCAGTTACAGAAGTGGAAATGGAAAATCTGGATCTCAGAATGGACTAGTCTCCTTTTGATCTCACTGAATGCTAACCTACCTTTCTTTAATACCTCAAGCCTCAGATTATTAAGGCCCCAAAATCTGAATGTGTTCAGCCCTTCCCTATGGTACCATTTTTAATCCATTTACCACCTAACTACGTTATCCCCAGTACAGATCGCGAAAGAATCTGGAGATTCTTGAACTGGGGGAAAATAGGTAAGACACTATCTAGAGCAAAGCTTCTCAAAATTAAATGTATATTTTAATGCTTGGAAATCTGGTTAAAATGAAGAGTCAGATGCAGGATTTCTGCCCCATGGGGCCTAAGGTTCTGCATTCCTAAGAAGCTTCTAGGTAATGTAGATGCTTCTGGTCTGCACTACATTTGGCACAGAAAAGATCTAGAGGCCCAGCATGGTTGCTCATGCCTATAATCACAGCACTTCAGGAGGCCAAGGCAGGAGACTTGCTTGAGGCCAGCCTGCCCAACATAGCAAGATCCCATCTTTATAAAAAAAAACAAAAAAACCCACAAAAAGCCAAGTGTGATGGCACGTGACTGCAGTTCCAGTTACTCAGGAGGATCATTTGAACCCAACAGTTCAAGGTTGCAGTGAGCCATAACTGCACTGCTGCACTCCGGCCTAGAAGTGGATGACAGAGAGAGACTCTGCTTTAAAAAAAAAAAAAAGAATTAAAAAAAAAGGACAACAGGACCACATCTAGAGGCAGCTGTGAAACAATATAGGGCCTATGTGAATACATGTTACAGAAAAAACGGTGGTTAACATTATATTAATCAAGAACAATAAATCAAGAAATAGGAAATCAAGGAATAGGAAATAGTCAATTTAGTGACCTGCTATGCCCATTTACAATGCAACACTATAATATTAAACACATACTAGTTTTTAGCTTATGAAGTATTAGCTACTCTAAAACTGACAGCATGGCATACTTGTTAAAAGCACTGACCAAGGTCAACATGCCTGGCTTCCAACCCTGGAACTCACTTTACTTCTCTTTGCCTCAGTTTGTTCACCTATTAACTTCATAGGCTTTTTGAAAGGATTAAGTTCCTAAATACAATATACATAAAGCAATTAGAACACTGGCCCACTATTATTCAATAATTATTGGTCAATTCAGCATACTTACAAGGGCCTAACTGAAACTGTCATCAAAATACTCTTACTTAACTTTTTTTTTTGAGAAGGAGTCCCACTCTGTTGCCCAGGCTGGAGTGCAGTGGCATGATCTTGGCTCACTACACCTCCACCTCCTGGATTCAAGCAATTCTCTTGCCTCAGCCTCCCGAGTGGCTAGGCGCCATCACTCCCTGCTAATTTCTTTGTATTTTCAGTAGAGACAGGGTTTTGCCATGTTGCCCAGCAGGTCTCAAACTCCTGACCTCTGGTGATCAGCATGCACCTCGGCCTCCCAAAGTGCTGGGATTACACGCGTGAGCCACCGTGCCCAGTGAACCTTACCTATTAAAGTGACCTGAGATGTTAAATGTTTCATTGCTTATTTCAACAAAATCTTACCATTTATTCCAGAAACTCTCTGGGTTTTCTACACAGCTAATGTGGTATAATATCTCAAATGTGCCTAAAAGCTGTTTTCTATCTCTTTACAAGAAAAATTTTTCAGTTTTCAGTTTACTAGTCAATCCATGTGGCTGCCAAACTGCTCAATTTCTAAAACTTTCTAAAAATACAAAACAGTTTTCACATACAAATCTTTATATTCCCATGGAAACTTATAATTTATTTCACTTAAAAGCAGTTTTTATAGGAAAAAAACCATTTTCTAACTGTCCCAGGTAAGTACATTTGTACGAAAGCAGTGAACATTAAGTAAAACACTTTCATCATTCTAAGTTCTTCAATTTGTTTATATTTTTATATATTTTATATATGAGAATTCTAAAATTACCTCAAGCACATGCATAAAATCTTTAAATATTCGTTTTCTTTCAGATTCTAGAGTTATGTCCTCAAATGCTGGCTCTTTTACAAATCTCTCACGGATCTGAAAAATTCAGATATAAAATAAATATTTGAATACCAAGAAAGTACACCAATACATCTAAAATAAATCATAACAGCAAGTGAAAACTGTGATGAACCAGTCCCTTTAAAGTCCATTATTTCCTCCCTTCAAAAGTCCAAACCATTCTTTACAAATATTCCTAAACACAGACTCACAGCTGATTTAATGCTTTTATTATATTCTAAATATATTTAGTATATTCTACAAATAAATTTAGCTTATTTTTGTGGCTATAAAATGAAAAATAAAAATATTTTAAATTTCTTTCTCAATTGTAAAGAAAATAATTCCATTAGAAAAAATTAACAAGTATACATACATCTTCCCAGACAGCATCCAATTCTATCGGGGGAGCAGCTTGTTTTAACATACTCTTAAAAGCAGACTCTTTTCGTTTCATCTTCCGAGCCTCTTCTTTTTCTCTTTCGCGTTCACGGGCTTCTGCCTTTTCTAGTAACTATTAGAAAATCATACTTAATCAGTTATAATAGTATAATAACTATTAGCTGAAATAATTTACTGTTAATTTAGGAATCACACATTGCTTAAAATAAGCTTGTCCAACCTGTGGCCCATGGGCCACATGTGGCCCAGGACGGCTTTGAATGTGGCCCAGCACAAATTTGTAAACTTTCTTAAAACATTATAAGGTTTTTGCAAATGTTTTGTTTTTTGTTTTTAGCTCATCAGCTGTTGTCAGTGTCGGTGTATTTCATGTGTGGCCCAAGGCCTGGTTTATAACGGCCATATTATGTATAATAATAACAGTGAATTTGAGCAAAGGAAGTTTAATGTCAATCCATCACCTAAATAAAATTTTTTCTTTTACCTTACCTGAAAGACTGGCTACTACTCTGTAAAATTCTATTCATATTCCGTTTCCAATATGCTGCAACTTAGCTGCTTTTATCTGAATAAATTAAAAACTATACTATTAA
Organism: Rhinopithecus roxellana; assembly: GCF_007565055.1. Lineage (NCBI taxonomy): Eukaryota > Metazoa > Chordata > Mammalia > Primates > Cercopithecidae > Rhinopithecus > Rhinopithecus roxellana. The sequence continues at coordinate 119,047,748 of NC_044562.1, forward strand.
ACTAGTTATTTATAAGATAAAAAATAACTTACACTATTGAAAGCCAATTTGATATTTCCAGCGTCTAATGTAGTTGATCTTTTAGTTGAACTGATTATCGCCACAAAATCTTCAAAAGTGGTATTTACTTCAACTACAAACCCTTTATCCTAAAAAAAAGAAATCTTAGTATCAATAATGCATAAATCAAAGGAATACAGTACTTTTAAGATATACTATAGGTTAAAAGGTAAGAATAGTTATTTACCTTTAGAATGTCTTTTATTATCTTCTTCTCATCATGATAACGTGCTTTAAGATCCTCAACATAAAACTTGAAAAGATCAAGTGCAGTTGATCCTAATGAAAAAACTAAAGAAGTCAAAAGCTAGCTCTAACCAAAGAGCTGCAATTACTTTTTTGTTTAAAAAACAAAAATAAAGCACCCTTCTCCCAACATAATCACCTTTGCATTTGGCCCATTCCAACTACTACTATAAGGGTAAATTAGGAAAGAAAATAATCTTACCAGGCTGACCAAGCATATTAGTGAATCTAATATCAGAACTAATAGTTGGATACAATTCCATCCAAGATGACATAGAATGTAGTTGTCCATGTTCATGTAATTCATCTAAAAATATCTGGGGAGAAAAATTATATTTGAAAAGTCATCTAAGTACATGAGAAATAAGAGTCTAACATGAAAACACACAAAAACTTTGACATAGTTAAAACTCTTCTACCAATGTTATCCCAAACCTGCTTGGGTATAAAGAATATTTCCTATTTGGGCAAAGTAACAACTGCCTTTAGGCAGAAAAATATTTTGTCCTTTAGAGAAAATAACTTTTATAACACCGCATTATCTTTCTAAGGTTCTATTTCCTACCCGTTCAGATAGAACCTAATTTTTAGCTTTTAAAAAAAGGCAGAAGTTAACTTAAAATATTGGGTATCTACCTCAAATGATGAGGCTAAAGAACGTATACGCATGTTTCCTTAAATGTATATTCTGTCTTTAAAAATAGTGCCTAATGTGTTCTAGGTATTTTTATTTATTTTTTAAAAAACAAGGGGCCTTAAGCGAAGGATGTATAATTTTCCCGAAGTAGTTTGGAGACCTAGGATTCAAACCCATATCTAGTTTCAATTTCCACACTTTCTGCTTCCAACCCAATCCTTAGGGAGTTTAATCCTGTACATCAGGGGATCCCAACTCCCGGCCACAGAACCGGAACCGAGCCACACAGCAGGGAGTGAGTGGTGGAACAAGCATTACCGCCTGAGCTCTGCCTCCTGTCAGATCAGTGGGGGCATCAGATTCTCATAGGACTGCGGACCATATTGTGAACTGAGCATGCCAGCAATCTAGGTTGTGTGGTCCTCATGATAATCTAATGCCTGATGATACCAACCCCCCACCCCACCCCAACAGGAAAAACTGTCTTCCACTGCTATACACAAATGTGACTAAAAGAAACTGTAACCCTATATTCTGTTGCCACAATTCCTATACCTGCACTGTTCAGTAAGGTAGCCACTGACCTAACATAGCTTCTGGGTACATGAAATGTAGCTAGTCTGAGTTGTGATGTGCTGTTAAGTATAAAACATACAAGATCTTGAAGATTTAGTACCACAAATGTGGGCAGCAAGCCACCCAGGTGCCGAGGCAAGAGACTGAGGGCACGAGCTGTTCCAGTATAATAAAATATATAAAATAAGAATAGTTATACTAGATATAGATCACAGATATGATTATATATGAATATCATTATTCATTAGTTTGAAGCAATTACTCTGTATTTCAATATCATAATAATCCTCACTCTACAATCATAACCTAGGAAAAACCAGGCCATACAGTGATAGGAGCTGAGGTGACACAGTGAGAAGTGACCAGAAGAGTGCGAACCTTCTGTTATGCCCAGGCAGGGCCACCAGAGGGCTCCTTGGTCTAGTGGTAACGCCAGCGTCTGGGAAGACGCCCGTTGCCAAGCGGACCTTGGTCTAGCGAGCGGTAGGTAGCGTCAGTGTCGAGGAAAAACAGCCGCTACTTAGCAGACCGGGAAAGGGAGTCTCTCTTTCCCCGGGGGAGTTTAGAGAAGACTCTACTCCACCTCTTGTGGAAGGCCTGACATCGGTCAGGCCCACCTGCAGTTATATCCGGAGGCCTAACCGTCTCCCTGTGATGCTGTGCTTCAGTGGTCACACTCCTAGTCCACCTTCATGTTCCATCCTGTACACCTGGCTCTGCCTTCTTGATAGCAGTAGCAAATTAGTGAAAGTACTAAAAGTCTCTGATACGCAGAAATAATGGCATAAGCTGTCTCTCCTTTCTTTCTCTCTGCCTCGGCTGCCAGGCAGGGAAGGGTCCCCTGTCCAGTGGACACGTGACCCACGTGACCTTACCTATCATTGGAGATGGATCACACTCCTTACCCTGCCCCTTTGTCTTGTATCCAATAAATACCAGTGCAGCCTGGCATTTGGGGCCACTACCGGGCTCCGTGTCTTGGTGGTGGTGGTCCCCTGGGACCAGCTGCCTTTTATCTTTGTCTTGTGTCTTTATTTCTACAATCTCTTGTCTCCACACATGGGGAGAACAACCCACTGACCCTGTGAGGCTGGACCCTACACACAAATATTAGCAATTTTTAAAAATACTGATTATGTGTTAAAATAATATTTGGTTATACTGGGTTAAATTATTAAAATAAATAATAAATTAAAATCGCATTTGTAGCATTCACATTTTTATTGGATAGAGCTGTCCTAAAGTAACATCAGGCACTTACAACTCCACTCACTCCTCTTCAGACGAGACTAAATATGTCCACACTCCCTTGCAACTCTGAAATTCTTTTCTCAAACCCTGCCAGTATCTACCCTTTTGTCAACTAACCTTACCCTTCAACATAAATGGAATTTTGTCTTAACCACCCTTGTTGTGCTCACCAGACTCCTCACTTGCTCCCTCTTTTGAGTCTCTAAAATAGTTTGGAAACCATCTTCAGTGATGCTCTAGTATCTTAGAACTTACCTCACTCTATCATACCTGTTTTGCTAGTGTTTCTTACACTTCCAGACTGGTGAGATCCGTCTGGTAAAGTCAAAGAACTGTGACACTGAAATTATTTCAATAGTGGATCCCTAACCTGAAAGAATCACCTGAGGACTACTTTTTAAAAGCAATATTAATATTCAGATATTTGGAATATTCAATGACCGATGTGAAATCAGGTTTGAAAACCACTCTGACAAAACTGTATGATTCTTATTCTCTTCTATTTACTTGCCCCATTTTAGGGGTGAAAAAGCCTTGTCTTTTACATTATGGAAGGCAAGTTGCTTCAAAGATGGCTGGGCTTGATGTTTCTTCTTCCCTTGGCACTAAGGACATCTTGGATGACGTAATTCTTTTTTCTTTCTTTCTCTTGGTTGAGGGTGGGGTATGTTTGAGTCCTGTACACATTGCAGGATGTTTAGCAGCATCTCTTGCCTCTACACACTAGATGCCAGTAGCATGTTCCCCACAAATAGTGACTATCACAAAATCTTTCCTGGTTGAGCACCACTGTCTTAGATCCTAATCGGTATTAATTTTTCTCCATCTTCATCCTTCTTTTTGTTCCTTTATAAACTGCTTTCAGTGTAACTGTATTCATATATATATGCTTGAATTCCAAACCTTACGAGATTTTGTTTAGTAAGAGTCACCCTTATTTTTCAATTCTTCCTTCATTCTCTCCCTCTTAACTGGTTTTCCCTTACCCAAGAAAAGCCTTTCTCTTAACCCCAAGCTTATTTCAATTTCACCTTACTGTATATCTGAAAGGTATAACTATACCTCTAGGTACCTTTCGACTATCTGGCAGACCTTTAACTTTCCCTACCATGCCAATGGCCACTAAACACCTTAAATGCCACTCTTAACAGTATTCTTTTAGTCCTCATTCCAGAAAAATTTCTTAACATTACTTTAGATAGATTCCTTTACCTCAGGGGTTTCTCAAAGACTCATCTGAAGGACTGTTTAAAAAAATCATATTGTTAGGTCCCATTTCCAGAATCTGATTCTGTAAGTCTGACGTGGGGTTTCAGAATATGCCTTTTCATAATTTCCCAGGTTTCAGAATATGCATTTTCATAACTTCCCAGGTGATACTGATTCTGTGCATCTGGGGATCATGCTTTATCTTAAAACTCCAAACTCTTGGCTTCTGAGACACTATACATTCCTCTGGTTCTCCTTGAAAGCCTCAGATCAATCCTTTCCAGATGACATTGACTTCAAATACCAGTTTTAAGACATAAGAAAAACAAAGTCATAGTTTCCTTGTCATAGATGTGAATTTTCTGATTAGCAAATGAACACTAAATAAAAAGATAGTCATCATCATAACCATAATTACTGAGATGCTCTCCATTAATTATATTTTATTGTCTAATGCCAATCTTCTCTTTTAATTCATTTCACTAACGTCTTAAATAAATCTTTTGAAGTAGCAGAACAGGAAAATTACCACGCTGAATATCTGAAAGAATATTAATACAACATACTTAACACCAATTTTATTAGTAGTAATCAGAAACTATGCCAGACACATAGCAATCTGATTCAAAGCCACATTTAGGCTTATTTGCGGAACCGTGTAGCCTTCACATCAAAATTTCACCTCATAGTCTCCACCTTCAGTATTGTTTACGTTATAGTCTCATATTTTCTATGACCCAGATTTCCATCTTATTTTCCACTGTATTATTATTTTTTCACACGTCTCCTTATTTTAAACCACTGCAAAACCTTCATCAGAGACATTAAAGCTTAGGTTGTAGAAGAGTGTATAATAGCCCTCCTAAAACTTTGTCCTCCCCTTCTTCCTGGGCACATGGCTGCTTAGCTAAAAGCTAAGTTTTCTAGCCTCCTTTGTGTAGCTAGTTGTGGCCATGTGACTAAATTCTCAGCAACTGAACCCAAATGAAGGAAGTGAGCAGAACTTCTAAATCATTAGCTTTAAAAAGAACTGTTCTTTCAACTTTTTCGAAGTTAAAATGTGAAATGGGGGCAGCATACCCCTAACTCTGCAGAGAAGGTTAACACGCTAGGGCACTGCTTCTCAAAGTACGGTCCAACAGTATCGATACCACCTGGAAATTTAGAAATGTAAATTTTCAGACTCCAACCCAGACTTACTAACTCAAATTCTTCAGGTAAGGCCAAACAATTTGTGTTTTTAACCGTTGTACAATATGATAGTCTAGAAAGTCACTAAGATAAAGGAACCCATCAAGAGTAGTAAATGTTAAGTTTTCATTGAATAAGGACTGAAATCATTCTACTGGCTATGGCGTTTAAGATGGTTAGTAACCTCTGGCATAGTGGGAATAATATTTTTTTTTTTTGAGACAGGATCTCGCTCTTTCGCACAGTCTAGAGTGCAGTGGCGCCATCAGAGCTCACTGCAGTCTTGACCTCCTGGGCTCAGGTTCTCCCATCTCAGCCTCCTGAGTAGCTGAGGCTACAGGTGTGCACCACCACACCCGGCTAATTATTATTATTATTTTTTGTACTTTTAGTAGGGAGCGGGTTTCATCATGTTGCCCAGGCTGGTCTTGAACTTCTGGACTCAAGCAATTGCCAGCCTCAGCCTCCCAAAGTGCTGGGATTATGGGCATGAGCCATTGTGCCCAGCCAGAAGAAATTTTTAAAAAGTCCTCCACGTCATTCTGATACACACTGAATTTTGAGAACCTCTGCCTTAGGGGATGGCAATATGTCCTGCCCTAGACCAAAAAGATGGTTATTTCAAGAAAAAAACTTAAAATTTAAGCCATTGTAACCTAGCATTCATCCTAATACAATGGTTAATGGAAGAGACCCTGTAATCAAAATTGCATGGATTCAAATTCTGGCTTCACTATTCAGCAACTGTTGAACTTGGGCAAGTCACTTCACCTCTTCATTTCCTTAGTTATATAAACTTATGTAACAAAAACAGTAAGTACCCTTATAAGATAAGACTGTCATAAAAATTGAGATTGTAAACATAAATTGTATTGACAGTAAGCAATCAAACATTAGCTATTACAATTATTATTGAAATGGGTAAGATATGAAATGCAAAATATTCATTGCTCCATGATATTTTCTATCACTGAAAATAAAAATGATACTTGAAGATGAAAATAAACTACTAGCTGAAAAACATGCAATCCCAGGTCCTTTTTTAGTGTTTAAGAAATTATGGCCCATCCCCGAACTATACCCTAGCAGTCCCTTTGTCCTCTAGAAACTAAGCATCATCTACTACTGACTCACCACACATATCTTGTTTCCAGTCAGCTCTCCTGTTGTTTTCCCCAACCGAAACCTCATTTATCAATGTTCATCTGTAGAACTTAAAGAGTTAAATGTGTATGAGTCCTCACAAAGCCTAAGTCTATGATCTGGGAACAGTTGTCTCAAAATTCTTTATATTACTGTTCAAGTTCTGTAAGTATAATATAAAACTAAGTTAGAAAAGAGAGCTTCTTCTTTTACCTGGAAAGATTCCCTATTTTTTCGCTGTCGTCTCCTTTCTCTTAGCAAACTCTTCTGTTTTTCTTCTTCTTCCTCCTTTTCTAAAGCCCGAATGTGTTCTTCAAAGCAAATTAATGCATCTTCTTTGTCCATATCTAAAGTATTTGCCAGTTAAAATTTAAAGTGTCAAATGTCAACAAGTAAAGTAGTTTATTTGCATTAGATCCCCCAAAATTTCAAAATCACCTGTCAAAAATACTTGTAGCTAGGCTAGGGTGAGGTGGCTCATGCCTGTAATCTCAACACTTTGGAAGGCTGAGGTGGGAGTATTGCTTGAGCCCAGGAGTTCAAGACTAGCCTGGGCAACACAGCAAGACCCCTGTCTCTAAACAAACAAACAAACTTGTATTTAAACTCAATATGATTTATAATCATCTGCATAGGAAAGTTTTAAGGAAAATTTCACAAAGAACTCAATAAAAGGCACTCTGAAACATGTCATAGGATAAAACAAAGGACGTGCATATGGCAAAACTAATGAAAATAAAAGTGTTATGATAAAATCTGTTTGCAATATCATAATTATTCCAGGAGCTTAGTATAGAACTGTATACCCTATAAAAAAAATCTACTGAAGCATGACTTTTAGAGGGGTAGCTGAGAAAGCTAAAATTTAAAAAGCAATTTGTTAACTCAGAAAGAATACTTAGGGAAGCCTAATGTAACACAATTCTAATACATTTTCTTCTTTTTACAAACCTGTAATGTTATTACTTCAAGAAAACAACATGAGTAAAATGTGGTAATTCATTTAGTTCTTACCAAGTTACATACAAATGACTAAGCATGATTTCAAATTTGACCTATAATTTAAATATTTCAAGGATTACCTGATAAAGCTACTTTAAATTTGAAAAACCTTTTTGTCATGAATCACAAACTCCATCAGAAAGAAATATCCTATTTGGAAAGAAATAAAACACTTTTTCACAAATGAACCAACAACTACATAAAATTCAGTTAGTTATCTCATATAAAAAGTGAAAATAATTCTTCGCTGCTGGAGGACACTATTTAAAACTATTTCTCTTAGCCATTATTCTTACTTTGTAACTCCTCATCTTCTGCAAAAGTTGGATTATCCATCAGATACTGCTGGGCTTCAGACCAAGTGGTAGAGTATGTTACATTAGCCATGTTGTCAAGTATGTTTTTTAAGGCTTCCCAATTTCTCTTTCGCAACTGCTTTGCTTGTTCCTATAGCAAAAGTATGAATATATATGTTTCAAAGTTCCAAGAAATTAAGATACTTAAATTGCAATTAGTGAAGGCTTTATATTCTAATGGATGACCAAATTTCAAAGGTTAAATGAAATTTCAAATAAATTTCATTTACTTTAAATGGCCACACTGCTGACTTTGCTTGCTCTTGCCTAAGCACTTGGCTTTGGTACTTAGCTTCACATTTTCCACCTCCTTCTAAAAGCCAGAATCTGGAAACCATGTTTTCGGCTTTTCCTCCATACTACATAAACCTTTCTACTACTAAGCATTACAGACAAAAACTAAGGTTACCATGGACAAGTCACATTGCAGGTAAATGCTAAAGTCTTCAATGACTTTCAGCTATGTTTAAATTTGATAATACTTGCATCTATATGTGTTCCTTGAAAACCAGAAAGCATAAAAGATAATAATGCGCAATGAAAAAGAGACAGGAGTGAAATAGGTATTTTAAAATGTTATAAGTTTTGTAGAAACAACTGCACATTGCTGTCATTCTTGTACCAATCATATGTTTGTTATAAGCAAAAAAACCCAGCATTTTTAAACCTAATGAGCAAAAAAGGTATCTTTTTCAAAGTGAGTGTGTAAGATAGCCAATTAATGACAATGCAAATAGCTAAACTACCCACTGAGTCTACATCAGTACTTAATATGCTACATGAACGATAAAGAAGCTTATTATAGAAGTTATACATTCCATCTTTAAATTTTACTTCCAATAAATAAATCTGCTATACCACACAAACTAGATAAACTAAGCCACAAAAATGTACACATTTTAAAACAAATCCTCCTGAAAATGAGGAAACATCTTTTGTTATCTATAAATACCAGTAACTAAGAAGAATACCTTTTCTTTTTTTGAAAGAAAGAACAAAACATCTTCGTAGATTTCAAGACGATCACGTTCTGATATTGCATTCCAAACTTCCATCTCTCCAAACATTTGCTCTGCTTTTCTATGTTAAAAAATTATAGTATACAATAAAAATTTATCTTAACCAATTTTTAAACTAAATTTAACACTACAAAATGAATACTTTCTATTCGAAGTTCATAAATATATTAAAGGCAAACTCCTGGATAATTATGAAAAAAAAAAAAAAAAAAAAGCACATCCCTCTCTCGTTAGAGATAGAGGGGATAATTCACATTAGGCACTGCTTATAGTCTAGACTACCTCTATATCTAGTGGCAGCCACACAGACTACCAAACTGCCGACAGAACTAAATTACAGACTTCTCTGGAATACTGAGGAAAACAAAGAAGTATATACAGAAAATAGGCTTAATAACGTATCGAAAAACTTTTACCATTACCCACAATTTTACATAAGCAATCTAAAATGAAGAATGCTATATAAAACAATTATTCAAAATGCTATGCCTACGTAATGAAAACAGCCTCTTTTTACTCCACAAAGATCAATAATGTCAATGTTTTTAAGTAAAAGGCAATCAAATTTGATTTTTCTTTTCTGTTTTTTTTTTTTTTTGGAGACAGGGTCTCGCTGTCACCCTGGAGTGCAGTGGTGCAATTATGGCTCACTGCAGCCTTGACATTCCCAGGCTCAAGTGATTTTTCCACATCAGCCTCCCAAGGAGCTGGGACTACAGGCACGTAGTCCCCATGCTTGGCTAATTTTTGTATTTTTCTTTTTTTTCCCTATAAACAAGGTTTTACCATGTTGCCAAGGCTGGTCTTGAACTCCTGGGCTCAAGCCATCTGCTTGCCTTGGCCTCACAAATAGTAGGGATTATAGGTGTGAGCCACCACGTCTGGCCTCCAACTTGATTACTAAATTCAGTCTTTCTCCCCTTCTTCCAGTCTCTAAAAAACTTAGTAAGTCTATAAGTTAAATTCTACATTTAACTACAGATTTATTTTGTACCTCATGAAGCTTCCACATTCATAATTATCTAGTTTTATTTAATGAGCTCTGGATCAGCTACTGCACATGGCAAAAAAGTATGACACAAACAACAATGTAGTAAATATAGGCCATGCAACATTCAACATCTTACTTGTATCTGGTTGTAGAAGTCATTTTCTCATGATTTTCAAGAAAACGCTGAAAGGATTCCTTAGCCTCTTTGTACTTTGATCTTGCTTCTTCTTTTTCTTCTTTTTCTGTCTGGACTTTATAGGCATTAAAGGCTTGCTTTTTTTCACTTAACTTTGCCAAAGCACTAATATAAAAATACCATATAAGAGTAGACACAGGCAAAAGAATCAAGTATTAGTGGTTTGAAAAAAATAAAATTGTTTACATATATAAATTTTAAAAATTTCAAAAATTTATTAAAGACAAGAAATGATTGGAGAAGGTAATTTCTACTTTTAAAATAATTATTATTTTATATGTAGCAGGGTACTCAAACTGTTTGATTGACTTTTTGGTTATTAGACATAAAACAACTCTATACTTGGTATCCTAAACAGACGTCAACAGAGTTAAATGTTTTCTCTTTCTACACAACTTCAAATGTGTTAGGCTTGCTATGCTCAAACTGAAAAGTAAAAAAAAGTTGAAGTATTACCTGTATCGTGGATCATTAATAATCATTTTCATAGCTTGCTCCCATGAAGCATTTGATGGTACCCGCTGAAAATCATTTAAATGAAAAATTAAAATTTCACACAAGGATAGTGTAAGTCACATAACAGAAACCAAGTGTAATACTCACTGCAAACATCAAGCATTTCCATTTGCAGAAGTTTGAACAAGTTTTAAAAAATAGTTTTTTATTGAAGGCAAATCTGTGTAATACACCTACGAACTAAAATGAAAACTTTAACTGAAATGTAAATAGAGCATAAATGCTTTTTTCTTAGACTACTGATAAAAGATAATTATTATGAATTTAAAAACCCCTTACGTTAAATATTGGGTAGAAATGTGCTTGTGTAATACCTTGTACACAATAGTTTTTGTGTTGAAAGTCAGTTTCACAAGTGTTCTTCAAAAAAAAAAACAAGACACATTTAAAGTTGCTTTTCAGTTCAACAGTTCATGAGACTGGTATTATCAATACCATCAAGGTTTAAAGAGTAACGTCATTTATTGGGTAAATATTATGCATCACATAAAAATCTATAATACATACTTGATGTCAAAAAGTTAAACAATAAAAATCTGCAATATTAATACCTTTTCTTTCAATAATTCTTTAAAAGCTTGCTTTGCCTCCTCCTTTGTATTCCAAGTGTATGTTTTCTTTGCTGGTTGGCTCTCCTCCTCTTCCTTTTTGGGAGTAAAACTAGAGAGAAATTCAAATGTGATATTTATGAATTAAATAAATTTTTGCTTCATTTAGAAAAATAATGCCTAAATTGTTTAAATGTTTGATGTTGAATTAAAATTTGACATTCAGGATAAAAGCTATATGAACTCTAAAAAAAACACTTATCTGAAGACAAAGAACTAAGGATAATAGTTTCCTAAAACTTCAGTTATTAAATCAGTTTTTAAGACCCTGGACAAATGACAAAATAAATGTTTAACTGACTTAAAACACTAGCTCCTCTGGCCCACAGGTTAATAGTTTTAAATGGCTTATTAAACTCATTCAGTGGTTCCACATTAGTGCTGTAATAACTCTAAGGATTTGGGCAAGGGTGAAGATAAATAAGATGTAAGGATCAATCTAAATCAGGATTGACAAACTACAACCCACTAGACAAATTCAGCCTATTAATTTTTGTAATTCTAGTTTTACTTGAAAATGCCCATGTTCATTTGTTTACAGATTGTTTATCGCTGACTGTGCTACCACAGCTGAATTGAGTCACTATATAAAGACTATATGACACAAATAACCCAAAAATATTTCCAATTGGATATTTCATGAAAAAGTGTGCTGAACACTAATGTCAAACAAAAATTAATACTACCCAGAATTACAAACTTGTTTAATAATTGGGGATCTTCCTGACAAGAAAAAATTGTATAAGCCTTACATTTCTTTCTACATAATAAGGGAATGCATGGGGTGGGGGTCAGAGGATGAAAAAAAAAATAAGTAGAATGCTGAGGCAAAGAGACACTATAGTAAATACTGACAAAAAATGATGTTATAGTAATTAAAATCAAAAGCATATTATAATGACTCAGGCACTATATCAAAGAAATGCCGGAATGAAAAAAAGCAGGAAACAACTATTTAATGTTAAACTTATGGAAAACATTATTGATGAAAAGTTTCAGTATGATAAGGTACAAAATAAAATTATTCCAAAAAGCCTAAGTATCTACAGATAGGGGAGCACTTCCACTCATGCACAATCAAATGATAGTAACCCATCACTAGACATGATAGGTACACATTTCTATCAATGTGGAAGATGTCTCTGATATATTAGATATATATTCATGTATCTTAAATGTAGAGAAAATGTTAATTTCATTTTCATGCCTTCAAATACGCCATACGGATTTCTTTTAAAACGTTTTAAACATCAGAAAAAGTTATCAATCTATTTTGACTTTGGGAAACTAACATACGAACAACAAAAGAACACTTAAAATAGGGGATGGATGGATGAAGGCAACACGCTTAAATATTAAGATGGATAATCATGTTTGGATAATGAGCTTCTGGTTAATTATTTTTTTAAAAAAACATGAGGGCACCCTTAAAGTCAAGAAATTTAGCTTGACCTCACTTTCTAAAGCTCTATAAAGCACAGTAATATAAACTGTACTAGACTACAGGGTATGCAAGTACACACAAACTATGAACTCTTGACAGATACAGCTTTATTAAAAAGTTGTATTACTTTAGTCTAAGAGTGAGATGAGAGTTTTCTTATATCTGGTGTTATCTTTTAAATGTTTCTCTACTTGATTTTCACTTAGAAAAATAATCACAATATTATTTTAACTTGTATTTCTTTATTATTATGGCTGAATGGCTTTTCATATACTTCCTAGACAACTTTCTTTCTCTGTAAATTGCCTTTTTTCCTTGGCCAGGTGGAGTGGCTCACACCTATAATCCCAGCATTTTGGGAGGCTGAGGCAGGCCAATGAGCTAGGCATGGTGCATGTGCCTGCAGTCCCAGCTACTCAGGAGGAGACTGAGGTGGGAGAATCGCTTGAGCCCAGGAGGTCGAGGATGCAGTGAGCCCTGATCACGCCACTGCACTCCAGCCTGGATGACAGAGGGAGACCCTGTGTCAAAAAAAAAAAAAAGACAGGGTGGCCTTGTTGTCTTACCCAGGCTGGAGTGCAGCGGTACAATCATAGCTCACTGCAGCCTTGAACTCCTAGGCTCAAGTGACCCTCCTGCCTCAGCCTCCCCAGTACCTGAGGTTAAAAGTGCTGGCTGATTTTTAAATTTTTTGTGGAGACAGGGTCTTGCTATGTTGCCCAAGTTGACATTAAACTCTTGGCCTCAAGTGATCCTCCTGCCTCATCCTCCCAAAGTGCTGGGATTACAGGTGTGAGCCACCATGCCTAGCCATAAACTGCTTTTTTCCCCCCATAATTCCTTTTTCTACAAAGCTGTATTTTTAAAACTGATTTACAGGAGGCTGAAACCCAAAACACCAATAACCAAAGAAACAGTACACCCATCTTAACTGAAAATATTGAGTCTGTTAATCATGAATTTTTGCACTGCTCTCATGTAAAATATTGCATCAAGATACGATGTATCTTGCTTACTAAGGTTTTTGGCAATCTTTCAGATTTGTGCCCCAACTCCCCAGCCTTGGCTCTACTTGTTAAAATTTCAGTGAACTATTTTTCAAGTTTGCAGGCATAACCCTCCAAAATTCAGCCTGAAAACTGATCAACTGTCTTAACGGCTTGATATTACGATTCTCAAAAAAATTTAACAATTTATGGCCACTAAACTGGCAACTACTTTTATTAATGAAATCTGGTACTGATTTTCAGAAGACAAGTTACTAAACTTACTCAGCTGCAGTTTCTTGCTTAGATGTTTCTTCTCCAGTATTACTGGATACTTCCACACTTTGATCCTGAATAGCAGGGGTACTAGTAAGTTGTGCTTGTTCCTCAGTTGAAATAGTTACTGTATTCTCATTATCTACAACGGTAGCAACAATGGAAGTAACTTCAGGCTCAGGAACAACTGGAACAGTTCCACTGACAGTATTAGAAGTAGAAGTGGAAGCATTAGCATTGGCTGCAGCTGCTGCAGCTGCTGCTGCTGCTGCAGCTGCAACAACAGCAGCTGCTGCTTCTGCAGCAGCCATGGTGCTCATTGTGGTCGGAATTTCTGTTGTAGGGACTGGGGCTGTTGATGTTGTGGTGCACTCTTCTTGCTTACTATACATTAAAAAAAGAGAACACTGGTCATTTCATTATTGTAATCAGAAACCTAATTAAAGTTAGCTTTAAAATTGTCATAAAATCAAATAATAAGAAATAATTGAAGGAAAAAACAGCAAGAAATGCCAAACCCATTAAAAAAGATTTTAAAACCACAGAATATAACTGTACTACTTTAATTCCATTAACATTCATGGTAATGTATTACAGGCACTCAAAACTTCAGTAGGCATTCACATTTATAAAATAATCTATCAGACTGTATTACACCATGAAATATGACCCATATTAAAAAGTTCTCTAAGAACTTTGAATTTTCTCCAATTCACCCATTTAGAGGAAACCCTGTGTAAAGGAAGAGATACACAGATATATTTCGTCCACTCCCTCATCAACTGAAACTGAATTTTGGACTCTTCTGTAACACAGTCTTCTTAATTTGTAAGGCATACAGTACAAATTCTAATAGTCACTGTATAGCAAAGCATCAAATTGAGTAAATATCCCCCTCCCTAATTTTTCGTCAACAAAATGCTACAAGGACATTAAAATATCAAGCCTAACATGTTAAATCATTATTTGTATTACAAAGAAAATTGAGCAAACACAAGGATATTATAGGAGAGACCAAATTCGTAAATAAAAATTTATGTCCAAAATTGCTTACCTGCTTTCTTCAGCTTTGATCATTGCTATTAAAGAGAGAAAAAAGTCATCTACTAGTTTTAAAATATAATCACTGAAAACAAACTTTAAAAGATTTACACTTTAAAAGTATCATACAAAAGGATTTCATTTTCCATCCTAAAAAATAAAAAATCACTTTTACAGAATAAATTCTTGTTCTAGAAGTCTAGTATAGCAAATAAATAAAACAAATTTAAATAAGAGTAATTACTAGGAAAGCTTATTCCATGCTGCTGCTTTCCCAGAGGCTGCTGTAACAACTCTATGAAAGTATCTGCATAATTCTGGAAGAAAATAGTATTTTCTCCAGGGATGAGACTAGTTCGATTTATTTTTAAGATACTAAATTCAAAATGCGATCAAATTTATTATAAAATTCCAGCACATAAATATTAGCATTGACAAGTAGATAGATAGTTATGCACACCAACTATTTGTAGTAGGGTTATATCAGAAATGAGCTTGATACTTTGTAAATGATCAACTGGGAATCTACCTATCTATATATTATTACCCAATGCTAGTATAGGTAACTTAAACTGAGCTTTAAAGATCTGCACAATTTCAGTTTTCATTCCAGTACATTTTTCTTTGGATGTAACAAAAATACCTTCTATTTGACATTACGAAGGGAATGAGGTTCTCCACATTAAGTAATAACACAAGCCTAACTCTTTACAAAAATATTTTTTAAACTTATCACCCTTTAAAGAAAAACATTTCTGAAAATCTGTTTAGGATGGCTGAAAAAAGTACTTAAAAAGTTATCATTACTAATATAAATTAACATTTTTCTGATACTGTGATGATCTAACTAATGAAGTGGCACAAGGAAAAGCTAAAGGGGCTTAATATGATAGAGTCTTTTAGGAAATTTTTATTCTCTTTTCCTGCCAGATGTCATTCCACATCACTATCTACTTTATTAGCCCCATTCTCCTACAATCTGCTGCTTCTAATTTTATATAATTTATGACACTAGATTCTATTAGAAGTGAGTATAAAAACTAGATTTTCAGTCCCTACTGATTATCTCTATTTTAAGTTTTAGGTTTTACATTTAGTATTAAGTATTTCTAAATTTTTAAGGGTTATTCTGATTAGTTCCAATGTTGAAAAATTTTCCCTTTATAAGTGAGGCATGATACTTGGTTTACCTTAATTCTTCCATAATGAACACATCAAGGCTATTTTGCAACACTATGCTAAACAAAACCAGCATTAAATATATAGTCTGACAATATACTAACAAAATATAAATGGATACAGATTCAAGGTACTCTACTATCTATTACCATAAAATGAGTTAAAACACAGGTTATATGTATGCACCAACACTCAGTAGGATTTGGAAATTTTGTATGTGAACTCCTTGTTCCATTGAATGATAAACGATTTTTTCTAAAAACCAAAGTACGACTTTAAAAGCTACAAGCTCATTTATAATATAACCCTTTAATGAAAAGAATTCTTAGAGATTTTTCACTGCAGATTTATCCAATCATGGTTAGTGAATATTAGTGACACACTCTAATAAAAATGTTAAGTATGACAGAAAATAAATTATCAAAGCAGCTCACCATGCAGGTTTGATTTTGTAATAAGACTTCCAGCAACAATGGTATTCTGGTATCCTAGTTTCAGTGGAATCAAATCAAATAAAAATCTATTTAAAATCTATAGAACTGAGATCTAAAGCAACAAGAAAATAAGAGCCCAAAAAACTGTTACGCCATTTTAAATGTTCTAGTCATTTAATTTGGAAAAAAAAAAAAAGGCCTTTGTTTGAACAATCCTATTCTGGAGGAATTGTTTCAAAGTGAATGCCATATACATGTAAAACACATACATTAAAAACTACTTTTCCCCATTTTACCTTCAAGATCCTCAAGTTCTTTAGGTTTGGCCCAGCGAGATTCTTTTGTTTGAGAATTATAATAGTAAGGCTTTCCAGAATCTGATTTGTATTCCTTCCAGGGGCATTTAGATAAGAGTTGCTAAAGAGGAAAAACTTCATTGTTAATAATAATATATTTAACATCACTCATCAATTGCATGGCTGTTTTCACTAGAAATTACCAAATGATACAATTCTAAAACTTGTGAGATGATGGTAATAATATAAACTATCAATTATTGAATACTTGCTGAGTGATGTAATTTGAATACATTATTTAATCTTTGTAACACTGCAAGATATGTAACATAATTTCATATCTAGGGACTGTTACTTGAAGTCAGAAAGTAACTTGTTTAAGGTAATATACTCATTAAAAAGCAGAGACAAGATTCAAAACCAGTTCTACATGAATTTCAAATCCTATTTACTCTTACCATTCACACCCCATTGTAGGTCAAGATTATCATCCATATTTAACAGACTTCTCAAATACTAATACTAGTTGGAAAACCATAGAAGTTGGAAAAAACCAAAATCTAGTTTAGTCATGCTTAGATTTCAGTTTCGTAGTTTATGAATGAATTAACTTATGTAAGAAAACACGTAGGTATAATATACTTAAAATCGAATAAACAAAACCTGTTAGGGTAGTATGAGAAATCTATTCAAAGCTTGAATCCAGACAGAGTGTCTTGAACAAAGTATATAATTAATATCATTGACTATAAATCAGTATTGGAATACACGTTTTTAAAAACTGACCAACCTCCTCTCCCAAGCACTGCTGTGCATATTAGTATGGCAACCTGGAAAATACTTTTACCTTCTCAAATTCCTTAATTAGGAAGAGAAGAAAACAAAAAGGTATACCACCAGCTAGGATGAAACTTAAGCATAGCCTGGAGTGCCAGATCAACTCTTACTTAGCACCCCAGAGTTTCTAATTAAACAACATAGACACTGCTTAATTCAGTTTATTCCTTCAACCTTAACTTTTTCTTCAATATCTGTATATTTTGAATGGTAAAACTTACAGCACAAAACGAAATAAAAACACACTTTTTAAAAGGGCATTTCCTGCAAAGAGAAAACTTCCCACTCTAAGAGAAGGAAGTATTTGTAGGTAACTTAATTTCATCTCCACTACTCTAAACCCTACTGGAAATTTAAGAACTCAGCAGAAGTCATTTAAAATCACCCAGTTTTGCTGTAAATAGAAACAAACAAACAAAAAAAAGGGCAGGGAAAGAAACAGTCTTCCCCACTTCCAATTTATTATTTAAATCACCTTTTTAAAATTGATCCCACTCTACTAGGTTTCCTAAGGAGGGACAAAATCAGTAAATAAAATTATTCTGATGAGTTTTATTGCTCTTCTTCCCGATTGGTGTAACTATACTAACCCTCTTTGTTTCTGAATGTCTTTACAGATCCTCTTCTGACATTTAAGCAGTACTGCTCTTTCATAATCAACTACTTACAAAATCCTTAAAAATACGCCCCAGTCTACTTGACGGTCCCTAAATTCCAGCCCTCAAACTTTTACCTCAGCAGGTGTTTTGAGATCATCCGGTTTCTCCCAGGTAGACTGTTTGGTTTCAGTGTTGTAGTAGTAAGTCCTTCCATCAGGTGATTTATGTTCAGTCCACATTGATTTCTAAAGAATAAAGATTATAAAAAGACATAAATTATGTAATAATGTCATTGACGATATCAGTATGATTACTTTCAAGGCAATATATTAATATATCAATTAAAAGTATAAACTGGGCATATTTTGACAGTTTAAGTAATCTAGAATAATTCATCAATACAAGTAGGAAAGGAACTGACAATGTTTTTAGAGTACTTCAAAAGCAGCATGGGTAAATTCAAGTTTCAGGATCTCTCTGAATTACAAAGATAAGACTACTCTCCAAAGAACAGTAACTTTATAGCTTACATACACAAGACAATCTTTCAGAATACAAATCTGTGCCTAGTGGATAAAGAAAACATAGGAACTAGATGTTAATATAGTTGAACTGACCATGTGATCATTTATTCATCTACTGTAGTCCAAGGAATACTTGTATCAACTTAGACAAAGTTCTAATTGACATGCCATAAAGACACAGCTGTCAAAACCGGAAAACACAGCTTCTGGACAACAATCAGAATTTAACTATCAACAAGATGAAATTTGACAGGGATAAAACTTGTATGTGAATGCCTCAAAACAAGATAGATGAGGTAAAATTTTACATGGATGAAACTATAGAATATAAATCCACTATTAAGGTCAACAGAATACACTAAGAACCTACTAGAAGTTGCTAATGATACTTCAGGAAACACTAGACATCCCTCAGATAAAAGTTGGTTAAAAGTTTTAAAAGGCATCATGAATGAATGATTTACCAGATGATATCAAAGGTAGTAAATCTAATTCCAAGCACCAGATTTTTCAGATGGTGACAAATTTAACTACACTTGAAGGAGGGTAACAAAAATGATTTATATAGTATTTTCTCAAATCTAAGACATATTATTGTACAGACCTCTTAAGAAAAAATAAAATCGCTGTCAAACGATCATATGCTTTTTTACTACTTGGATTTTACTTCAAACTTATTGAAAGTTAGTGTTACTTGCACATTAATTTTACTATATACCACTTTTATGCATACATACCAAGAAAAATAGGCAAATAAAGTACTTAAGAGATCCCTTAAATTTCCTCACACTGAGACTTTCTGTGTCAGAGTGGCTGATATCCATTATATTCTAAATATAAGCTCTTTAGCATCAAATATATTGGTAATATAGTATATCTTTTAAAAAACCATAAAACAAGTGAAAAATCACTGGTACTGGTTCTTAATGTCTTTTGTACCTTATTTAAAAAGCTGATTTTTTATTTTTTCTTATCAACTTTAGAGTAAGAGCTCACTTAGTTTTGATTTCTGTTTTGGGAATGTGACTGAACATATGTGATTCATTTCTTTACCGATTTTCTCACCATAATCATTTAATTCCTAGCTACTAAGGGAGTGACATCACTTTTATGATTTTCTTTGAAACCAATGACATCCATTCTTTTGATGTGGGCACTTTTGCTGTTTACTCATGCACAACTGCTACCCTGACAATGGAGGTCACAGACACTATGGATTACAGCAGGCGTCTCCAACCCCCAGGCCATGGTCCATGGGGCAGTTCCAGTCCGTGGCCTGTTGGGAACCGGGCTGCACAGGAGGAGGTGAGCAGTGGGTGAGCAAACAAAGCTTCATCTGTATTTGCAGTCGCTCTCCATCACTCACATCACCTCGTGAGCTCTGCCTCCTGTCCTATCAGTCACCTCGTGAGCTCTGCCTCCTGTCCTATCACTGGTGGCATTAGTTTCTCATAGAAGCGCAAACCTTATCGTGACCTGTGCATGTGAGGCTGCATGCTCCTTATGAGAATGTAATGCCTGATGATCTGTCACTGTCTCCCAACTAGACAGTCCCATCTGCAATAAATTTCTGCATGCTGTAGCAGGATAATTAGATAATTTCAAAGCTGTGTTAAATTCTAGCACTTTATACTGGATAAAACCACCACAATATCTCTTAAGCAAATATAAAACAGGTGCTGGAAAAATAATCTGGCTTTCTGCTATTAGTCTACTTTAACTTATTTTCATCAAAAGGTGGTGCAATTAGAAACACAAATGTGGAAACTTCAACTATATGGTAATGCTTTATTTCACAAATTAAATGGTGTTAAGACAGATAAAGGGGTTTATTTTTCTTTTAAAAACAACTAATGATCTCATCAGCATCTCAAAACTGCACTACCTAAACAGAGTTCTACCATAAGCTGCAAAACTGTGTAGACTACTTTCAACTTTCCAAGTCACATCTGCTAAGGAGCATCAAGGAAAGAGCAAAATCAGCAAAACCACGAGGAAATAAAAGAATAAAAAAGAAAAGGACACTGTATAGCTGACCAAATAATGAGGAGGGAGAGGAGACAGAAGCTAATAAAACAAATAGAAATCAACTTAATATTCTTTACCTATTTATTTAAGCCTTATAACTAACTACACTACAACGCAAGTATAATTACTATCTTTCTATAGATAAGAAAACCAAGGTTTAGCAAGGCTAGTAACTTGCTCATAGGGACTTGGGAAATGACACTAGAACATCGAACTGCTTTTCAAGACCACAATTATTTTATTACCAACAGTTATTGTGCTAATAAAAAAATCAGATATGAAACGACAGTTCTGGGAAATCAATTAAAACAAGATTTTTGGGCGAGTAGGTAGATAAATTGAGAGTATATCAGCAAAATAAGGGATAAAATTATCCTTACTATATCTACAATCAATATGAAAACACAGTCTACTGGAAAAATAAACATGGCCACAGGCAGAATAGTTAATATATTAGATGTTCAACTTCACTAGCCAATCAAAAAACCACACATTAATGAAAACTTTCTGCTCATCAGATAAATGACAAAGACCATTAATATACAATGTGAAAGGAGTGTGAGAAAAAGGGTATTCTCACGTGCTACCGCTGGGAATGAAATTAGCATAAAGGCAATTCAGCAGTTCTTACAGATATTAAAAATGCAAACATCAGCACTTGAACCTGAAATTTCCCTCTGAAAACTTCCATTCATATTGTTGCAAACATGTACAAGGACGTTGTTTACAAGATGATTACGTGTAATGGTGAAAAATTACAGTTAACTCAATGTCCACCCATAGGAAAACAGGTCAATTATGGTCCATTCATATTACTGATTATCTTATTTGTAATAAAATAGAAAATGTCTAAAATGCAGTGCCAAATGATACAGTGGCAAAAATATATACAGAAAAATCATTTGAAATGCAAAGAAAACGGCATAAGGAAAAAAGCATGCACATATAACTATCATAAGTAATAAGCTCTTCAGGTTCAGAAAAAGTTAGTCAATAAGACACAAAGAAGGTTTTTTTTTTTTTTTTTTTTATTTGAGACGGAGTCTCACTCTGTCGCCGGGGCTGGAGTGCAGTGGCCAGATCTCAGCTCACTGCAAGCTCCGCCTCCCGGGTTCACACCATTCTCCTGCCTCAGCCTCCTGAGTAGCTGGGACCACAGGCGCCCGCCACCTCGCCTGGCTAGTTTTTTGTATTTTTTAATAGAGACGGGGTTTCACAGTGTTAGCCAGGATGGTCTTGATCTCCTGACCTCGTGATCCGCCCGTCTCGGCCTCCCAAAGTGCTGGGATTACAGGCTTGAGCCACCGCGCCTGGCCTCAAAGAAGGTTTTAAAGAAATTCAATATATTCAAACTCAACCTTCTATGTGTCATGGAGACAAACATACATACACGCACATTTGTACAATGTATAAGCTGAATTTATGAAAACTAGGAAAAAATGCCTAAATCCAAACACTGAATAAATAGAAAAATCCCCTTACTACTCTAAATAAGGAAAATATTAAAAAGCTGGCCAGGCTTGGTGGCTCCTGCCTGTAATCCCAGCATTTTGGGAGGCTGAGGCGGGAAAATCATCTGAGGTCAGGAGTTTGAGACCAGCCTGGCTAACATGGTGAAACTCTATTTCTACTGTACTGAAAATATAAAAAATTAGCTAGGCGTGGTGGCGCACGCCTATAATCCCAGCTGCTCAGGAGGCTGAGGCAGGAGAATCACTTGAACCCAGGAGGCGGAGGTTGCAGTAAGCCAAGATCGTGCCATTGCACTCCAGCTTGGGCACCAAGAGCAAAACTCCGTCTCAAAAAAAAAAAAAAAAAAAAAAAAAAGAAAAAAGAAAAAGAAAAAGCCAAATAATAATCAGAATTGAGGAAAAATAGAATCACAAATACAGATTTAAAAACAATCAAAACCTAGAGAAAATGATTTCCAAGCAAATCACTTTACCAAAATTCACCCCAGAAAAAGCACATCACACTTGAACATCCCAACAACACAGACACAAGAGAAAGATACAAAACCAGATGGTTTCACAGTAGAATGTTATACAACCTTTAAAGAACACAGAATTGCAATGTTATATCGGGATTTCAGATTATAGGGGGAAAAAGATGAAAAGCTCTCCATTAATTAAAACAGAAAAGATACCAGAAGAGCATCATGAATGTAAATTTAACAACTCTGTAAAATATACACTCTGACCAAGCAGAATTTACTGTAGTACAAGAGTAGCTCAATATTAGAAAATCTACAGAACAAATTATTTCCATTATCTAATCAAATAAAAAAACAAGTATGTGATTCCACTATGGTGTGATCAAATCGCACCCAGAAAACTAAGTTCACAAGTATTCAAAAAATAAAAATAAAAAAAATGCTCAAATGAAATAATTTAAGAAATAAAAACCCTAAATGACAAAAGGCAATCAGTTATCACCCTAAAGCCACTTCCATTAAAATCACAAAAGCACACCTGGAATCACTAAAATTCTGGCAAATATACCACAGCAATAAAATGAATTTACTGGTGTAAATTTTGGAGAAGTAAAGTTCTCTTGCCTTTACTGCTATTTTTATATATATAAAATTCCAGTGAAATCTAATTAGTTTTTAAATACTATTTGAACTGATAAGGAAATCTGGTAATGTCGTTGGTCACAACACAAATACATAAAATAATCTGAATAGACGATAACTAGGTTAAAATAAACATAGGAAAAATTCTGTACTCACAATGTAACATTTTTTTCTTTTTTTTTTGAGGAAGGGTCTCACTCTGTTGCCCAGGCAGGAGTGTAGTGGCACGATCACAGCTCACTGCAGCCTCAAGCTTCTGGGCTCAAAAGATCCTCCCTCCTGAGCCCCCTGAGTAGCTGGGACTACAGACACACACCACTATGCTGAGCTAATTTTTTATTTTTTTGTAGAGACAGGGTCTCACTTTGTTGCCCAGGCTTGTAACACATTTTTACAAAGCAAACAAACTTTAAAAATAGGGTACCTATTTACCTTATCTAAGCAAAAGTTAAAACAAAAATCATAATGGAAAAGTGGGAGACTATATACTGGTAAAAAGTAACAGATCAAAAATTACCTGAACACATAGGCATATGGCAATTTAACCTTGAAATTCAGAGAGAAGCAACAGAAAAATACAGGGAGAAAGAGATGACTCATCTTTTCTAGCTAAAGATTTTAATTCGCTATCTTCTTATATAGATTCAAGCAGATGAAAGACACGCCAAGATGCAGGAATAACAAAGTAACTTTATATAGCACACAGAATATTCTTAAAAACTAGCCCTGAAGGACAACATATATGAAGCTTTAATCAACTGTAAAGAACTTTACATCTTACAGACTGTACTTTCTGATCATAATGCAATAAGGATAGCTCATTAAAAAAAGTTCCCCAAAGGTACAATCCATGAAATAATTGATGGGCTGAAATAACAAATTTAGTTTTCATTAAAATTAGAAACTTCTGCTCTGTTAATCTGAAGAATGAGAAGATAAGCCACAAACTGGGAGAAAATAGTTGCAGAAGAGTTATCTGATAAAAATCAGTTATCTTAAAACTCTACAATAAAAAAAAATCAGATTAAAAAATTGGCAAAGGATCCAAAGAAACACTTCCCCAAAAATGTAAAGATGGCAAAGAAAGATGCTCCACATCACATACAATTAGCCACAAATTAAAGCAAGATACATTATACATCTATTAAAATGAAAAATCCAAAATGCTGATAATATCAAATGCTGGTGAAGATGTGGTACAACAGGAATTCTCATTCATTGCTGTTAGGAAGTCAGAGTGGTACAGCCACTTTGGAAGACGATTTCAAGGTTTCTTAACGAAACTAAACATACTCTTACTACACAATCCAGCAATAGTGCTCCTCATTAATACCTACCCAAATTAGCTGAAAACTTATGTACACACAGAAAATCTGTACATGTATGTTTATAGCAGCTTTACTCATAATGAACAAATCTGGGGAACAACCAAAATGTTCTTCAGTACATGAATGGATAAAGTGTGGTACACCCAGATAATGGAGCATAATTCAGTGAGAAAAACAAACGAAGTATCAAGCCATAAAAAGACAATGGAGGAACCTTAAATGCATATTACTAAGTAAAAGAAGCCAATCTGAAAAGGCTAAATACTGTATGATTCCAACTATATGAAATTCTTAGAAAAGCAAAACTATGGAGGCAGAAAAAAAATGGTTGCTGGAGTAGAGCAGGAAGAAATGAATAGGCAGAGCACTGATTTTTAGGGTAATGAAACTATTCTGTGTGATACTGCAATGGCTGATACATACATATTCATTATACATTTGTCAAAATATATAGGATGTACAATATTAACAGTGAACCCTGATATAAACTGTACTTTGGATGGTAACAATTTGTCAATGTATATTCATCAATTGTAACATATGTACCAATCTGGTGTAACATGCTGACAGTGCCGAACAGCAGTAAGTTCTTTGTGGGGGGGTATAATCTGGGAACTCTACTATCCACTCAATTTTGCTATAAACCTAAAACTGCTCTAAAAAAACAGTATCTATTCTTTAAACAAAGTCTCATGTCTGGAAACCAAGAAAAACATATCCCTTAATAAAGAAATTTGTGGGTTTTTTATTTTTTGATGGGGTCTCCTTGCTAATGTGCGGTGGTGGCATGATCTCGGCTCACTGCAGCCTCAATCTTCTTGGGCTCACGCAATTCTCCTACCTCAGCCTCCCAAGGAGCTGGGACTACAGGAGTGTGCCACCATGCCTGGCTAATTTTTATATTTTTGTAGAGATGGGGTTTCACTATGTTACCCAGGCTGGTCTCAAACTCCTGGGCTCAAGAAATCCTACCACTTCAGCCTCCTAAAGTGCTAAGATTACAGGCATGAGCCACTGCATCTGGCCAGGAAAAGTATTAATATTGGTTCAGAAATACACAAATAGAAATAAACAGTGGAAAAGGAAACACAGATATAAATCCCAGAATATGTGAGAATTTAAAATATGACAATAAAGAGCTCTCAATTAAAGTGAGAAAAAATGGTTTGATAGCTGACACAACTGGCTATCTATCTTATAGACAGATATTCCAGATGAATCAAACACTTAATGATTAAAAAAAAAAGCAATGAGAATCTTCCAAGAAAATACAATGAGGAAACCTTTGCAAAAATTTCAATAAACTCATCAGCTAAAAAAGATAACCTATCTAATTACCACATTAACATACTAAAAGGTTGTGTGGCAAGATCATTAAAAGCAAAATCAACAGACCAATGACTAAGAAAAATATCTGAAATTCATAATTATTAAAGGGTTAACATCAATAACATTTGAAAAACTCTTAAAATGAAATTTACAGGAAAAAACAAAAAATAACCCAACCTAAAAACAGGAAAGGACAGGGATAGGTTAACAGAAGAGAAATCCAAATACCAAATAAAATGTTCGATCTCATTAAGAGTCAAAGAAAAACTATCACTTTAAACCCATGTCCACTCACTAAAATTCAAATGAGTGATACTGGCTATTGCTGCTAGAGATTCTTGAAGAAAAAGACATGGCACTACACCATTATTAGACACGTCTTTTTATATTCTTGAAAAACAACATGACTAGTTACACACTGTCCGTCCCAAATATGTTATTCCTGGAATCTTTCTTAGGTGTTTAAAAAAAAAAAAAAATTGTTCATAATTGGGAGGGGATCCTAGATGTAAACAGAATTTCCATTAATAAGTGAATGGTTTAATGTGTCTCTATGCCAAAGAATACTTTATAAAGTCATTTAAAAAATTACATCTACATTAAGGAACTTAAACAGATTTTCACAAAAAACGTTTAAACAAGAAAAAGTGTATTTAACAAATAACTTAAGCATACATAACGTGAACCAATTATGTAAAACGTGTATGTACTTGTCTATGCTTAAGTAATACGCAAAAAGATCTTCAGCTAAGGTATTAATGGTGGTGGCTCCCTCATGGTCAAAAAATTAAGGATGAATTTTACTTCCTTTTTAACTTATGTCTGCTTTGTTTTCCTCCCAATGAGCCTGCATTATTTAAAAAAGAAAAAAAAACCCATTAAGTTATCCTTTCTCAAAAATAAAAGCAGGTACTTATAGTAGAATAATACCAAATGGGCTGGGCATAGTGGCTCACGCCTGAAATCCCAGCACTTTGGGAGGCAGAGGTGGCGGATCACTTGAGGACAGGAGTTCAAGACCATCCTGGGCAACACGGTGAAACCCCATCTCTACAAAATCAAAAATTAGCCGGACATGGTGGCACATGCCTGTTGTCCCAGCTACTCAAGAGGCTGAGGCAGGAGAATCGCTTGAACCCGGGAGGCGGAGGTTGCAGTTAGCCAAGACTGAGCCACTCTGTTGCCTGGGCAACAGAGTGAGACTCTATCTCAGAAAAACAAACAAACAAAAAACAAAAGGATATTTTGCAACCATTCAACTTTTAAGACAAAAGACACAAGAATGTTTTTAAAACATTTAAATAAAATTCTTAATTTAAAATTTTCTCTCCAAATGCGAAAAACAACATTTGCAATCAATTCCGTTAACTGTAACAGTAGCATAACAGCTACCTCTCAGGAACATTATGATTAAATGAGATTATAAACAAAACTCTTCCTTTCATTGATCTTTAAGGAATAGCAAAATAGCAAAAATGTTTTTAAATTAAGGTACATAAATTTTCATATCTATCTATCTATCTATCTATCTATCTATCTATCTATCTATCTATAAAATAAAATTATCGTCTAACATCTCTCAGGCACTGTGGCTCACGCCTGTAATCCCAGTACTTTGGGAGGCTAAGGCAGTCAGATCACTTGAGGCCAGGAGTTCAAGACCAGTTGGGCCAACATGGCAAAACCCCGCCTCTACTAAAAATACAAAAATTAGCTGGGCATGCTGGCAGGTGCCTGTAGGCCCAGCTACTCAGGAGGCTGAGACATGAAAATCACTTGAACCCGGGAGGCAGAGATTGCAGCGAGCTAAGATCGCACCACTGCACTCCAGTCTTAGTGACAGAGCGAGACTCTGTCTCAAAAAAAAAAAGATTATCTCCTAATGTAATGCTTAATTTGTAATTACTAGGTTAAGTACTGTGCACCTACAAGTTCTGCTTCCCTTCTAAATGTGATGGGAAGAATTTAAATCCTTTTAAAAGTTGATACATATGATTCTCATCTCTCATTAAGCCCCACCGAAACTAGATTTTAAAATAAATAAATTTTTCAATCCTTGTCATAGAAAAAAAAGGGAAAAGGGAAAACTATGGATTAATGCAAAGATTTAGCAGATAATCCTTAGAGCAGAAATAAGAAACTGTAAAGTAGGTTAAAGTATACTAAAATTAAAATATTACAAAGGTTTAAAGAGTACTTACTGCACCAGATGCTGTACCTAAAAAATAAAAAACAGGCAAAATATTTACACTGTGATAAAATATTCTCGCCTTCATAAGTTTTAATATTTATTCATATATTCATAGTACTTATTCCTCCTCATCCTCAAGATTTTAAGACTATCTCATATGAACTATGTGCTAGCTATCTTTCCCACAAAATAAACATTTATAGTGCAAAACATTTTCAGAGTTTGAACTTTCAATCTACAAACTCACTTGGAGGCAGTCTGAGAAATATTCAACATTGCCTTTTATTTCTCCTTTCCTTACTATAATAGGTAACTATGTTTCTTATTCCTCTTTCTCTACTAAGTGTATTACCAAAGCACAATAATACCTCTACCACTGATTCTACAGCTTTAGATTCCTGGTAACTTTATCTGAATTCCAGATTTGTGCTGTACAACACAACAGCGATCAGACACCAGACATCCCTTTAAATTAAAATTTAAGATTAAATAAAATTTAAAACATTCAGTTCCTCAGTTGCACCAGTCACATTTCAAATACACAATAATTACGTGTCTAGTGGCAACTGTATTAAGCAGTACAGATTACAGAACATTTCCATCACTGCAGAAAGTTCTATTAAATGTTACTGTCCTCTATACTACTACAGAAAACTCCTTAAGAGATTTTGAAATGCATGTTAGTCACAAAACTCCTAATAATAATCTCAAACTTTAGAAACTAGTAATTTAAACACATAAAGACGGAGATTGTACGTAAAACAAAACAAAACTATGTTCGTATGTAGTGAGTACACTCAAAAGAAGCTACTATAGAAAATCACTGTAGAGCCAAAGCATTTTAAAAGTAACTAAAAACAAAAAATTATGTAATTTTCCAGGATTACTGAGGGTAACAGTACCCAGCTCTAGATATCTAAATAAAAGAAAATAATTGTATTAGGTATTTCAGAACATTTTAAATAATGAAATCTGTGAAACATCTTTAAAAAATCAATTAAGTCCCATTTGAACCCACAGAAAAGCACACAGTACATTTTCAACACCTTTCAACCAATACTGTTTATAACAGAAAACAATCTTGTCATAATCGTGGGATGAAGTTCGGCATCTGGAATATTAATTTATGTGGAAAGCTACGTATTCATGATACTGGAGGCATTATTAATATATATTAAAATCTCACTAGTCAAAACGGCCAGTTATTGGGAACTGATATTTACTCCAATGGCTATCAATACAAGGGCCAAGCAGACAACAGAAAAGTAACTCTGAAGTAGTCTAGAATGTCAAGGAGAGCTCATACTAAACACCTAAAGAATGGAGTCACTACGTCATTCTAATGCTTGCTGAGTACAAATATGAACTCAACCAGAGTTCATTTAACATATACTCTCTGAGCACCTACTGTGTTGACAGGACTACTGTTAAGTATTGAATAGTCAGATCATCCAACTTTTCAAAATAAATTCAAACTCAAAATCTGCAGACTACAAATGTTAGCAATAATTACAAAATTGAAGAACATTGTGTGGGCCAAAGTATATCTGCAGACCAAACTGGGTCCAGAACTCCTGACCTAAAACTGTAAAAATTTCCTAAGAATTCAATTATCGCTGGGTGCAGTGGCTCACGCCTGTAATCCCAGCACTTTGGGAGACCGAAGTGGGCAGATCACAAGGTCAGGAATTCGAGACCAGTCTTGCCAATATGATGAAACCCTGTCTCTACTAAAATACAAAAATTAGCCAGACGTGCACCTGTAGTCCCAGTTACTCGGGAGGCTAAGGCAGGAGAATCGCTTGAACCCAGGAGGCGGAGGTTGCAGTGAGCTGAGATTGCCACTTACTCCAGCCTGGGTGACAGAGCGAGACTCCACTTCAAAAGAACAACAACAAAAAAAGACTTCAATTGTCAACGCTATCCAGTTTCCTATTGCGGAAAAAAGAAAAAGGAGGTTATATAAAGTCCAAGAGATCCTGCTTTTTTTACTCCTCATTATAATAGGGCTGCTACTGTCCAAATGAGGTCTAACACATACCACCATACATAGTATACATACCTGCTGCTACATCCATACTATTTACTCCTGGCTGTAAGAAGAAAAATGAAATTAGTGTTATTGATCTCTTTTAAAGTGTATTTTATATAAGTTCCTCATAAAGCACAGTGAAATCAGTACCTGCTATGTATAATCCTCAAGCCTGTGACTCAAAGATTCTTAGCAAAACTTTTAGTGGTCTCAGTTCCCCGAGCTTGCTATAAATTGTAAAAGAGATCAGCAAACTGAGGCTACAGGAGTAGTTTAAATGTTATATGGTCACCAAGTGTACACAAGGTCCTCAACCCTTTACCCACAATTCTGGAAAACAAAACCCTCTGAAAACCAACTTTTTTCAAGTATGGTACCAAAACTCACTACAGTGGCAAAACCTGCCCTAAATGAACATGAAACTCCACAAACTTCATTTATCCCACTTCAGTTTAGTTTAGCTGCAAAAATATTAACATTATTAAGTTAGACGGCACTGCCCTGGACCCTGCAGGAAATGTTTACATATTATATGCAATGTGTTACTTTCCAGTATTATAAAGAATTTTTGAAATATGACGCATCTTAGGATTTTGGGAAAGACACTGCAAACTTACCACCCCAAGAGAGTATGCCACATCTGTTCATTACAACCACATAAAGAATAAAGAAGTTAAACTTGAATTTCGTAATAATTTATATTACCACACTACCCGATAGAGGTGGTAAGGCTGTTTAATAGATTTTCTAATTAATTTGCCACAGCTGAAGTCTCAGAATGTGGATTTCCAATTAAATCTTGATTTCTAAATCTAGTATTAAATCATATTATACCAACTTTTAATTAGCACTCAGTGAAGTGAATGTTTACCCTTTAAAACTTACATGTTATCAGACCAATAAAACGCTTCTGGCTCACAATGTATACTTTTCAGTATTCTGGTCTTAATACAGAATTAACCTGATAATTAAGAATGTACATATAATATCAATATAGGAAAAAATGTAAATGCCTATCATTGAAGTTATAGAAACTAAATCCAGGACAAACACAGTGGCTCATGCCTGTCATCCCTGTGGGAGGCTGAGGCAGGAGGATAATTTGAGCTCAGGAGTTTGAGACCAGCTTGGGCAACACAGGGAGACCTCATCTCTACAAAAAATATTTTAAATTAGCTCGGCGTGGTGGCACGTGCCTGTGGTCTCAACTACTCAGAAGGCTGAGGTTGGAGGATTGCTTGAGCCCGGAAGGTGGAGGCTGTAGTGAGCTATTATCATGTCACTCACTGCACTCCAGACTGGTTGACAGAGCAAGACTCTGTCTCAAAAATACAAAGAAAAGAAAAAAAAACTGAAAGTCCACAGTAATTCTCGTATTTTATTACAGTACTACACATGCACTTCAACAGCTAACACGATTGCCTGTCAAGTACATAGATATCATTATTCCACATATAAAAGCAATGAATCAAAACATTACTTCACAGAAAATAGTTATTTTCACATGATTACCGGTAAGGCAGGCTGCATGGAAGCCTGAGACATATGAGACATCATCATTCCAGGCATTACTGACGACATCATTCCAGGCATCTAAAATAAAAGTAAAAAAGGTTACTATAAGACCAAAGCACTTAATATGACTTTAAGAATCCCATAACTTAAGATTAAAAACCACTAAACACTATGCCATGTGAATAGTATGCTTAGTAAGTGCTTGTTGAATGAATGAAGTACTTTATCAATCCATTTTAATACTTATGTCACAGTTTTTATATATACGGTCAAAATTATTTTAACAAGTAAATTTAATAAGTTTGGACTATTATGTTATTTCTAGCCTGAATTTAAAAAAACATTAATCTCCTTTTAGTTGTAACACAACAGTCATATTTTTCTCACTTCTTTGGAGCAAGAGAATTTAACATAAAATTTTTTCAGTAATTTTCACCTTTGATTTTTAATACATGTACTGAATAAATTTTATAATGTGGCATATTTCAAAATTCAAGATCAAAGGTGCTAATAGCCAAACAATGACCTAAAAAAATACATTTAAAAAAACCCTTTTTAAATCACAAATCATCTATCCCCTCTCATGTACAGAAAACTTAAGGCACATACATAAATATCTGAAGATATTAGTTTGGGAGCTCAATCTAGCTTATCAACAACTACCATTCAAATCTATGAATTAATTCTACTAAGTCTGAATATAAATCCTGAAGATTAACACAAGTTTCTCAAGAATTTGACCCAATGTTCCTCTATATTAGTATAATCCCACATTACAATTTTGATTTTAATGACCATTAAAAAGATCTAAGGAAATTCAGAAGGGGACAAAAATTACATACAATAATCACAGGTACTGAAACAAGGTAACCAGTTATTAAACAATTTCAAAGTAAATGAACATTTTGAGAAATAGGAACAACAGAAAATAAGCATATGGTCAGCAGGAACATACAGATTCAAGCCTTCTAAAGTTATGTAAGAACATTCACACACTGAATTGTATTCCTTGTGAAAGTGACCCATGAAGCTAAATGAGGCTAAGGTACCTATTAAAATAAAGTAGCATGGAGTTAATGGGTTAAAAACAACCAACAAACTGTCTAAACATCATTAAACAAAACTTTTTGACAAAAACTGTGACTATAAGAATGTGGTGGCTGACTTGGAATATGATCCAAATAGTACGTATTTTTTTTAAGGTATAGAATTTGAAAACTGAAGCACTGGCAAGCCTCCATCATCCAGACTGAGAATCAGAGAAATAATTTACAAGATAAGGAGAAAAAAATACAACAATCAAATGAGAAAGAACTATAACTAGGCTTACTCCCAACCCATACATCTCCAGCCAATAGATATATCCTCGTAATTTTGCTTTAGGCCAATGTAAAATACGCTGAATCAGGTAACTGGTTGCATGGGAAAGCAACCAAGATACATGACAGGAAACACAGAAACAGCCCGCTACTTTAAGTAACCTATATATAAAATCAAAAGCTAGTAACATAACCAAAACTAGAATTCTAAGCTAAATTGACAGATCAAGGCCTGAAAACTTAAGAGAAAAACCAATCAAAGTAACTTCTCCTAAGAATTAAAGGTATTTTTTTTTTAAGTAGAGTAAAATCTGCATAAAGCAACAGAACATTCTCTCGCCAGGCACGGTGGCTCACTCCTGTAATCCCAGCACTTTGGGAGGCCAATGCAGGCGGATCACGAGGTCAGGAGACCAAGATCTTCCTGGCTAACACCGTGAAACCCCGTCTCTACTAAAAATACAAAAAATTAGCCAGGCATGGTGGCACGTGCCTGCAGTCCCAGCTACTTGGGAGGCTGAGGCAGGAGAATCACTTGAACCTGAGAGGTGGAGGCTGCAGTCAGCTGAGACAGCGCCACTGCACTCCAGCCTGGGCAACAGAGAGAGACTCCATCTCAAAAAAAGAACATTCTCTAATGGCATCAGCAGACTGTACAAATAAATGTAATTTCAAATTGAAATATCCTGACTTGATTACACACATAAAGATAAAATCTTATTTAAAAACAAAGCCACATAAAAACCAATATATAACAGTTTAGTAGACCAGGCCAATGAGATTTACAGCAGGCAGTATTTGAAAATCACTAAAGTATATACAGAGTTTGACAGAGTTCTCTCTTTAATTGACCTTCTTCCCATACCTAAAATGTTTAAACACCTCAGAAATGTTCTTTTAGACTGGAAATCATGGTATTTATTATAGAATGAGATTTAATGTCAAAAAGCGACATTCTCCCTTCGTATCTCCATAAATTCTGGGGGTGAAGACTAGTTAATCTTGTTTTACCTGACAATCTGCAAGTCCTAAATTACATACAACTGAATATCCTGAAAGTAAATCGACCATTAATGTAATTTAAACCAAAACTGTGATGTCAACATAAAACCAAAGAACAAACCAATAAACATGCAAAATACTGTATTCTGTAGGAAAAACTACTGTAAGAATTTAAGAAATTTAGAGTTCCTTTAGAGGACTGAGAATCCCTAAGTCTGTTTTTCAAAATCTAAAAAATCTATTTGTGGCGATGTTATGATTCTCATTTTCTATTAATTCTAGGATATACATAACATAGAGATACTTTTTATAATCTCTTTCTTTGAAGCTAAATCTTTTAAAGAAATTGTGTTGATTTATGCCAGTCACTTTGGCAGCACCATCAATCTGAGACCATTAAAAATTTCTAAGCTATCTATTAACACTTACTGTTAATGGGAATACAAGATGCAAACTTATGAGAATTGGCTATGGCTCAAATCCTCAGAAATGATTTTTTCATCCCTCATCCCAATAATAAAAGAGTTAAAACATTCAAATTTCTTTGCTCTCTCCTCTGGCACGGTAGGTATACATCTTCTTTCCATGAAGAGGTGTCTCAACGTTATCTGTTAAGTGTTTCAGATTTTCCATTTAGATTTATTTTTTCTTTTCACTCTTAAGGGCACATAAAACACAGTCATGTGTCATTTAACGACTGTATGTTCTGAGAATTGTGTCATCAGGAGATATCATCATTGTGTATCACAGAATGCACTTACACAAACCTGGATGGTTATAGTCTACTACACATCTAGGCTATTATGGTATACACAGCCTATTGCTCCTAGGCTAGAAACCTTTATAACATGTTACTGTACTGAATACTGTAGGCAACTGTAACACAATGCTAAGTATTTGTATACCTAAATATAGAAGTAGCATATGATTTAACAGGACCACCATTGTGTATGTAGTCTGTCATTTACCAATATGTCACTATGTGGCCCACAAATCTAATACTGTGTCTCAACATTTAAGTTCAATGAAAAATGGGATGTTGCTTCAAAATAATAAAGGGGAAAAATTCTTAACTTAGTTGCTACTATAACGCCACAACAAATTCCATAAGCCACACCATTCTTAAGGCCACAAAGTAGTAGTTCATATTTACTTAATCTGAAGCATACTATAAAATCAAAACCATGTACTGCTTTGCAAATTCCCATTTAAACTACTTTGGTAAACATGTAAAAGTGCTATAATTCAAAATTTCTAGTTGTTATGAGACATAAATTTCCTAAAATGTTGAACATCTGAATATTATGAACAATTCGGCACCTTTAAAAAATGTAGCTGATATATTTTACACAATTCATAAGTGGCCAACCATATGTATATTTACATTATGCAAACCATTTCTATTTCCTATTCTTTTAATAAGTATAAAACTAATTATCAAGATGTTCTCAGAAGAATCATCAGTTTGAGGAAAATAAAAAATAAATGAACAAAACACTAGGGAGCGCCACACAACCTGTTCAGTCATTCTTAGCATCCCAGAAAGTTTCTAATGTTAGATATAAACAAACATATTTCATTTATCACTCTACATACTTTAAAAAATGAAAATAAAAAGCGGTAGTAATGAAAGCAATATCAATGCTATGGTGAGTGAATTTTACAAAGTGTAAATTCAATTGGTCCAATTTTACCATGATATGAAAAGAAAGCACTTTAAAAGTGAAGAACTTCACATGGGGACTTCACAAGTTCTTTCCTTCATAGTTATTTCTGAAGTTTTTCCTGCTGGAAAGAAATGATAAACAACTGGACCTATCTTTTGCCTAGTATTACAAAAAAAAAAAAAATCACCTAAAAAAATATTAACTCCTAAATCTGGTGGTTTTTTAAAAACCATTCTTGATGCAAACCTGTAGCAGTAAATTCATAATCTAAATAAGTTTCATGTCTGCCTTTTTACTTGGGGCTCTTCTTAAGTGTGCTAAAGTAAAATTCCATAAGGTAAGTACAACCTATGAAGGCTGTTTAGTATTTTAAAACATCTGTCTCATATACCACTAAATTATTTTTTGAATATACAAATAAACGCCAAAAATCTTGAATAAATGCAAACTGAATCTTTAAATAGAACTAAACATTCATTCAATTGGAGATAAATGGATATATCTATGTTTAAAGCATACCCTTAGCAATCAAAAGTAAACTGGTGGCTTTTTTTGTGGAAATCATTTAACCTACTTCCTCTTCATCTAAAGCAAGCCTGTTCAATCTGCGGGCCATGGGCCACATGTGGCCCAGGACAGCTTTGAATGTGTCAACGCAAATTTGTAAGCTTTCTTAAAACATTCAGTTTTTTTGGCTTTTTTTTTTTTTTTTTTAAGCTCATCAGCTACTGTTAATGTTATTTTTTTATGAGTGGCCCAGGGGAGCCTGATCTAGAGCAACATAAATTCAAAACATCATTTTTTGATAAGAAATATTTACATAAAGGGTAGACAATATTTGTACAAATTGTTATCATGCAGAATAGAACTTTACCATGTAACAAGACAAGTGCCAGTATTCAAAATTTGCGAAACTCTCTCAACCTACAGAATTTAGAACTGCTGAAGGATAGCAACCCCTTCAGAGTCTAAGGAAATTAACTCAATTACATAGTCTTATAGTGGTATATATAGATAATGCAGTCTGAAGTCAGACTGACAGAATTCCTATCCCATTTAACTTGGGCTAATTTATTTGATCTCTCTGGACCACAAACTCTTCATCAATGAGAAAAAACATTAACTGTCTGATAGGATTATTACAGAGAACAAATGTGATAATACAGATATGGCACTTAGAAACAGGCTTAACAAATAATAATAGGTATTATCAATGGTCTCCATTTAATCAAGGTATATCTTATGTCACCCCTTCCCTCATCTATTCTTTATCCAGCTCAAGTACTTCAGTTCTTTTAAGTTATCTAGGGAAAATATTGTAAAACCAGTAGTATTCAATAGGAACCAATACACATTAATAAGAAGTCAATCTCAGATTAAGATCATGCTTAGTGCTGGCTCTGCAATGTCACTGAGTAACTCACTAAATTCTCTGGGCCTTACTATTCCCATTTGTAAACTGGACATCCATCTAGCCAATCCACTTTTCAATCAGGAGGATCAAATTCAATAGGCTATAATCTCTCAAAGTTTATATAAGCATGGTGACAGAATTCTTGACACAAATTATGTGACACAATTTAGAAACAGCGCTAAATGACAACGAACTATCACTTTTTAAAAAGCTCTAATCATAACTGGGGATACACAAAAATTGCATTGCCTCAATTAAGTCACATAGAATTAATGACTTTAGGCCGGGCGCGGTGGCTCAAGCCTGTAATCCCAGCACTTTGGGAGGCCGAGACGGGCGGATCACGAGGTCAGGAGATAGAGACTATCCTGGCTAACACGGTGAAACCCCGTCTCTACTAAAAAATACAAAAAAACTAGCCGGGCGAGGTGGCGGGCGCCTGTAGTCCCAGCTACTCCGGAGGCTGAGGCAGGAGAATAGCGTGAACCCGGGAGGCGGAGCTTGCAGTGAGCTGAGATCCGGCCACTGCACTCCAGCCTGGGCGACACAGCAAGACTCCGTCTCAAAAAAAAAAAAAAAAAAAAAAAATTAATGACTTTAAAACTTACTCTAAAAAGTCATCAAAGCCTTCTTTTAGATAAAAGTATACAAGCACACAAGACCATTACCCCCTGCCCCAAGTCTTTCAAGCTAGATTCAGTAGTATATCAAGCTAAATCTTTATACTTTATTTCAGTATAAGTAAGGGTCTAATTTTCTATACCTAACAAATACATGATCATAAATACATGATGACTTACACTACTGAAAAATCATCTTTCAAAGAAGTAACAACTTTCTTGATTCCACATGGCCAAATGGGTGTTTGCAAACAAGAACTTAATGCTCACTCATTTATCAAAAGCTAGTTTTAAAAGTCTTAGCCTAAATCTAAGATCAAGATCTAATGATAAGGATCCCATTCACAACATAATGTGATTTTGTTTAAAAAGATCAAAGCTGGCCAGGTGCAGTGGCTCATGCCTGTAATCCCAGCACTTTGGGAGGCCAAGGCAGGTGGGTCACGAGGTCAATAAATCGAGACCGTCCTGGCCAACATGGTGAAACCCCATCTCTACTAAAATACAAAAAATCAGCCGGGCGTGGTGACACGCACCTGTAGTTCCAGCTACTCCGGAGGCTGAGGCAAAGGAATTGTTTGAACTCGGGAGATGGAGGTTGCAGTGAGCTGAGATCGCACCACTGCACTCCAGCCTGGCAACAGAGCAAGACTCTGTCTCCAAAAAAAAAAAAAAAAAAAAAAAAAAAAAAAGATCAAGGTCTAAGATAAATATAAGAATTTCATTAAATAACAAAAAACAAAGCCTAAGACAAAGCAAATTGAATTTCAACTCAAGACAGTCTTCACTAGTCCTTCATGACTAACAGAACCATTCAGACTGGGAGAAGATTCAGATTTCCACTTTGAGTTCACTGAGTAAGAAAGAAGCAGAAGTGGATTTCCTTTTAAATCCACCAATGCAAAATACCATGACAGAGATGATAAATTCCTCTTCAAAAGGTTTTAATTCCCAGTTCTTCAAGTTCTTTGTTTCTCTAGTTTCTATAGTTATCCGTGCCATAACTAACCCTTCCTGCCCTTGCAGCACCCTGACATGCCCTGACAAGCCTAGACATGTCTTACTCCATAACAGATAGCCTTCCCCTTCCCACCTAGATATCTGTGTTCAATTACAAACATTAGCCAATCAAGTCAGTTTAGATTGTGCAGTCCAACCCTAGCAAATAGGGGAAAGACACAACAGTAGGGACCAGCTGTATAATGAATAAGAACCTCTTCCCCTCCTTTGTCCAGTGTGCTCTTGCCATTGCTCCATCCGCAAGACGCACCCTTCTACAGAAGTAAATTGCCTTGCTGAGAAAACCTTTGCCTGAGTATATTTTCACTTTGCAACACCAAGCATTTACTTCCAACAATTTGGGGGCCCGCCTAGGATTCCCCATTCTCCTTCGGCGAACAGGTCTCTGGTCATTTCTCATGGGGAGGCGCGACCCGCTGCCTTGTTGAAGTGACCTCAGTGTAGAGACTGGAACCCACCCAGTGCGACAAACACACCCAGACTCTCAGCAACAGGGAAAGATACAGGCCAGCAGCTTGGGGAAAGGATTCTCACATACCGCGGCAACCAGGTAACTGTACACAGACCAAGGTAAGAAACGTTGCAGGGGTGACAAAGTATTTCCTTGCTGGTCGGGATATTCTGGAGGATGAAAGTGTGTGTGAATGATCACAAGCACTACTGCTTTTAGTGCTGCTTGTGTGAATGGTACTAAGCACTACTGCTGTGCAGAGTGAGGGGGTCCTATCTGTAGTTCTGTGGTCACTTTATACAGCTTAGGGCGGATCCTGCTGTGGGGCTCATACCGGCACGCCAATGCCAAGAGGGGCCTAAAATTCGCAGGAGGGAAGTGGCCAGGGTGGATGAAGCAAAAGAAGGGTGCAAGGAGCCGCCAGGAGGTGGGGCTAAAGGATAGGCAAGAAATCTTTAATACAAGGGACTGAGACTTAACAAGTCTCCAGAGAAGAATTTTCAGGCAAGAAGTCTCTAATACGAGGCATTGAGTCTAACTAGGACCTGACATGGGAAATACCCCAAGCAAGACAGAGTAAAAAGGATAAAGACGGCAGTAAAGATACTCCCCCCGATAGTCCCCTAGGTCTCATATTAAAATACTGGAAAAATAATGAGAAGACTAAACATAAGAAACAGCAACAAATGATAAAATATTACTGTTTTATTTGGACTCGGGGACTCATCCTCAAACCCTCAATCTTCTGGCCAAAGTTTGGGTCGAATGAGGGTGCGATGTGTCAGTTTTTGATTCAGTATGTCAATGACAAAAGCCCAGTTTCTCAAGAGGAACTGGACTATGCTCTCTATTGGAGGCAGGTACCTGTCCTCCTTTTTCCCTTAGAGACAACTAGGAAAGAACCTGATCTAGCATCACAAAAGGAAAAATTAGATAAGTTAGTTCCAATGCTCAAAGACTCCAGCACATGGGATCCCCTAGACCATCCTCCCCGGCTCAGTGATCCCAACCCCTCTCCTCAGGCAGCTGCTGCCGCCCCAGATCCCGCTCTAGATCCTTCACCTACTCACGTTACTCCTCCTCCTTACAATCCTGACTCTTAGAAATTATCATCCCACGAGCCTGTCCCCTATCAGCCTAAGGACTCCTCCCTAAAGGGACTCCAACATGAAATAAGAGCAATGTAAAAAGGATATCCAGAACTTCCCTTTCCCCTCTACAACTCAAGAGTCGGTCCCTGCTCTCTTTCCCTTAAAACTGACCAATTTTTAGGACCTCAGTTATACACTTGGGTAGAGTTAATGTCCATCTCAGACACCCTTCAGGAAAAGAAAGGAGTATTCGTAGGGCTGCTATGGTAATTTGGGAACGTGAGCGTCCTGCCAGTCAAAAAGTCCCTACCGTTCCTACTGTGGACCAGAAAACCCCGCCCAAGACCCCCAATGGGACAATAAAAATCTGGCTCACCGGGAAAACATGCAGGACCTAAGGGAGATGATAATAAAAGGAATTCAGGAATCAGTACCCGAACCCAAAATCTCTCTAAAGCATTTGATACACAACAAAAAAAGGATGAAGGGCTTATGAAATTCCTAGATAGATTGAAAGAGCAAATGAGACAATACGCAGGCCTCAATTTAGAAGATCCCCTTGGGCAAGGAATATTAAAACTCCAATTTGTCACTAGAAGATGGCCAGACATCTCAAAAAAATTACAAAAGTACAAAATTGGGAAGACCATCCCCCAAGTGAACTTCTCAGGAAAGCTCAAAAGGTATACGTGAGGACAGATGAAGAAAGGCAAAAACGAAAGACAAACTTGTATTATCCACCTTCCAATAGATGACTCCAAACCCATATACTTCTAAACAGAGCTTCAAGGGGCCAGAACCCATAAAGGGTCCAAACCCTCCTTTAAAGAACCAAGGCCCTCATTTACCAGGCCCTCTAAAGAGTATGGGGGAGCAAAGTCAAAGAATCTCAGAACCGAGAGGGGTAAGGGCAAGATAGGTGCTACAAATGTAGAACAGGCCACTTCAAGACAGATGTCCCGAATTTAAAAAGGAGAAAGAAGCCCTTCCACTCATGACTTTCGAGGAAGAATAGGGGGGTCAGGGGCTCTGTCTCTTTTATCTTGAGTCCCACCAGGAGCCCTCGATAAATTCAGAAGTGGGCCCTAAGCATGAGCTTATCACCTTTTTGGTCAATTCAAGGGCGGCTCATGCCTGTTTGTTTCCTTCCATCTAATATTGCCTACTCTTTGGAGGAACTTTTCGTCTCAGGTAAAAGGAGAAGGATTTAAAGAAAAATTTTTAAAAAACACAGAAGTCAGATACCAGGATTGATCAGCTCATATTGTTTCTGTTAATCCTTGAGGCAGGGACTAACTTATTAGGGAGGGAGTTAATGTTGAAGTTAGGCATAGGCCTACAAGTCAGCCCCAGAGGATTCCTCACCTCATTAAACCTACTCATCACTGCAGATGAAAAATACATTAATCCTAATGTCTGGTCCAAAGAGGAGAACCGAGGGAAACTCAAAGTCTCTCCAATCCACATCGAGCTTAATGCCCCCGCAGGGAAGCTGTAAGGAGAAAACAATACCCCATTCCCATAGATAGGGTTGGGATAGGGTTGAAACCTAAAATTAAAGGTCTTATTAAAGACAGGCTTTTTGAGTCCTGTACGTCCCCTTATAATACCCCAATATTGCCAGTCAAGAAATCAGACGGGTCATACCGGTTGGTACAGCACCTTAGAGCTATTAACCAAATAGTCCAAACTACCCACACCGTTGTCCCCAATCCTTACACCATTCTCAGCAACATTCCATATAATCATCAATGGTTTACTGTAATAGATTTAAAAGATGCTTTCTGGGTATGTCCCCTGGCTGAAGATAGTCGAGATATATTTCCTTTTGAGTGGGAGGATCCCCATTCAGGGCGGAAACAACAGTATTGATTGACAGTCTTACCCTAAGGGTTCACAGACTCCCCTAACCTTTTTGGTCAAATTTTAGAACAAGTATTATAAAAAGTTGTCATCCCAAAACAAATATGCCTACTCCAATATGTTGATGATATTCTTTTATCTGGTGAGGATACAGAGAAAGTAACTGGCTTCTCTACACATATTCTTAACCATCTGCAGTTCGAGGGGTTAGTAGTCTCAAAGGAAAAGTTTCAGTATGTGGAGCCTGAAGTTAAATATTTAGGCCACTTGATAAATACAGACTAGGGCCTGAAGAAGTTGAGAGAACTGTGTCCCTACCCTTGCCTCAAACTAAACAAGAACTCAGGAAATTTTTAGGGTTAGCTGGATACTGCCACTTACGGATTGACTCATATGCACAGCAAACTTTCATTATCAAAAACTTGCCCAGGGGAAGCCTGACAATCTGTGGACTTCTAAGGAAGTTGATCAGGTCAAAGAGCTGAATGAAAGGCTCATAACCACCCCTGTCTTAGCCTTACCTTCCCTGGAAAAGCTGTACCACATTTTGTGAACATGGATAATGGGGTAGCTTTGGAAGTGCTTACTCAAGAACACAGTGGCAGTCAGCAGCCCGTGGCCTTCCTGTCAAAAGTCTTAGATCCAGTTACTTGTGGATGGCCTCAATACATCCAATCCATTACAGCTACTGCAGTATTGGTCCAAGAAACCAAAAACTTAACCTTTGGAGAAAAATTGACAGTAAGCACGCCCCACTGAAGTTACAACTATCTTAAACCAGTAAGCAGGGAGTGGCTTGCTGACTCCAGAATCTTAAAGTATAAGGTTATTCTGTTAAAAAAAAAAAAAAAAAAAAAAGATGATTTAAAAGTAGCCACTGATAATTTGCTTAACCCAGCAGGTTTCCTAACAGGGGATCCAAATCTAAAAAAAAACACACATGTTTAGATTTAATCGATTACCACACAAAGGGCTGACCAGACCCAGGAGAAGCTCCCTTCAGGACAGGACGACACTTATAAATGGTTCCTCCCAGGTGATTGAGGGAAAAAGACACAATGGGTATTCAGTGATTGATGAAAACAAACTCAAAGAGAGTCAAAAAAAAAATTGCCCAGTAATTGGTGTGCCCAAACTTGCAAACTGTTTGCACTCAGCCAAGCCTTAAAGTACTTGAAGAACCATCTATATTGATTCTAAGTAGGCCTTTTTGAGTGGCTCATACATTTGGAAAAATTTGGACTGAACGAGGCCTCATTAACAGTAAAGGTCAAGACCTTGCTCATCAGGATCTATAACACCCGAG
The DNA here is from genome assembly GCF_007565055.1 of Rhinopithecus roxellana. Lineage (NCBI taxonomy): Eukaryota > Metazoa > Chordata > Mammalia > Primates > Cercopithecidae > Rhinopithecus > Rhinopithecus roxellana. The sequence goes on from NC_044562.1 coordinate 119,091,116, forward strand.
TATTGAATAACCTTCAGTTGTCAAAAGAAATAGCTATTGTCCACGTCCCCAGACACCAGAAAAGCCTTTCTTTTGAAAAGTTGAGGAAATAACCTAACAGATCAGATAGCCAAACAGGCTGCCGTTTCCTCTAAAATGCCTGTTTTTCACTTAACTCCTTACCTTCCTTGTTCTAACGTGATCCCCATTTTTTCTTCTACTGAAAAAAAAAAAAAAAACCCTAATAAAAATAGGTGCTAAAGAGAATTCAGAAGGAAAATGGACGTTGCCAAACCACAGAGAAATGTCATCCAAACCCCTTATGAGGGAAATCTTATCCCAACTACATCAAGAGATCCACTGGGGTCGATTGAGAACGCAGTCCTCAAGAGTTTATGGGTGCACAGAAATTTACACCCTGGCCAAACAGGTTACAGACAATTGCTTAGTTTGTAAGAAAACTAATAAACTATAAAAAAAGATTACCCCTTGTGGGAAGCGGTCCAGGCTTAAGGCCATTCCAAAGTATCCAGATTGATTACAATGAGATACCTCCAATAGGGCGTCTAAAATATATACTTGTGATAGATCACCTCACTCACTGGGTCGAAGCTATCCCCTTTTCAAATGCAATGGCCAATAATGTAGTTAAAGCCTTTGTTAAAAATATAGTGCCCAGGTTTGGGTTAATAGAAAATACTGACTCAGACAGTGGAACCCATTTTAGCACACACATCATTAAAAAGTTATCCCAAACAATAGACAGTAGATGGGAATATCATACTCCTTGACACCCACGTTCATCATGGAAGGTAAAAAGAATGAATCAAACTCTGAAGAACCACTTAACCAAGCTGGTTCTGGAGAATCGGTTACCATGGACCAAACGTCTTCCTGTTGCCCTGTTACAAATCCAAACTGCCCCTCGGAAAGATATTGGTCTTTCCCCTTATGAGATGCTCTATGGAATGCCTTATTTACACTCCATTGCTGACATTCCTACCTCTGAAACTAAAGACCAATTCCTTAAAAATTACATACTTGGTCTATCTTCTACTTTCTCTTCTCTTAAAACCAAAGGTCTCCTAGCACAGGCACTGCCCCAGGAATTCCCAGTACATCAACATCAGCCTGGGGATCACGTCCTCATCAAAAACTAGAAAGAGAAAAAGCTCAAACTGGCCTGGAAAGGACCACACCTAGTGCACCTAACTACTGAAACCACAGTCCAGACAGCAAAAAAAGGACAGACCCATCACACCCGAGTCAAAAGAGTGCCGCTCCCTCCAGGGTCATGGGCCATAGTCCCAGGGGACAACCCTACCAAACTAAAGCTAAGGAAAATTTAACTCTCTTGCATCTATTCTATTACTCCTTCGTTCCTCTCTCTATTGCTGACCACCTCGTTATTAATACAACCGAGTCAATTTCGCCCCAAACTACTACATCTGATGCTTGTCTTGTTATACCCTGTGGAGACTTGTCAAGTCAAAGACAGCTCTCCACCCCAAAACAGTACCTCTGTCCTTCCTGACTCTGCTCAGACTGGACATTAGTGAATCAGGATCATTTAGTCTGGAAAGGTTTCAATAAAGACTCCAATGTCAACTGGGAGTATTGTCCCCCACACCCTGCCAAGACAGCTTTTATGCCACAGTTGTTCCAATGTTCTGTAGAACACTAAAGAGCACGGATGGACTGCCCCAACCAGTAGTTGTAATTTCCTAAAGCCATATATTCATTTTACTAAAGAAACAGCTTCCCCTAGCTGTGAGCTAAACCAGTACTATCCAATACAGGTTATTATCTCAAACCCTCAAAGTTCTCCCCCTTCCCTAAGCCAGTTCCCTTCTTTAAGCGGCTTTTATGGTATGGGGGCTGAGGTGTCAGGAACAGAACCTATCAGATCCTTTGAAATACACTTCATTGATCCCCTACCATCTACACCCTTAAGCCTTCTTCCAAAACCTCTCACAACAAAACTATTGTTCCTCCTCCATCTAATGAACAGACCAAGGTAGCTATTGTAGAAGTTAAAGACCTAAAACAAACTTTGGCACCTGAGACAGGATATCAAGGTGCGAATGCCTGGTTGGAATGGATCAAATATTCTGTCCACACTTTAAACAAAAGCAATTGTTATACTTGTTCACAAGGCAGACCAGAGGTCCAGATTGTCCCCTTTTCACTAGGATGGGTCCTTCAGTTGACCAGGGATGCGCTGTATGGTAGCTCTTTTCCAGGATTCCACAGCTTGGGGTTAACAAGTCGCTTCAAGCTCTCTCTCTGCTGTATCCTGAAGTTCAACACCCTGTGGGTCAGCCCGAGGGCCATCCAGCTTCCATCCCCCGACACTAAGTTCACTTCCTGTCTCTCACAACAGGGAGGAAACTTAGCGTTCCTTGGAGACCTAAAAGGATGCAGTGAACTTAAAATTTCCCAAGAGCTTACCAATCAGTCAGCCCTTATTCGTCCCTGAGTAGATGTATGGTGGCATTGTGGTGGACCTCTACTAGACACTCTGCCAAGTAACTGGAGTGGCACTTGTGCTCTAGTCCAATTGGCTACCCCTTTTACCCTGGCACTTCATTCACCAGAAAAAGAAAAAACAACATCGCAAAGCAAGGGAAGCTCCTTACGGGTATTTCAACTCCCATATTTATTTAGATGCAACTGGAGTCCCACAAGGAGTACTTATGATAAATTTAAAATTCGAGATCAAACGCCGAGGTGGGCGGATCACGAGGTCAGGAGATCGACACCATCCTGGCTAACACGGTGAAACCCCGTCTCTTCTAAAAATACAAAAAAATTAGCCGGGTGTGGTGGCAGGCGCCTGTAGTCCCAGCTATTCGGGAGGCTGAGGCAGGAGAATGGCTTGAACCCAGGAGGCAGAGCCTGCAGTGAGCCGAGATCGCGCCACGGCACTCCCGCCTGAGGGACAGAGCAAGACTTCGTCTCAAAAAAAAAAAAAACCTCGACATCAAATAGCTGCAGGATTTCAGTCAATATTTTCGTGAGTGACAACCAATAAAAATGTAGATTGGATAAATCACATTTATTATAATCAGCAGCGGTTTATTAATTACACCAGGGATGCTGTCAGAGGGATAACAGAACAATTGGGGCCCACTAGCCAGATGGCCTGGGAAAACAGAATGGCCCTAGATATGATATTAGTCAAAAAAGGGGGTGTTTGTGTTATGATTAAAACTCACTGTTGTACCTTTATTCTAAACAACACTGACCTCACTGGGAACATAACAAGGGCCTTACAAGGACTTACCGCTTTATCCAATGAACTAACTAAAAATTCTGGAGTCCATAACCCTTTCTCAAGATGGCTAGAGAGGTGGTTCAGTAAATGAAAAGGAATCACAGCCTCAATCCTTACTTCTCTTACAGCCGTTATAGGTGTGCTCTTTCTTACAGGATGCTGTACTCGTAGTTTAGTGCAGACTTATAAAAACAGCTCTCACCAAAACCTTCCTGAGCTCTCCTCCACTTTATTCAGATAAACTCTTCCCTCTAGACACCCAAAAGAACAGAGCCAAGATATACTGAGACATTTTGAAGAGAAAAAAACTATAAAATCAAGACGGTGAAACTGACAGAGATGATAAATTCCTCTTCAAAAGGTTTTAACTCCCAGTGTTCTGGTTGTTTCTCTAATTTCTATAGTTACCCGTACTGTAAACAACACTTCCTCCCCTTGCTGTACTCTGACATGCCCTGAAAAGCCTAGACATGCTTTGTGCCATAATGGATAGCCTTCCCCTTCCCGCCTATATAGCTGGGTTCAGTTTCAAACATTAGCCAACTGGGTCAGTTTAGATTGTGCGGTCCAATCCTAGCCAGTAGGGGAAAGACACAACAGTGGGGACCAGCTGCGTCAGGAGTAAGTACCCCTTCCCCTCCCTTGTCCATCTCATGAAGGCTCCGTCTCCAAGACGCACCCTTCTACAGAAGTAAATTGCCTTACTGAGAAAACTTTTGCCCGAGTGCTATTTTCACTTTGTGACACCAAAGATTTACTTCCGACAATCACATCTTTAATAACTGCTAAGTACAACTAACTTGTTTAATAAGTGATATATAAAGTACGAGTACTTGACCAGACAGCGAAAGAAAGCAAATACACGTTTAGTAGCCTTTATGTGGAATGCTTGAGACCAGATTGTTTTGGATTTTTTCAGATTTGCAGATATTTGCCTTTTTACCTACTGGTTGAGCATCCCTAATTTAAAAAATCCGAAATGTTCCAATGAGCATTTATTCTGAGTGTCATGTTGGCACTCAAAAGTTTTAGATTTTGGAGCATTTCTGGTTTCCAGATTACAGATACTCAACCTGTATAAAATATTCATAGCCACTAGATTTCCAAACGTACAGAAATACCGTAACAGCCAAATCAGCAATTAGAAGACAAAAACAAGTTCAGAATGGCATCTCAGGAATGATCTCCTTGACAGCAGGGCATACATCACCTGTACACTAGGTACCACACCCAAGAGATTTAAATGTGTACTGACTAAAAGGAAAATAAAGGTAAGGAGAAAAAATGAGAATGAAAGACTAATAATTTCTACAGGAATGTAATCTATTAATTCCTACTTATAAACCTTCACAACACAGACCTATTTCTCTAGGTTAAAAACAGGTTGGGCAAGGCAGCTCATGCCTGTAATCCCAGTACTTTAGGAGGCCAAGGCGGGAGGATCACTTGAGCCTTGGAGTTCAAGACCAGCCCGGCCAACATGGCGAAACCCTAACTCTACTAAAAATACAAAAACTAGCTAGGCATGGTGGCACGCACCTGCGATTACTTGGAGAACCTGGGAGGATGAGGTTGCAATAAGTGGAGATTGCACCATTACACTCCAGTCTGGGTGACAGACACACTGTCTCAAAACAAAAAGAAAAACCCCCAAAAATCTCTAGTACACTGCTATGGTTTACACACATGTACCAAATCTTTTTTTTTTTTTTTTTTTTGAGACGGAGTTTTGCTATTGTTGCCTAGGCTGGAGTGCAATAGCACGATCTCGGCTCACTGCAACCTCCGTCTCCCAGGTTCAAGCAATTCTGCTGCCTCAGCCTCTCGAGTAGCAGAGATTACAGGTGTGTGCCATGTCCTGCTAATTTTTGTATTTTTAGTAGAGACAGGGTTTCACCATGTTATTCAGGCTGGTCTCGAACTCCTGACCTAACGTGATCCATCCACCTCGGGCTCCCAAAGTGCTGGGATTACAGGTGTGAGCCACTGTGCCCGGCTTCAAATCTTTAATATCTATTAATACTACTATTAGTCTTGTCATCAATATTCAACAAGCCTAATTTAAAAATCAAAGGTTAATCACTGATTTGTTCCCTCTTTGGATCCACTAATAAATACATTCATTGCACTCTACAAGCTGCTTCATTTATGTATATGTGTGTTAATACTAACTTATGTTGATGTTGCCTTTTTCTCCTAAAGAGCAAACTAAAAGAATAAAGGGCCCTAATTCAGCATTTCTCACAAAATGCTAATTTCATACAATGTGCTACACAAAGCAAAACAAACAGGTATCAGGGAGTTAGAGAAACTAGGGAAGGGGGGGGTTAGCGAAGTTGGTCAAATAAAACAGAAATACTGAGTAAAAATTGTAAAAGCCTTCTGCAAGACTTCTCAGTATCTCAGTATCAATATTACGCCTTCTGAATTTCAAAAGGGGACTGGGGGATGCAGGTCATTCTTTTCAACTGATGTGGTCCTCCTTAGATCTTTCCACACTTAGATTGTGAATGGATGAGCTCATATTTAAATGAACTGCTCTCTAAAGATAATGAAAATAAACGTATCTATAGTCTCACTAGTAACATTTGTCAAAAATCTAACCATATTCAGTCAAGAATTTACACATATTAGGTCTGAGTTAAGATATTTTTTAAAAGCACTTGCCTGAGTCATCCATATGTACCCAGATTCAAGAATTATGAGCAGATGACCTAAAAAACAAAAATTGTATCTTTTTTGTCACTGGCTAATGCCCAATTCAATGGCATGGATCCTGTAGCTAATCAAAAGTAAGGATAATTCAGAAGGAACAGCAACAAATAAATTTGTCAAATCAGTCAGGTAAGTCTAAGGTACCAATACACTGAATTTCTCTGCAAAGCCTATATTCTACTTTATCATTTTTCCTCTACATTACTTATAATACCTTATACAATGTAAATACTATATAGTTATTATACTATATTTTTAAAAATTTGTATTTTTTTGTTGTTGCTTTTAAAAGACTATTTTCCATTGCAGTTGCTTGAATCTCTGGATACAGAGGGTCGACTGTAAATGCAAGTATTTTAGTTTTATTCTCCAAACAAAAATTATTTATTTCATCTTATTTATCTTCTATTTTTGTCAACGAAAAAGTAAGAGTAAAGAGGCAGACACTAAAAACAAGAATAAGTAGTAACAACATAAAGTCACAAGTAACCACTGGAAACAGTCACATTTAACACTAACTAATGGGATCATACTGCAGGAAAGAATACCTGTGTATTTGTTTCATTCATTCAACAAGTATTTTACTGAGCACCCATGATGTGCCAAGAACTGTGCTCAGCACCTATAGGCTTCTTAAAAAGTACAGAACATAGCCCCTGCCCTCTAAGAGCTTACAATCTATTACTTGTTGGAAAATTAAAGCAAATAAGACACCATGAAACAAGTCAATAACTAAGTGCCAAAATAAATGAAACAGTAAGAGTTATGGGTAGATTACATATATTTTCTTTAATAATCTGAAGGGGAGGTGTATGTTGGCAAAAGCTATTTTTGAGAAACTTTTGGAGAAGGCAAGACTTGAAATAGTACAACATAGGTAAGCAAAGCAAAGTTTATGGAGATACTGAGCTGGGGGCAGGAGGGTAAGAACAGCCTAAGTTTGAAGTTCTGAACTAATATAATCACTCAAGACACTCTGAAAAGACCAGCCTAAGTTCAAATTAGGGAGTGTGAAGACATGCAGCCTTGAATCCTGCTTTGACATGTACTATGGGAGGTTCTTTAAAATTAAGCTGTGAAATTTAGATACTATGTTATAGGCACTGAAAAGTACTGGAGATTCTCCGGCAAGGAGATCACAATCTAAAATTTGTGGGGGCAGGGGGGCATCCTTGAAGGAAGAAAACCAACTGAACTCAAAACCTGTTGAATAATCTAGGCATGGGAGAGTGACGACTTGGGCTCATGTGGTATCAGGAACAGAAATGAAATAAGATCTGTTAGAGCCAGCCTTACTCAATATAAGAACAAGAAAATCAAACTCATTTGTAAAAAGCAATTATTCATTTATCAGTTTACCGACCAAAGACCAAAAAAAAAAAAAAAAAAAAAAAAAAAAAAAAAAAGGTACTGAATAAATAGAATTAGGGAGGCAGTACTAAAGGGATTTTCTGTTCTTTTTTTTTTTTTTTTTTTTTTTTTGAGAAGGAGTCTCACTCTGTCACCCAGGCTGGAGTGCAGTGGCCAGATCTCAGCTCACTGCAAACTCCGCCTCCCGGGTTTACGCCATTCTCCTGCCTCAGCCTCCCGAGTAGCTGGGACTACAGGCGCCCGCCACCTCGCCCGGCTAGTTTTTTGTATTTTTTTAGTAGAGATGGGGTTTCACCGTGTTAGCCAGGATGGTCTCGATCTCCTGACCTCGTGATCCGCCCGCCTCGGCCTCCCAAAGTGCTGGGATTACAGGCTTGAGCCACCGCGCCTGGCCGGGATTTTCTGTTCTTTTATTTCCATATCTTCCCATAAAATCTCATCAAATGATCTGAACTGAATCATAGGCTGTTAGAGCTGAAAGGGACCTTAACTCAATTACTCTACTCTTCTCATTGATAGAGGAAAATGAAGACTTAAAATATGGAGGAAAAAAAAGGGCCAGCTAGTAGGACTCTCTGGGGCAAAGGCATAATCATCTGTGATAAAGATGGCAGGACTTGCATGTCCTTTGTGTAGAAAAGACAAAAGAGTAAGACACGAAAACATTATTTACTATGGACACTGAGGAAGAAGACAGCCTCAGACATAATTTTATTTTGATAGAAATCGCTACAGAAAATCTTTATATTTTTGAGATAGGGTCTCACTTTGTCACCCAGGATGGAGTGTAGGGTGCAATCTTGACTCACTGCAGCCTTGACCTCCCAGGTTCAAGCAATCATTCTGCCTCAGCCCCGCAAGTAGCTGGAACGACAGACGCACCTCACCACACCCAGCTAATTTTTTAATATTTTTTGTTGAGACGGGGTTTCACCATGTTGCCCAGGCTGGTCTCCAACTCCTGAGCTCAAGCGATGCACCCGTCTCGGTCTCCCAATGGGAAATTTTTGAGTACTGCCATTCAGCAGGGAAAATTCTTTATCTTTCTTTACTAACATGATTTTTTTTTTTTTTAAACTAGTGATCCCTCAAGGCATCTTAAATCACATATTATTTAAAGCTTTAAACAATCTGTAAGGTCTCTTTCAGCTATAAGATCCTATAACTCTAAAAGTATGACTTTTCTATAAAGTTATATAGAGTAAGAGGCAAATTTAATCTACAAGATAGAAAACTGAAATAAACCTGAAAGAATATTAAGCTCAATTTGATAATCATCAAATATTTATTACTACTAAGAGTCAGCCTAAATGCATGAGATGGCACTCTAGGTCATCTCATGAATAAGAAAAAAAAAATTTGAACACACTACTTCTTTAAGCTAAATAGCTTGATGCACTTGAGAAATTATGAACCCTGGCTTCCGTACATCATTAAGCTATCCAGTCTGCATATTATTTTACAAACAAGTTTTATAATTTCATGTCATATTGGTAACATTCCAAAGACCACAATTATTTGGCAAGTAAGACGGCCACCAATTTTAGTCTTTAGCTAGTCCCAGCATGAGATGCTCATGAAAACCACTCAATACATGAAGGATTTCATAACCTTCAGTCCCAAAGTCTAAAGAATTTGTGAAATGACTTTTTAAAATTGCATGGCAGAACCCTCCCAACTGTCACCACTGTAAATGATACAGACAGACATCCTGCTTCGTCTCAATTATCTTCTGACCACTTACTACTTCTGAGTACTTCTGAGAGTGGCAGAAGAAATAATGCAGGAAAAAGATCAATTGTGCTATTTATTACCACCTTTAATTTTTAAAGCAATGTTTACAGAGTTTCAAATAAGATTTCTGATTTGAGAATTCAAATTATCCATGCTCTCCCAGTCCGTTTTAAAGCTAAAATAAGAATTTTTTTTTTTACCAAGATTTGGGCCCCATATTTGTTAGTAAAAGGGAATTATATAAATCTGACAAAAACAGTGGAGATTCTTTTGCGACTTTCAGAGCATAACTCCTACTAAAACATTTATTTATTATACTAACAGGAGCCTTCAGAGGAAGAAGAATTCTAAACATCTGTATAATTAGGTCTACTTAAAGGCACATGGCTTATTATTAGCCTAGGAAAAAGTAGAAGGAAACAACACAAAAAAAATCAGTTATTTGAATGGATGTATACCAAGTAGCAAGTAAACTTACTAGAAATATGGTCACTGATATAGCTAAAGAGAAAGGGCCATAAAGCAAACTGTGACCAGCTTATGTCAATGAGATACATGAAAGTACTTTTAAAAAATAAAATCTGCATTTTTTTTTTTTTTTAATAGAAATATGACTAGCTGGTATCTTGGTTTTGGTAGTGCAATAGCACCATTACAGCAAGGGTAAGCAGGTCAATCCCTTGCAAAACTTACCTTGATTGGCCCAATGGAAACAGAAGGCCCCAGAAAAGAGAGAAGCATCTGGCAGTAGCAAATTGTTTTATTTTATCTTTCTGTGGAAAGAAACTAATTTTAAATAAGAACCAGAGCATTTAAAGAATAAATATTTTTAAAGGCTCATTATCTAGTTAGAGCAGCTCTACCAAGAAAACAAGAAGAGCTCCTTGCTGCTTAGAGATGGAAAGAAACAGAAGAGGAATAAAAGTTGTTTCTCCATCACCTAGAGAGTTTTAAAATTTGTGTTATTCTAAAGTAACAGAATAAAAGGCTCTTTTATTTAAAGAACTCCTGCAAGCAGCATCTTTTGGGGCTGGTGCCTTTGAATAAAGGTTTTTGTTTTTGTTTTTTTGTTTTTTAACAAAATTAAGGGCAACATTCCAAATTAAAAAAAAAAAGAGGAAAATCACTTGACATTAAGCCCTTCTACTCTTAAGGTTAAGTAAAAAGAGACAGACACATAGCAAGCTCCTTTTCCCACTGCAATTTCACCAATAACTTTAACCATGAAAGCTTAAACAATTATCAAACAGTACTAATTAACAAAAGATCACATGAAATTGGCTTCCAAAATATTTTGTTAGCCTAAATTTTTGATGATTTATGGAAATACTCAAATGGAAATAACCCAGCCACCTAAAGATCTATATAGAACTTAACATGGAGCACAAAATTACTCATGGTAACTGAACCTGTTACCTTTCTTGGATGCTTCTCTAGAAACTCAGTTCTACCGAAATCACTGAATCAGCATTAAAACCTTTTGATCCAAATCACTTCTACAAAATGTCCATTTACAATTTATGCTAGAGATGGAAGGGACAGCTCATAAGCAGGAGTGTAGAAGCAATAAGCATTAAAAAAAATAGTGTAAGTGGAAAATGAAGTACCTATTGGCACTGTCCTATGAAGAATCAGAATTATAGAGCACAAACCCCCCCCACCCTCCCTCACCCTCCTCCAACACACAAAGAGGAAGATATTTCAGGAATAAAATTCGCTCTAAACCAAAACAATTGCTATTTTCAGATTCTATTTATTTACATGGTCTACCAAAATCAGTTATGTTGCTGTATCAGATAATATTTACTTTTAGACCATTAACTTCAATTGGCATGCTTGAAAAAATAATCATTAAAAATAAAAGCCTGGACGCACACTTTACTTTTAAATAATAATAAAAAGAAATTCTTAGTTTTGAGGTAATCAGTAAATTTCTCAGGAGACTTTTTCATTACATTCAAATTTCCGTTACAGTCATGATTCAACATTTGGCTTATTTAAAATAATTCGGGCATAAACTAATCCTTCAATAGCTATAACTATTGACCTAGATTTTGAAATCTTGACAGAGTATCTGAGGCAAAAACAAATAAATAAATGTAAAATAAAATAAAAACATTCTTACTTGTCCCATTGGTGGCCCTCCCATAGGGGGCATCATCTGTGGCATCATTCCATGAGGTACAGGAGGCATATTCGCTCTCTGACCCATAGGGTGCATTCCCATTGGGGCATAATGCATGCCAGGGTGCCCCATCTGAAAAAGAGCGAACGTTTTTAAATGAGCAAAGAATACTAAATGCTTCTCAAAAATCTCATTTCAACAAATCAGTTATCTGAAGCAACCTAATATTAAGCTTATGTATAATAACATCACTGGATTAATCTACACCTTGTTTTAAACAAAATGCATTCTGCTAGTATTTAAAACGAGCTTGCAAATTCCGCAACAAAACGGGAAAAGTTAAGATGATTACTAGACAGCTGGATCATAAGTTTTCTCTTTTTTTTGGCATTGACTTAATCAGCTACTAACTGGCTTGCCAAGCTTGGAGGATACACATTGAATACTAATCTTAAAACTGTTACAGTGAAAACAACAATTCTCTTATTTCATGCAGATATAAAAAATAGCCAGCTATTGTTATTTTATAACACTACTGATTTTAAACTTTAAAATGCTCTATCATATTAACTCAAGTGAAAGTCAGTCTTATAAAACACAAACAGTAGTGCCACCCAGGGACAATTCACTCCTAACAAACTTATTTCCTAACATAACTTTTAAGACAGGTAAAATTCCTTCTGCCAAAAATACATTTTCAAAGACTGAGGTTCTGTCACTCACGGACACTAAACGCAAACAACTAATTCATCCCTTTTAACGCAATTTAAAAAGACAACTACTTTCTTTACCGATGAGTCCATTGTTCCATGTTTTAAATTAAAACCAGCTAATTATCTCCTGCCAATTGTCCTAACAGTTCCCCATGCAGACGACCCCCACGAGTAATGAAAACAAATTTTGGCAGCCGCTGTTAAAGTCTTACAGAATCAAGCCCCTCCCTCCCCCTCCCAGCTAAATCGGGCCTAAAGCTCCAAGACGCTCACCCCGCCCAAGAGCCAGCACCTTCACCACGCATCTGTCTAGGCCAAGCCCTGCGGGGTACTTCCAGGGTCTCACATCCTTCTCTTTGTGCATCCCCACCCTTCACTTCTCTCCCTCAGAACATATCCCACCATCTCAAGTTCTTCCTTCGTCCACTCTTATCTTCTTCTCCTTTCGGAGAAAGCTTCCTGTTTCTCTCACTCCGTTTTTCATTGTGCCGCCTTCCCACTGCCCCACTGATCCCTTACCGAGGGCCGTCTCCTCAGGAAGCCGTCAGCAGAGACCCAAGAGCCGGAGCAGAGGCTTGAGCCGGACAATCTCCGCTCCCCGTCCCCAGGACCCTGCGAGGGAGGATGGCTCTCCATTTCACTCACCATGAGGCCTCCACGTTCAGCTCCCGTCCCCGGCCTCATCGTCGGGCTCAGACTGCTCCGCCGGCGGCCACTGCCGCTACACATACCAACAAGAAGCGATCTGAGTGGCTGGCGCCCACTGGGGCTAAAGGTTAAAGGCTGCCCTGCGCTACGGGGCGGGATCAGCGAGGCCAACAGGCTGACGGGCTTCCCCGCTGTCCAATCAGAATGCGCGGCCGACACGCAACTCTGCGGCGATTCGCCCGCAGCCTTAGCCTCGCTCGGCGTCGCCTGCATGGGGCGGGGGGAGGACGGAGGAAGTTTCTGCGCCGAGTCCTCCGTCGGGAAAACTCTACCAACTTCCCCAGGGGAAGGGAAGACAACCGTGTCCCAGCTTCCCGAGCTTAGACCGCCTCACCCCGTAGGGGGTGGGGGCAGTGGGGTCTGCCACCTTCCCCCTCCCCGCCCGAGTTACGTACGCCCCACAAACCTGAGGCCGCCAGGGGTAGGGTGGAGGGGGCGGGGGTAAGCAGTCTCTAGTGTTAGCGGTGGCTGGGGCTGAATGCGCGCGCGCGGTGCTCGAGGCGGAGGGGAGGGGGCGGGGAAGGCGAAAGGAGGGGTTCCGAGGAGCGGGTTCGAGCTCGGTACGCACCAGGTGGAGAGCGCGCGCCTGGGCGGAGGAGGAAGGAGGCGTGTCGAGTAGCGCGAGGGAAGTTGTGATACGGGTGGGGAGAACCACACTAAAGGGAGATGGGGTGAGCAGTTAAGGCACCGCGAGAGCACCAGGCAGAGAGCTGCCCTTCCGTAATGGGGGAACCTGAAGCAGAGTGTGAGCGTAGAGGGGAAGAAGAGAGAAGGCAAATAGTTTCGGGAATGTGTCGGAAGGCGCGAGCGGGCGCTAGGACCCGGTGTCCAAAAGATGCGTCTTTGAGGCTGTCGGGTCGGGCGCTCCCGTTGGTGACGCGGCGGTGGTGGAGGTCTCCGGCAGCGATGAAGCGCCGCAGGGAGTGGATACTCGGCCGCCTTCGGCCTCCGCCCACTGCTCGCTGCACGCTTTCCTGCTCCCCCTTCCGGCTACAGCCCTGGGGTTGAGCTCTGGTCCAAGCGCATCCCACCTCTCCTCCGGCCCTACGATTTCCTTTGCAACCCGCCGCCCACCCTTGCTCGCCGTGGTTCACCCCTGGGTTCTGAGGCATGGTGGTAGCGGCCACGGCCGTGGATTGGCTCTTGCGGACCCGGGGCGGGGCAGGTGGGAGAAGCTCGTACTCCGCGGGTTTCGCTGTGTTTCGCGCCATGTCGTTAGCGGAGAGCGGGTGGCGGTCGGCTCTGCGGCGCCGCCGTCCCGGCACCCCGGGCCCTGTGGCTGGGCCAACGTATTCCTCCTTTATTCAGGGGGACAGTTGGGGTGAAGGCGAAGTCGACGAGGAGGAGGGATGCGACCAAGTGGCCCGCGACCTGCGGGCGGAGTTCTCGGCTGGGGCGTGGTCAGAGCCCAGAAAGGGCTCGCTGCTCCTGCCGGACGGGGACGGGTCGCCTGTCCTGCCAGATAAGCGCAATGGTATCTTTCCTGCGGCCGCGGGCAGCAGAACCCAGCCTCGGCGGTGGCCGGTCCAGGTCCTTTCTATTCTCTGCTCGCTGCTCTTCGCCATCCTTCTCGCCTTCCTCCTCGCCATCGCCTACTTGATCGTTAAAGGTATTGAAGCCAAGTCCTTGAAAGTCTGTCCAGAGTAAAGTGGAGTCAGGGTGTGGCTCTTGCCCCCACCATTCTCCCTTTCCTCCGTGCTGCCTAAGCCCGCGGGGTGGCAGCTGCTTTCACCCAGAGTCCTCATTTGCATCTGACTTTGCTTTCCAGCCCTTTTGTAAGTGGAGCGTCCTGATCCGTGATCAGGAGACCCATTTTTAAAAAGGATCTTTTGATTAAATGGGTACTCTTGAAGAAATATCTTCAAGTCCTTAAACACGGAGGATGAAATATTGTCAAGATTAAACAAAAGGCGAAACACCCACTATTAAAAGGAGACTGTGAAAAGTGCATATAATTAAAATAGGCTATCTATGTTCAGTGGCCTGCATCCACAAATAAAGATGTGCTGTCCACCAATTCCTCTACACAGAATCCTGAGGGACAAAGATTTTTATCGCATAGTCCAAATTTCTACTTTTATAGGTAAAATAATTAGCCTCTCAGTTTTTAAGTTTGTGTCCAGGTGTAGTGCACAGAGTTCTATTGCAGGAAGTATAGTCCACTCTTCCTCTGATAATTTTATTAGAGAAAAATAATAAAAGTTGAAATACTGGCCAGTTGAAAGTTTATTGCAAGGCATACGGTTGTATAGTTTAGTTGGCTAGTATATGTTATAGTGGAAAGAAGCAGAGTTAAGTTTAAATTTCCATTCTTACTAGTTTGTGACGTTTGCCAAGTTACTGAAAAAAAAAACAAAAGAACTTTCTTGTATGAAAAGCACCCAAAACATTGTCAATGAAGTGTTATTTTTGTGCTTCATTAAATATAATTAAATTTATTTAACTCTGGTTTTTATTTGTCTTCATTGCTTCCCAGAGTTTAGTGGGCTGCAGATGGCATGGCATCTAAAACCTTACAATGCTTGATTTTCATACAGAAGACACATTGGCCAGTTGATGTAGGTTTTACCTCTTCATAAAATAGTAAACTGTGAATGTGCATAAAATGCAAACTGTCAGTCTTAAATGGTTGACTGCCAATGTTTCATTTCTTTATCATTCCCCTCCCCCCTTTTTTACCCTTTTTTGCAATCCTGATAGTTTTGTCTCCTAGGTGGTTTGTTTCTCTTTTGCTCGGAGACATTGCCTTTGTATCATAAAGTCACAAAACCATGATAAGTGGAATTCCATTGCAGAAGACATTGTACTGTGCTTATTTTGAAGAATGGAGAAAGGAACTAAACTCCGCCTAGTGTGCCCTTTAATATTTCCAACTACCTTGGGGAAAAACAGTACTCTCATTCTATGTACAGTATATGGCTGTTGGCTCTCTTAATGGTCAACACGTTCACTTGCTTGCTGAAGGTCATATAGTTGGTAAATTGAATCAGAATTTGAACCCAGTTCTTTGTGACTCCAGAGCACTTTCCACAGCTCCACAATGCCTTCACAGCCCTTGAGGTACTTTTCAAATTGCAATACTACTTTCCTACCTAAGTCCCTCTTTGTATTTGCAGAGTTGCATGCTGACAATTTGAAAAATGAAGATGTTGTAGACACTGGATTATTAGGTATGGAATTAATTGTCGCTTGCCTTGGTTTTGAGTTCATTTTTGTGTTTCCAGATCATGTTTGAACTAAATTTGGGATAAAATACTTAATATATTTCTATGTGCAGTCATTCAGTCTTATGTTTTTCATTTGCATATGTTGGTGATAAATGTTACTAGATTTCCTTTATGTATGTGAAGTACGTGTATACATATATGGTATATTTGCTATAATTTTTTAATGGGACCAGGTGCAGTGGCTCACATGTGTAATCCCAACACTTTGGGAAACTGAGGCAGTAGAATCACTTGAGCCCAGGAGTTCGAGACCAGTCTGGGCAACATAGTGAGACCCTGTCTCTACAAAAAATAAAATTAGCAGGTGTGGTTTAAGTCCACTCATGCTTATAGTCCCAGCTACTTGGGAGGCTGATGTGGGAAGATCACTTAAACTGGAAAGTTCAAGGCTGCAGTGAACCGTGATTGTTACACTGCACTCCAGCCTGGGTGACAGAGTGAGACCCTGTCTAAAACAATAATAATTTTTTCACGGGTGCTGGTGTGTGTATATACCACACACACTAGTAATACATTTTTAACACAACTGCATGTGACTCAGGTCCAAAGAATATTTAACATTTTCTAATTACCTTCTGGAAGAGGCTTCCCACAACTCTTCTCAGGAATTTAAAAACAAAAGAACTTCTTCACTAACTTAGCGAAGGTAAATAATGTCTTACGTAGGCTTCAGGAGGAATTTAAGTTCCAATATTTTTATGTGCAACTTCTTTTAAGCATTGACCATCGTTGCACAGGTTGAGTCAGACCTCAGTTTCTGCAGTGTCTGTAGAATGCTGTAGTTCACAGGTTTCCAGAGAAAAAGGTTATTCTATATTTCTCTCCACCAAAATGACTCTGAAGAGTTAAAAACTTTACCTGTCCAGCATGTTTTACTCCAATTTGCTTTGATCACTCTAAATTGGGGAGGGGAGATCAAACTTAATCACTCTACATTCGATCAAATGAATCAAGTAAGTCATTTGATATGATCACTGTAAATTAAATCATTTGATTTGGTCACTGTAGATAGGTGGTTGAAACACTATGACACATGTCCTCCCCTCTCCCAATCTTTCCTAAACCCTCTAATCTACCACTTTATGGCTAATCACCCTTACGGTGACACTAAGTATAGTGTACCTTATTTTGGCAGAAGGGGAAAGAAACATGAACCCTTTATTTTCAAATGGCAAAGAAGTTGGTTCCCTAGATATTGCATGGAAACTTTTGTCTGTTCGTGTCAACTTCTTGCATGAGAAAACATACTTTCTAGTTACTCATTTTATCAGTGTACGTTTTTACACTGTTTTATTTCTGAAAATAAGCCAAGATTGTTAGGCTTCTCAGAGCTTTTATTGATCTGTCACCTCTTGATGCAGTGGAAACAGAATCTCATGAACTAGGCATGAATTCTAAACCTTTTGCTGTTTAAAAGTTGTCCTGATTTCTCATTTAGGAATAGAACGAGTGACAGTTATTATCTGAAGGAATGGCTTGCTCATATATCAAAAGGAATGTGATAGGTCTTTTGACCATGGTCCTGCTTCCTCTTCCACTTAGGATTAAATAATCCCATATTGCTTTTAGGTATGCATGATAGATAGTTAATATTTTTACAGCAAATAGGAAAATCATTAAGATTTTGCTAATGGCATGAATTTACTATCAAGAGTCAGGAATGAGCAGAAAGTGTTGTATCTTTATGGTGGAAAAAAAACCCAACAGCTATGCCAAAACAAAGCTCATTATTTTGAGCCGGTGTTCCAGTGGTCAGATGGAGAATAAAAATAGTTAATATCATTTAATGGGCTAATTCGATCAGTTTCCTGGGGGTTAATTTTAAAGAATAGTTATAGCAGATGTATGTATTATAACATGTGGATAGAGAATAGTCGTCTCTACCAGAAGAGGGATTCTTAAAAATCTGTTTCAGTGAAACAGGGCCAAGATGATTAAGCTCTTATAAGATTGAGGTGATTGGCCGGGTGCGGTGGCTCACACCTGTAATCCCAACACTTTGGGAGGCCGAGGCACGTAGATCACTTGAGGTCAGGAGTTGGAGACCTGCCCGGACAACATGGTGAAACCCCGCCTCTACTAAAAATACCAAAAAAAATTAGCTGAGCATGGTGGCACAGGCCTGTAATCCCAGCTACTCGGGAGGCTGAGGCAGGAGAACCACTTAAACTGGGGAGGTAGAGGTTGCAGTGAGCCAAGATCGTGCCACTGCATTCTATCCTCTGAGACAGAGCAAGACTCCGACTCAAAAGAAAACAAAAGATGGAGGTGATTGTAGTAACACCTGCTTTTTTTCTAAGCTGCAATTCTCTACTGTTTTCAAGAAAAATACAAGTTAGCCTATTTACAGAATGTTTTGAATTGACTACTGTCCTCTGGTTAAAACCCCTCTTGAGATAATTGATAGCTGAAAAGGTAGGATGGTTCTCTCAAACTTGACTTCCATCTAAATCAACACTGAGTTAATTAACTTAGATATCAAGAAAAATTGCCTTATTAGTTTACCGCTGAGGAGATGCCTATGAAGTTATATCCTTTTTACAGTTAATAAGAAAGTTTTCACTTGAAGAAACAATTTGAAATATTTAATAAGAAAATGTTGTTGAAGTCATCCATTACTTTTGGGAAAAGTACCGTGCAGCCTTTTATCAGATGATAATGATTTTATTATATTTCACTACTTATTTTGCCCTGTTTATTAGGAACCTCATAGCCAAATGTAATTGATGTTTGATTGTTTTGTATATTGCTCTTTATTTTATGGCATACTACTTATTGCCTATACATGCTGTTATCGTAATATTTCCATGACTCATGTTTAAAATTTACTGCAAATTGCCTCAATTCTTTTTTTGAAAGTAGTTTGGTTTTTAGAAAAAGCAATGTGAGCACAGTAACTGCTCTACCATGAAAGAGTTCTCTATTTCTAGACAGACTGATAAAAATTTTGTACACTGTAGAATTTAATTGCAATTTAATCCTAGTCCAACGTTGGCATAGCACTCAGTAAGAACAGATTATAGCAGCACAATTCTCATTTTGGTGTGGGTAACAATCACTTAGGGACTTGCTTTTTAAAAAGCACCTGTAGATTTTGTTTCGGCCATCATGATATCATGATACAGAACGTTAGAAGTGTTAAAAAATGTCCAAGAGAGGATGTATTGGAGGTGGCCCATTCTCTTAAAAAGATACAGGTTAAGTAAAACTCAGTTTCATCCTTACAGTGAAAATTGATTGAAACTCTGAACTTGAACTTTTTAGCCAGTGTGTGGACTTTATTATTTGAACCTATACTCTATTAAGGAAATTTGTTAGAGTGCTATCTGCGGCTGAGTGGGGTAGCTCTAATATTTCATCTAGAAAGTCACAAATATCCTATTCTGTAGCACAATTTTTGTAAAATTGTATTATGTATTTGTATTATTTAAGAAATAATGACTGAGACCAAAAAAAAAAAAAGCAAAAAAAAAAAAGCCAAAAAGGACTGGAAGGATATAATCAAAATGTTAGTTTATCTGGGTTTCCAAATTGATTGGTTGTTTTTATTATTTTTATTTTCTACAATGTGTAAGTGTAACTTGCAATGAGAAAAACTTTGATGAAGGGAAAGCACAAATTTAAGTTTAGAGAATAGTATGTTTCAATAATTAACAATAACACCATTTATTGCACTTTTACAATATGCCAAAAACCATTAATTTGTGTGTTATTTCCTCTAGTATTCTCAACTACACTGTATCCATCAATGTTATTTTCTTCTAAACCAAAACTCAAGGAAGTATATGTTATAATTTTTATGCCATAGATAGTCTAAGTAGTATAGCAAGGCAGAAAAAGAATGGGTTATCAGCAAGAATTAGCCATGTGCAGCTAAATTATTAGTCATGAAATCATTACAGGACTCTTCTTAACACACAAAAGCAGTAATAAGAACCAGACATTAGGACCCTTAAATCTCAATAAATTTGATTGACATCTTGTGGTACTCCCTAGTCCAACTTTGGTGGTTGGGAGGGACCTGTCTTAGGCTAATGAAGTCAAAAGTTAGCTGGCATCAGAATCACCTGACAGATAAATTTTGCTGCTCTTCACATGGTGCAGAATATCTGACTCAGTAGTGTGAGATGGAGTCCAAGAATTTTCATCTCTGACAAGTTTTGAGGTGTTGCTGATGCTGCTACTTAGGGGGCTATATATCCTTTGAGAACCACTGGCCTAGTAGTTCCCAAACCTGGCATTAAAAAAAAACAACAAAAAGACCCTGGAGATTTTTTTTGCTTTTGCAAAATCTCACACCCCATAATTATCTACTGAATCAAAGTCACTTAATTGGCAGTATGTGTCAGTGTATGCTGTACAATCAGGACTCACTGGACCATTTTTCATTTGAATTATGTCGAGCAGTTCTGTTTGTAAGGATTGAAATTTCATGACTTACTCTTTCTTAGGGAACTTCAAAAGAATAAAGAAAACTGAGCTATATTTCTCATGAAGTTTATTTGATCTTGAAATTACCACATTGGTTTATTGGACACTTTTGTAAATTTAAAATACATTTTGGGATTTTAGTGGTCACATATTGCTCTTTCTCAAAACATTCTCCTATTTCATTATTTTAGGAATTATTTTAATATTACTCTTCAATTCTCAAGTATGCTCAAAATAATAAAATAATTACGATGGAATTAGGATTCCAGTAAGACTTTCCTAAGACTTTAAGTCTTACTGTAGCACAAGCCTACATGTTTCTTAATTCTTACTGTAGTACTACCTTGCTTATTGCTGTATCTATTTTCTATGACTACTTTCCTCTACAGCAGCATAGTTGTGTAGTTATGACAAAGACCTATGGCTTGCAAAGCCGAAAATATTTACTATCTGGCTCTTTTCAGAAGAATATAGTATTCTCATCCAGTTAGTCATTCAGTGGAAAGGACTTCAGGCAAGAACAACACACACCGTCCCTTTTTGCTAAAAGGATATATGCCAGTATTTTTTTCATATTTTATGAGGTCTGCATCCTAATTTATTTGATACTGTTTCTAAGTGGACAGATGCTAAGGGCAGATGTGTATGCAAAAGTGATTTGGAAAAAAATGCAAAAAAGAAATTATTGGGTTGACCATTTGAATTGTTTGTAATCTAAAAATGAAAATGTGTTACAAATTATGGAGCAAAGAAGATTGTTGTCCTCTTTTCATCAAAATAAGCCATGAAAGGCTTAAACATTCCTTCAAACATTGTGTTTTGGTGATGCAAAAAGAAAAAAGCAGGAATAATGACAAGCTGTAACCAATTTGAGATGTATCTGAAATCTGGAAGTGGTATTTACAAGGTGGATATGTTGTAGATTCATACATGGGGTTAGTAAGCAATTATTTGTACTCAGGTCATGCCCATTTTTGGTGTACGTAACTTTAGGGAAACGGGGAATTGAAATTCGGATTTGCTGTGTTTCTTACGAAAATTTTTAACAAAGTTTTTTTCCCGCTGTCTTTTTGCTCTCTAAATTATTCTTCAAGTGTCATGAAAATAAAGGAAATAAAAAAGCCTTGTTGGACTTATATGGTAAATAAAAATAGTGATGAGTGTTTTCCCTGTTATACTGAAGATTACAAGCTTCAGAGGAGAATATAAATTTAACAGGATTTCCCATGAGTTAATTGTTTAAAGCTGGATGACAGGCATATGAGTTTTATCATATACTTCTCTCAACTTTTTTTCTGTGTTTGAAAAAACCTGTAATAAAAGTGTTGGGGTTTTTTGTTGTTGTTGTTTGTTTTTTAACTTTCCCATGTGAATCTAATGATTTACCAGCATTGGGAACTACAGGTGTTATTTATTTTTCAAATTTCAGTCACTTCATCTCTCAGAGGGTCACCTTCCTCATCTTTTTCAACAGGAAGAGTAGAAATGCTACAGGCTGGGTTGCAGGTGGTCAGGTGATTGGGTGAAGGCCTTAACCAGGGTAACTACTACAGCTACTATGCACTCTGTGTACCCACTGTGCTCATGTTGCGTTGGCAGGAGAGGGGAGACCACTTTGCTCTGCTCCTGCACTTGTGCCTTTACATGTAGAGAGACATTTTGCTCTAGGGATTTAAAGACTTGAGTTATCTACAGAATGTGATTTAGTGAGGATACCAAATTATTTAAAATAATGGTCATCCTCTCAAGTTAGAAAACTATAGAATCTAATAAAGTTGAAAACATTTGCTTACATAAACATCTAAAAGTTGTTGGTTAGTTTCATGCATATCATACATCTAAGTTTTATTAGTAGCCAACTGGTAATAGTTTTTACAACTTTTAAAGTTACCTAAGTACAGCCATATAACATACCATTTTGGTCAACAGTGGTCTGCATAGATGCCTGTATGATGGTGGTCCCATAAGATTACAGTGGAGCGGCCGGGCGTGGTGGCTCAAGCCTGTAATCCCAGCACTTTGGGAGGCCGAGACGGGCGAATCACGAGGTCAGGAGATCGAGACCATCCTGGCTAACACGGTGAAACCCCGTCTCTACTAAAAAAAAATACAAAAAGCTAGCCGGGCGAGGTGGCGGGCGCCTGTAGTCCCAGCTACTTGGGAGGCTGAGGCAGGAGAATGGCGTGAATCCGGGAGGCGGAGCTTGCAGTGAGCTGAGATCTGGCCACTGCACTCCAGCCTGGGTGACAGAGCGAGACTCCGTGTCAAAAAAAAAAAAAAAAAAAAAATTACAGTGGAGCTGAAAAATTCCTATTTAGTGGCATTGCAGCTGTCCTAACTTGGTAGTACACTATATTACTCACATGTTGGTTTTGATGCTGGTATAAACCAACCTATTACCAATCTGGTTTTATATAACCTTCCGGTCATAAAAAAAAAAAAACACAATTTTGTATAGTACATAATACTTGATAAACAATTATGTTACTGGTTTATGTATTTACTATGCTTTTTATTGTTTTAGAGTATATTCCTTCTGCTTAAAAAAAGTTAACTGTAAAACAGCCTCAGGCAGGTCCTTCAGAAGTTACCCAGAAGAAGGCATTGTTATCATAGGAGATGACAGTTTCATGCATGTTGTTGTCCTTGAAGACCTTTCGGTGGAAAAAGATGTGACAGTGAAAAACGGTGATACTGATGATCGTGACCCTGTGTAGGCCTAGGCTAATGTGTATGTGTCTTAGATTTCAACAAAGAAGTTTAAAAATTAAAAAATTAAAAATAGAAGCTTACAGAGGAATGGTATAAAGAAAAACATTTTTGCACAGCTGTACAGTGTGCTTTTGTTTTAAACTGTTAGTAGAAAAGGGTAAAAAAGTTAAATTTTAAAGTTTATAAAGTAAAGTTATAGTAAGCTAAGGTTAATTTATTAATGAAGAGGGAAAAATGTTTAAATAAACTGAGTGTAGCCTAAGTGTACAATGTTTTATAAAGTCTGTAGTAGTGGACAGTACTGTCGTTGGCCTTCACCTTCACTCATCAGTCACTTGTTCACTGATGGACCCGGAGCAACTCCCTGTCCTGTAAGCTCCATCCATGTAAGTTCCCTATACAGGTGTACCATATTTTATACAGTATTTTTACTGTACCTTTTCTATATTTAAATATGTTTAGATACACAAATACTAATTGTTGTGTTACAGTTGCCTGCAGTATTTGGTATAGTAACATGCCACACAGGTTTGTAGCATTGGAATAATAGACTATAACTTTTAGCTTATAGGTGTGTAGTAGGCTGTACACCTAGGTTTTTGTAAGTACACTCTTACGATGTACGACCAATGACAAAATCACCTAATGGTGCATTTCTCAGAACATATCCCTGTCATGAAACAGTGCATGATTGTATTGTATTTTCATTTTTAGTATCATAAAATGTATTATATAAGTAATTTAATCTCACTAGGAAAAATTCCAACAATTAGAGCAAAGGCTTTCACCAATCTACCTGTGTGCCTTTTTACATGTTTTTCTGTTTATTTACATATGTATAGTCACTTAAAATACATGTTGTTTTCACTGTTAGAGAAAAAATATAATTGGAATCATGTATATTTTGCAGCCTTGTTAAAATGCCTTTGGGAGTATATTCTGTATCAGTATACATTGATCTACCTCATTTTCTTCATGACTGCATTGTATTTCATAATATAGGTATACCAGTTTATTGAAATATTTCAAATGTCAGAAGCTCTTTCACAGGACCTGGGAATTACTAGTATACAGTCACATTTAATCCCATTGTTATGACGTTTTATGAAGTATGTGCAACTGATTGCCCAACACTTCTTTAATAAGAAACCTTTCCCTAGTATAGGAACCATAAGAGTTTTTTTTGTTTTTTTTTTTTCTGGTGTATTCTGATTATATATAATATGTGTAAGTTGGTGCCTCTGCATCTAACTTCATAAAACTTCTTGAAGGTTGCCTCATCCCTGTAAGCTTAAACTGTTAAACAAAATGAAAATATTTAGAGCATATAACAGCCTTTTTTGCTGGAAGGTTTTATAGAAATAAAGTTGCCAGCATATTTTTAGAGGAGTAACTATTCCCTGAAACTAGAATAGCTTATTTTGAAAAATAAGCCAAAACAAATATACCCTTAGATAAGTGTGTATAAAATTACCACAAAGGGATTGGGATAGGAAATTCGTACCCATCCCTGTTTTTGCTTTGGGTGAGAACAGCCTAAGAGGTTTCTATTAATGGAAAAGATTAACATACATCATTTCATTGGCCAGATGCAGTAGCTCATGCCTGTAATCCCAAAACTTTGGGAGCCCAAGGCAGGCAGATCATGAGGTCAAGAGATCGAGATCAGCCTGGCCAACATGGTGAAACCTCGTCTCTACTAAAAATACAAAAATTAGCTGAGTGTGGTGGCTCGCACCTTAGTTCCAACTACTCTGTAGATTGAGGCAGGAGAACCACTTGAACCTGGGAGGTGGAGGTTGCAGTGAGCCGAGATCGCAGCACTGCACTCAGCCTGGCAACAGAGCGAGATTCCTTCTCAAAAAAAAATAAAAATTAATATACATCACTTCGGCCGAGTGCAGTGGCTCACACCTGTAATCCCAGGACTTTGAGAGGCCAAGGCGGGTGGAACACGAAGTCAGGAGTTCAAGACCAGCCTGGTCAAGATGATGAAACCTCGTCTCTATTAAAACACAAAAATTAGCCAGGTGTGTTGGCAGACGCCTGTAATCCCATCTACTTGGCAGGCTGAGCCAGATAATTGCTTGAATCTGGGAGGCCAAGGTTGCAGTGAGCCGACGTCACGCCACTGCGCTCCAGCCTGGGGGACAGAGCCAGACTCCGTCTATATGTATATATGTGTGTGTGTGTGTATATATATGTTTATGTGTATACATACACGTATTTGCTGTTATTTAGATGACTATGTCTAAAGAGGTATATGTTTATCTGTATATACACATATATCTAAACAGGTATATATATGCGCACACATCATTTCATCAACTGATGAATATTGAGCTGTAGAGAAGAACAAAGGATGTGTGTATTTCTTTAAAAGCCTGCAACGTTTGGCAGCAGTTCTCCTGGAAATTTGTAACATCTATCTCCTTATACAACTGTACCCCTAAATACAAGAATGTTCCTCTTGTATTGTTTGTAATAGAGAAAAACTAGAATAAAAATATACAACAGTACTGTGGCTATGGGTACTGATACAAAAGGTCTCCAGAATATGTGAAAAAAGCAAAATGCAGAACCATTTTTCTGGTGAGAATCCCACTTGTGGAAAATAAACTGAGAATATATATATATGTTTTATATATAACTAGCTCCATATATGTATCTATATTACCTAGATATGTATATAATTTTTGGAAAGATGCACAACAGACTCTTGATCGCTTTTAGGAGTGAAATTGGCAAACTGAGGAAGGAAGAATTTCATTTAATACACTTTCATTTTTATATCCTTTTTAAAATTGTGAATTCTTTCTAAAATGAGTTTATAAAACGTCAACATTTTAGCATGAGGATTTTGCAGGTACTGGCTTGTAACAAATTTAGTTGTTGGGAGTTACCAATTTCTGTGGCTTTTCTGCTTATTTGCAGATGAATTGGGTAATTGCCCGAATCATAAACACTTGTAGACCACAATGTTGCAATGTACTTTTTTTACCCCATCATTGTGACCTGACTTACCCATAATGTGGCTTTTGATTAGTTTAAAATGAACATAAAATAATTAAAATGCTCAATGCGAAGTAAGTACTTAGATTGTGGAATAGTAATTTTGGAAAAACGAATATTCTTGTGTTAAATTTGACAGGTACCCTATTAAAGCACTCAGGTGAAAAAGTTTAACAGGCTTTAGAAAGCCTCACATTTGATTATGCCACTTTGTGTCTTTCCTCACTTACCTAGAAGTTTCATCATTCTATAGCAGTCCCAAAACACTTTATTTTTCTTAACTACCATCTTTGTTCTGGAGAAGTATGTTAAATTTTGAGTAAACTTGTCAATTATTTTCTCCCCTCTTTAGACTTGTCAATTATTTTCTCCCCTCTTTAGACATAGTTATCTAAATAATAGCAAATAAGAGCTATTTGGCAATATAGCAACCCATAAGTTGTAGTTGTAGACTAAATCTTACAATTTTTTTTTGACCCTCTATCCTGATGGGTTGGTAGGAAGATGATTCTAAGGTTGTGTTCTCCCAATTCCAGCTTGGGTTGAGGTGCTAGAGGTGGATACTGTGCCAGGATATTGGGGTGAAGGTCCAGACTAATCCTCAAGACATTTGCTAAAGTGACTATTGAAATATCTTTTATTGTGGTCAGGATGGTCTTTCAGATGTAGCAACTTCCAGCCGCATGACCATGTGGTGTTTCTATGCCAGGCTTAGGGCAGAGGCTTCCGTAGGCGTGGCTCTGTACTTACCTACCGAGATACTGTACACAGCTATGCTCTATGTATGGTTTTGCGTGGACTTTTCTAGATGCTTAGGAAGCCCCTGTAGCACTACTCCCTTTCCCCATTGACACACATAAGTGCAAACATGCATACAACATACTTTATTTAAACTAAGGAAATCTTTCTCACTAGTTGGTAAGCCCCTCACTCTCTTTTTCCCTGTTCCCCACAAACGTGTTATCTGTACTCCAATCAACTCATTGTCTTTGCTGTGCATTCAAGACATTTTCTGTTTATCTACACCCCATCCCTGATTATATCTGTACACTAGTTTCCGTAAATATTGTGCAATGTGGAATTAGGAAAACAGGCTATTTCTTCTTTCTGCTTTGCCATATCCCTCTTCTGGGGTAATGAACACAGAGCCCATTAGCTCTTTAACAGGTGGGAGGGGGAGGAGGGAACTATCAAGAGAAATAATTTACCACACTTGCCATTAGTAATTCTTCTGAGTCTGTACTTTAACAGTTTTTTCAGTCTGTTAACTGAGCTTCACAAGATTTGCAACCAGGCCACTGCATGTACTTTTTACCTGCTTCTTGCTAAAATAAGACTGGTGGATAATTTTGTGTAGTCGGGAAATACGATAATTCGTAAGTCATCCGCTAGTGTTCTCAACTATTGCTGTATTCTTTTTTTTTTTTTTTTTTTTTTTTTTTTTTTTTGAGACAGAGTCTTGCTCTGTCCCCCAGGCTGGAGTGCACTGGCCAGATCTCAGCTCACTGCAAGCTCTGCCTCCCGGGTTTACGCCATTCTCCTGCCTCAGCCTCCCAAGTAGCTGGGACTACAGGCGCCCGCCACCTCGCCCGGCTAGTTTTTTGTATTTTTAGTAGAGACGGGGTTTCACCGTGTTAGCCAGGGTGGTCTCGATCTCCTGACCTCGTGATTCGCCCGTCTCGGCCTCCCAAAGTGCTGGGATTACAGGCTTGAGCCACCGCGCCAGGCCCCTTGCTGTATTCTTGAGGCGTGGAACACGCTCTTCAGAAACCTGTTTTACAGACACAGTTAAAACGAGTCCACAAAGATTCTGATACAACCGCCCTGCTGCTCCTCTGTTCAAAAAGGACTACCCGACTGAAAATTTTTTTACAAGTTTACTTAGTTCTATTTTGAATAGGTAGAATAGTTATATGAGTCAAAATTCAAAAAGTATAGAAGAATATAGACTGAAAAGGCTTACTCTTTTCTCCCAACCACTCTTTCCTCCCTCCACAGAGAACCAATGTTAAATTCTTAGATCCTTCCAGAAAGTTTTTAAAATATCTAAGTACAATATACATTTCTTCATATATACAACACATGCATATATGTATGTGTATAATGCATATTTTCCCCTTATTTATACAAATGCAGAGAACTGTTCTGAACTTTCAGTTTTGCTCACCAGTATATTTTCAGGATCTTTCCATATCAGTACTTAAAGAGCTTCCTCATTCATTTTTCTAGCTGCATATTATTCTATTGTATGGATGTACTTAACCAATTCTTTACCTTCATTACTGATTATTTACGTTGTTTCCAATCTATGTTATTACAAACAAAGCTACAGAGAACAATCTTGTATATATGTCATTTTATAGAGGTTTGTATATTATAATATACGAAGATATATATGTATAATTGTATATTATACAGAGATATGTTGTCCTAAAGACATATAAAATTACTGGAGTAAAGAACATATACGTGCATCATTTTAGCAGATACTGCCAAACTGCTCTCCATAGAAATTATAACAATTTACTCTCCAAAACAGCCACACATGAAGAGTTTCTGTTTATTCACAGACTCAGCATCAGAGAATGTTATCCAACTTTTTGATTTTTGTCAGTTGATGATGAAAAAATGATACCTAATTTCTCTGATTATTAATGGTATTGAATTGAGCATCTGTTCATGTTTTAATATTTATAGTTTTTATTCTGCAATTGCATTTAACTTTTTATATTTTTTGGGTTTTGGATTGCTGGTCTTTTTTTTTTATTGGTTTCTAGGAATTACTTGTATTAACAGGAAATTTTCCCTTGTGCTGTAAGTTGCAAAGGTATGTTTTATTTAAAAATTTTTTGTCATTCAATTTGACATTTTATGTTGCTATGCATATATCGTAGTATGTGTGTTTACCTGTATACAGTTGTCCCTGAATATCTGTGAGGAATTGGTTCCAGGAATTGTTATTCCCGGTGATAACAAAATCTGGATCCTCAAGTCCTTTATATGAAATTGGATAATTTGTGTATGACCTATGCACATCCTCCCATTTACTCTCTGTAATACCTAATATAATGTAAATGTTATGTAAATAGTTGTTATACTGTATTGGTTTTGATAGACATTATTTTTATTGTTGTATTGTTACTTTTATTTTTTTTTCCAAATACTTTTCATCCAAGGTTGGTTGAATTCCAGATATGGAACTTGTGGATAGGAAGAGCTGACTGTATATAGTAGAAATTCTGTGTCTTAGATGGGTCATGAATTTTTGTATCATGGTTAGAAAGGCCTTTATCCCTCCAAGGCTATAAATGACTTTTCCAGGGATTCCCTCTACAATTTTATATTTAGATTATTTGGTACATTTTAGAATTTAGTCTGGTATAGGGTACCTGGTATGGATCCAGTTTCTTTACCTTTTTGTAAGTGGTCACCCCGTTGAATTAGTAACATTTTTTATTAATCTATTTGGGCCTTCCTCCGCCTTCTTGCAAATCTTGTATTCTGCTTCGTTTTGTTTGTTTGTTTGTTTGTTTTTGAGAAAGAGTCTCACTGTGTCGCCCAGGCTGGAGTGCAGTGGTGCTGTCTCGGCTCACTGTAACCTCTGCTTCTGGGTTTAAGTGATTCTCCTGCCTCAGTCTCCCGAGTAGCTGGGGTTACAGTCATGTACCACCATGCCCAGCTAATTTTTGTATTTTTGGTAGAGGTGGTTTTGCCATGTTGGCCAGATTGGTCTCAAACTCTTGACTTCAAGTAATCCTCTTGCTTCGGCCTCCCAAAGTGCTGGGATTAGAGGCATGAGCCACCACACCCGGCCCTGTCATCTGTTTGTGTATCAGTACGCACTGTTTTAGGTATTCAGTTCCTATAATATTTCAATATCTGGTTGGAGTAGTCTCTATTTTTGCTTATTATTTCATGTGAATTTTAGAATTAACTATTATTCTTCCAAGAAAAATATGCTCACATTTTCAATTTGAATTCTGATGTTACCTCCTTAAAGTGGTAACATCTTATTTATTCAAAATAGTTATCACAGTATATAGTTATCTCGTTAATTTATTTACGTTTTATTTCTGTCCCACTAGAATTACTTCATGAAGACAGCTATCTTTTTTATTTTGCTCACCGCTATATCCCCATCACCTAGCACAATAACCAACACATAGTAGCCCCTCAATACAGATTGACTGGATGAATAAGTGAGTTAAATTATAAAATTTTTGAAAACTTGACATCAAAATAAAACTGTACTTCTTACTAAAAGGAGTTGGCCACTTAAATATCAGTATTTCCTGTCTTCCTATAACCACAAGAACATTCATTGTTCTTTTATTATTATTAATGGGTTATGAATAGTATCTGAAAACGTTTAACTTACTCCTTTCTTTTTCCTTTATGTCTCCTATTCTTCTTCTCCACGCTTTTTCCTTAAGTCCATTATACTATTGTTCTTTTGACTTGACTTCTGTGAGAAAATACAGTTCCAAACTCAGTGCAAATAAAATCTAGGGTCCCACACATTTGTCAATCAGGAGGCAACTGTTGTTCATATACTGAGCAAGGTTAAAGAATCAGAATAGGTTTATGATGTTCATAAGAAAACTGTAAAGAGGAGATACCCCCAAATTGAGGCATGTTTCGAAAGTGCATGGTGTGGAATGAAGGGAATCACTTAGTACTGTAAATAATAAAGATAGCAAGGTATGATTTATGAAATTAAATGAAAAATCTGGTGACCTCTTTTTCTTTTTTGAAACAGGGTTTCATTCTGTTTCCCAGGCTGGAGTGCCGTGGTGCAATTGAGGCACATTGCAACCTCAAAACTCCTGGCCCCAAACCATCCTCCCACCTCAGTCTCCCAAAGCATTGTGATTGCAGGCATGAGCCACCTTTTCTGGCCTCAAGACATCTTAAGAGTCTAGTGAAATGTTATAACCATGTTTTCTGTAGTTGAATTTCATAAAACTGAAGATGTTATGTTCTTGTTGAATTTACCCTTTTTTTCACATTTATCATTTAATTAAAATATTCAATGATATGACTTCTAGTTGTGCCTTAGTAATGTATACTTATTTCTACATAAGTTAGCTTGCAGTAAGTTCAAATCTGTTATAATATCAGGTCCATATAATTTCGAAGATGAGAAATATACATGATATGAACATGAGAATACTGGTTTAATTTAAATTGTTTTGGTGTTAATAATTTACTTTTTTCCCCCCTCTTTTCCTGTTAAGGATTCTGGACTCTACTTATAATATCCCTAACTGCTGGATTCTCCTGTTGCAGCTTTTCTTGGACAGTGACTTACTTTGATTCTTTTGAACCAGGAATGTTTCCTCCTACTCCTCTTTCACCTGCCAGGTTCAAGTAAGTATTCCTGTTTCCTGTTTATTTTTTAAATGCATTTCAACACTTAAAAATACTAAAATATGTAGAAGCAAGAGGCTGATTGTGAAATATGTTGAGGCTCCAGTCTTTATAAAACATAGGACTTTTCAGCTTGTAGGCTCAGCCTTTAGGTACATGAGAATAATATTTAAAATTCTATATCTAGGTAATGCTTTGTTTTCTAAAAACTGAAATTCAGGGGATTGTCTCAGAACCAAGAACCTTTGATGGGTATTTGTCCTTTGGAATGGAATTTGATTTAAAACCGTTTATAAAGGCAAAATTAATGCCAACAATTTGAAAGTTTTACTAGGTTCATACATGGTCAGACTTATAAGAACATAATAATTGGATTGGACATTTCCTTAGGATTTTAACTTTGTGTTATAATTAGCAAGCATTTATGGTACCCAATTTATATGTCTGGACCAGATTGGATACTTTTCATAGTGGAACAGTATTTAATTTCTTTGGTCTATATTTTCCATGTTTCAGAGAATTTTAGAAAATTCAGTAGTGTTCTAATCTAGTTTATTCATGCCAGGAAAGTTACAGTTTTAAATATAAATTCCAAAATAAGAACGTCTAAGATCTCTAGTTTATTCTAGAAATTTGGGGGGACATGAAGACAGGAAACTAAATTATATTAAATTTATGTATGTTATTCTAATACTATTGTTGTTACTGCCACCTCTAGCCTACCTCATGGACAGATTGTAGAGATAAAAACATTTACTTGAGAGACTTTATAAATGTGAAGTTATACCAGTTATAGTTATTAATAATCATTGGTACTACTGGCCTTCATTAGTAGTAAACTCCCAATTTTTTTTGTCTTATAAATGTATCTTTTAAAATTTTGGCTTGACTTCAAATGAAATGTGAATTTATATATATGTGTGTTATGTGCATATATATATTTTTAATGTTTTAATCCCTATCTGTATATGAAACATAAAGTCATATGCTTTCCAACAAATTTTAGTTCTGTGTTTTTGAGGTGGATAAATAATAATCTAAATTGACTAAGAGTTAAGCCTGACATTACAATGCCATCCCGTAGTTTACATGGGTACCACTCAATTAGAAGTTTACTTTGATAACAGGTATAAGTCTAAGGTAATGAGACTCATTTCAAAAATCACCAAAAAGAAATCATATTTTTTCCTTATATTTATATCTCACTTCCCTGAATTCTAGCTACACATTTCTTGCTGTTTAATAGACCTTGCTACCTGGATTTCAGAAAACATTTTGCACTTAGAGTGATTAAAACTCCAGTCTTTGCTTTGAAGCCATCAGTATCCACCTATTTCACTCACCAGGGCTTGAAATTCTTATTCATTGTATTTGTCCATTCATGAAGTCCATTCCTTCCTGACTTTTTAAATGTCATTAGAAAGCTTCCTGTTAGCATTTTCACTGTTTTTGTACTGTTTAAGGCTAGTGTACTTGACTTCTTGGCCTTCTTTCCTCTAAGTTTTCACTCTTCTAATTCACCTTATATACAGTCTGCCTTCTGTATCCATGGGCTCCACATCCTTCAACCAACCATGGATAAAAAATATTTGGGGAAAAAAATTAAAATACAACAATAAAAAGTAATACACATAAAAAGCAGTATAACAACTATTTACACATCATTTACTTTGTATTAGGCATTATAAGTAATCTAGAGATGATTTAAAGTAGATGGGAGGACGTGCATATGCTATAGGCAAATGCCATGCCATTTTATATAAGGGACTTGAACATCCATGGATTTTGGTATTTGTGGGAATCCTGGAACCAGTCTCCCAGTGGATACCAAGGTATAACTGAACTGCTGTCTTTGCATTAACAAAAAGAGATCTAGCCCTCTATTGGTTAAAAGCCAATAGCTTTCCTATTGCCTTTAGAATAAAGTCCAACTCTTGAGTATAGCAGAACAGTCCTTCCCCAAATGACTCTACCCTACTTTTCCAACCTCAGCTATTTCCCTACTGCACCCTATATTGTAGTCACATACCGGATTAGCTTGACATTACCCGCATAAACTATGCAATTTTGAGATGTCATGATTTTACTCTTGCTGTTCTCTCTTCCTAGAGTATCATTTTCCCTTTCACCTTCTCTTTTACCACCATCATGATTCATTAACCTTGTAAATGTAAGAAGCCTTTGGGGTTAGAGAAGGTTTTAGTATTCTGTTAAAGATCTGCTATTCTGAGGGCATTTAACTAATTTTTTAAAAAATTATCTTTGCATTTTGTATTAAATTAGAATCAATTTAATAAAGGGCCTCAGTTTTCAATGTATTTATTAGTGTATTAGTCTGTTTTCATGCTGTCTAATAAAGACATACCCAAGACTGGGTAATTTATAAAAGAAAGAGTTTTAATTGACTCACAGTTCCACGTGGCTAGGAAGGCCTCACAATTGTGGTGGAAGGCCAAGAAGGAACAAAGGCACATCTTAAATGATGGCAGGCAAGAGACCATGTGCAGAGGAACTGCTCTTTATAAAACTGTCAGATCTTTTGAGACTCACTCACTATTATGAGAACAGCAGCATGGGGGTAACCACCCCCATAATTTAATTACCTCCCACAGGGTCCCTCCCACAACACATGGGAATTGTGGGAACTGCAATTCAAGATGAGATTTGGGTGGGCCACAGCCAAACCATGTTATTATGCCCCTGACCCCTCCCAAATCTCATGTCCTCACCTTTCAAAACCAATCATGCCTTCCCAATAGTCCCCCAGATTTCAGCATTAACACATAAGTCCACAGTCCAAAGTCTCATCTGAGACAAGGAAAGTCCTTTCTGCCTATGAACCTGTAAAAGCAAAAGCAAGTTAATTACTTCCAAGATGCAGTGGTGGTTCAAGCATTATAAATACACCCATGCCAAATGGGAGAAATTGGCCAAAACAAAGGGACTACAGGCCCATGCAAGTCCGAAATTCAGTAGTGCAGTCAAATCTTAAAGCTCCAAAATGATCTCCTTTGACTCCATATCTCACATCCAGGTCATACTGAAGCAAGAGGTTGGTTTCCATGATGTTGGACGGCTTTGCCCCTGTGGCTTTACAGGGTACAGTCTCCCTCCTGGCTGCTTTCACAGGCTGGCATTGAGAGTCTGCAGCTTTTCCAGGCACATGGTACAAGCTGTCAGTGGATCTACCATTCTGGTGGCCCTCTTCTCACAGCTCCACTAGGTAGTGCCCCACGGGAGACTTTGTGTGGGAGCTCCCACCCCACATTTGCCTTCTGCACTGCCTAGCAAAGAGGTTCTCCATGAGGGCTCCACCCCTGCAGCACACCTCTACATGAACATCTATGCATTTCCATACATCCTCTGAAATATAGGTGGAAGTTTCCAAACCTCAGTTCTTGACTGCTGTGCACCTGCAGTCCCAACAACACATGTAAGCCACCAAGGCTTGGGGTTTGCACCCTCTGAAGCAACAGCCTGGGACGTACATGGACCCCTTTTAGCCACACCTGGGACACAGGGTACCAAGTCCTGAGACTGCACAAAGCAGCAAGGCCCGTGAAACCATTTTTTTCTCCTAGGCCTCCCAGCTTGTGATGGGAAGGGCTGCTATGAAGACCTCTGACATGCCCTGGAGACATTTTCCCCATTGTCTTGGCAGTTAACATTTGGCTCCTCATTATTTCTGCAAATTGCTGCAGCTGGCTTGAATTTCACCTCAGAAAATTGTTTTTTCTTTTCTGTCACATTGTCAGGCTGCAAATTTTCCGAGATTTTATGCTTTGCTCCCTTTTAAATGTAAGTTCCAATTCCAAACCATGTCTTTGTGAATGAATAAAACTGAATGCTTTTTTTTTTTTTTTTTGAGACAGAGTCTCGCTGTGTCACCCAGGGTGGAGTGCAGTGGCGCGATCTTGGCTCACTGCAAGCTCCACCTCCCAGGTTCATGCCATTCTCCTGCCTCAGCCTCCTAAGTAGCTGGGACTACGGGCACCCACCACCACGCCCAGCTAA
This sequence comes from Rhinopithecus roxellana, assembly GCF_007565055.1. Lineage (NCBI taxonomy): Eukaryota > Metazoa > Chordata > Mammalia > Primates > Cercopithecidae > Rhinopithecus > Rhinopithecus roxellana. The sequence goes on from NC_044562.1 coordinate 119,126,504, forward strand.
TTTTTTTTGTATTTTTGGTAGAGACAGGGTTTCACCATGTTAGCCAGGATGGTCTTGATCTCCTGACCTCGTGATCCACTTCGACCTCCCAAAGTGCTGGGATTACAGGCGTGAGCCACCGCGCCCAGCCAAAACTGAATGGTTTTAAGAGCACCCAAGTCAACTCTTAAGCACTTCGCTGCTTTGAAATTTCTTCCACCCTGAATCATCTCTCAAGTTCAAAGTTCCATAGATCTCTAGGGCAGGGGCAAAATGCTCCCAGTGTCTTTGCTAAAGCGTAGCAGAAATCACCTTTTCTGCTCCAGTTCCCAATAAGTTCCTCATCTCTGTCGGAGACCACCTCAATCTGGACTTCATTGTCCATATCAATATTGGCATTTTGGTCAAAGCTGTTCAACAGGTCTCTAGGAAGTTGCAAACTTTCCCACATTTTCTTGTCTTCTGCACCCTCCAAACTATTCCAGCCTCTCCCTGTTACCTAGTTCCAAAGTCGCTTCCACATTTTCAGGTATGTTTACAGCAGCACCCCACTCTACCAGTACCAATTTACTGTATTAATCTGTTCTCACACTGCTAATAAAGATATACCTGAGACTGGGTATTTATAAAGGAAAGAGGTTTAATTGACTCACAGTTCCATATGAGGGGGGAAGCCTCATAATCATGACAAAAGATGAAGGAGGAGCAAAGGCACATCTTATGTGGCAGCAGGCAAGAGAGCATGTGCAGGGGAACTGCCCTTTATGAAACCATCAGGTCTCAAGAGACTCACATACTATTAGTGGAACAGCCACATGGGATTAACTACCCCCATCATTCAGTTACCTTCTACCGGGTCCCTCCCATGGCATGTGGGGATTATGGGAACTGCAGTTCAGGATGAGATTTGGGTGGGGACACAGCCAAACCATATCAGTTAGTAATTACATTTTTTTTTGTTTGTTTGTTTTTGGGTTTTTTGAGACAAGGTCTGGTCTAATTCTGTTATCCAGGCTGGAGTACAGTGGTGCGATCTCAGCTTATTGCAACCTCCACCTCCCAGGCTCAAGTGATCCTCCTGCCTCCGCCCCCTAATGAGCTGGGACTATAGGCTTGCCACCATGCCAGATAATATTTGTATTTTTTGTAGAGACAGGATTTTGCCATGTGCCCAGGCTGGTCCCAAACCCCTGAGTTCAAGCAGCCTGCCCACCTTGGCCTCTCAAAGTGCTGGGATTACAGGCATGAGCCACTGCACCCAGCCTAGTGGATCCAGTTTTAATATGAAATGGTGTCATATTAGAGCCTTAGATTATGTACTTATTAATCTCTGAAAATGGTTTTGAAATGTATACAAAATATATGTTGTATATGCACAAATGAATACAAAATATAAATAAATACAAAATATAAAAGATGTGTATTTATATTTGTGTTTGTATACGTGTATATATTTGCATATAAATACAGAATATATATACACATACATGTGTATAAATACAAAATAATGCATATATATATTATGTAGTCCTGGCTACTGGGAAGCTGAGGCAAAAGGATTGCTTGAGCCCAAGAGTTTATTATACAAAATGATGTGTATATACATTTTGTGTTTGTACAAAATAATGTGTACATGTATACAAATATAAATGATATATATACCCAAATATAAGTGAAATATTTACACACACACACACACACACACACAAATACAAATAAAGTTGAGTTTTATCGTCAAAACCCTGCCCTCTAGTGTTTATGGAAAATATGCAGTTACTTCAGAAATGTCAGATTAAGTATATTCTCTATGTCACCAGTAGAGTGAGTCCTTATACAGGGAAACAACTTCTCCACATTTTGAGAAAGTTGAAATCTTCAGACTTTATTTTCTTTGAAATCAAATTGATATATTTTATCAATGTGCAGCATCATACTTTTATAAAAATATCTTTGTGACAGGTTATGTGTTTTTAGAATAAGCAATAATATTAATGTAAGCATTTTTCCTAATTATATAAAAGTAATTCACATTCTTTGTTGAAAATTCCAAAAAAAGAAAAAGAAAAATGGAAATAAGGAAAATTACTACTGACATTTTAATGTATATTTTTCCATTCTTTATGCATATTTTAAAAATCGAAATTGGGATCACAATGTATATACTTTTTTGTAAGAGAGTAAAATAAATCATATCTAACTGGTTTGTTAAAATAGTGTCTTTTGCTATCTTTGCAGACTTAAGTACCTGGGTTTTGTTTTTTGTTTTTTGTTTTTTTTAAACAGAATAGTTGAAGTGGGAAAACCATTTGAGAAGACCATATTTACTGTGACTATCAATTGTGTTTCCCTAGAAACCCCTCAGAGGAAGAGTAAAAGTAACATTCATTACTGTTTAGTAAATATTAGGTGACATATTTAATGAAGTCATCAGTTTGGATCAATAATTCATAAGAAGAGGTTGAGATTAGAAATAAAAGCATTTTCTTATTAAAATCTTTTTATGTTTACTGTTATATATTTATTAGATAAATCTTAGCAACTTTCACTTTTACATAAGCACAAGATATTTAGGAAATACAAGATAGAGAACTTTGCAAGATGTATTTCCGGATAGGTACTTAATGGACTTCAACAGGTATATTTTTTGGAAAGATGGTTCCATGTATTCCACTTTGCTAAGTTAAAAGAAATACTGCAATATCACATATAAACTTGTCAGTTAGTAAGCTGTCCTTTTATTTGTGTATTTAATCCAGTAGACTGGATAGAAAGTCTTGTCTTGGTTGTTATTAAAGGTTTGTTGACAGTGTTAAAGAACAAGAGGCAGAGGCAGTAAGTTTAGATTTTGGGGAATATCTAAATAGGCATTCCCATTTTTGACTGTGTTATAATTCATTATCCTGCTTCTTCTACACTACCTACTCAACATCTCCAGTTCATTTCTCATCACTTTTCCCTGTTCATTGTCTGGGTTTTGTGAGTGATTTCCAAGAGACAAATATAACAGTGTATATATAGTCAGTATTTAACATTTTGGTTATCAGCTTTAATTATAGTTTTCAGGAGTTAATGCATCTAACTATGTTACCTACCCATGGAAAAGTATTGCATACAAAGAAAAGCTAGAACTTTAAAGAATCATGGGCTGGCCATGGTGGCTCATGCCTGTAATCCCAGCACTCTGGGAGGCCAAGGTGGGAGGATGGCTTGAGCCTAGAACTTTGAGACCATCCTGGACAACATAGTGAGACACTGCCTCTACAAAAAATTTTAAAATTATCCAGGTGTGGTGAAATGCGCCTGTATTCCTAGCCATTTGGAGACTGAGGCAGGGTTGTTTGATCCCAGGAGTTCAAGGCTGCAGTGAGCTATGATCATGCCACTGCATTCTAGCCTCAGTGACAGAGCAAGATACGCTCTTTAAAAAAAAAAAAAAAAAAAAAAAAAAAGAACTTTAGGGATCGTTATAGGCTTGGCCAGTGGCAGCAGAACTTTTAAGTCCTTTTGATTGGGAAAATGTTAGTTGTGGATACCAGCTGTGCCTTACAGTATGTTTTCCTGAACAAGTATACCTTTTAAGCTAATATTCTAGGATTTCTAGGGATGTCTTAAGAGAGTCCTATTAAACATTATGGGGGAACTAATGCCCTCCTAAGCTGCCCATCTCTTAGGTTTTACTATTAGTCTGGTGTTTCCATTTTTTAATAAAGAAACCGAGTCTCAGAAGTTTAAGCCACTTGCACAAAGTCAAGTAATTTGCAAGTAACATAGTTTGCAACTGACTCTATGTTTGTTTTTATTCACCATACTAGCTAACTTATCTCCTCTGCATTATGAAATTAATCATCAGTAAGAGGAATTTCACTAATTGAAATAGCATCATTTTATTGACAAGAGGCACTCTGAGCTTTTGCTATGTGGCAGTTTTACCCGCACAATATTGCTAAATCAAAATCTGTTCTTAACATCAAACTTTCTCTGTCTTCTCCATTGTCTTCTCCTAGTACCTTTATTCCACTTTAAGACTGCACTCCACATTTCACATCACCTATGCTCAAGCTTCATCTAGTGGTGAAAGTATGTAGCTGCAGGTTTAAGTTATTCAGTGTGCTAGAAATAAAAACCACTCTGATAATAAATGTCACATCTAGGATAGAAATGTTACTCTATAGTAGTAAGTTTAGTGGAAAAATGATAACATGAGTGATGGGTCTTATTGCTGACATGAAAAAACGTTCACTATTTAGATCAAATGTCAAATTTAACAGCACATACTGAACCTTCACGGTAGGACATTAACATTGTAGGAATACAAAACAACCTGGGGATTCCAAAATAAGTCATTCTTGGCAAGTAAAGTTGGTTTATTAATTTTACATCTAGTTAATTTGCATAACCTAAGTATACAGAGTACAGTGGCAAGCACCCCTAGCATGTAATGATTTCCGTAGCTGAAATCATTGTGAAGGGAGTTACTATGCCAAGGAAGCTCCTTAATAGGACTATTATTTTATGCTAAACATATCCACAGATATTTCTTTCCAAGGAGGAAAAAAAAATCAATGCTTGTGTTTAAAGTTATGAGGATAAGCCTACTCTATAAATGGAAATAAAGTACTGCTGAAAATTTCAAATTACAAGCTTATGCTGATCAAAGGTATATAAAAGTAAGATTTCTGGTGAATTGGATATCTGAATCCAAAGCTTGGATTGTTGAATCATCTAGTGAGAAACTGATTTTAAATGATTTTCTCTCTCTTTTGAGAAATGCTGTAGAAATAACATGTCTTGCAGTCATAACATTGTAGTTTTTGGAGCATGTCTCAGTTCTTAAATCTTCAGTTGACTTCTATACTAAGAGATTTCTTATCCTGAATCTTATAACTGAATATGAGTCTTTTTGAGGCATAGACTGAATTGTTTTGAAAATAAATCTCCACCTCGAGTACAACTCTTTGTTCAGTTTAATGACCTTAAATATATCTATGTTTATGCTAAAAATATATTTTTAAAGGCATCATTTAAAATTTTCCTAGATAGCTTTTAAAAGAGACCAAAGCCTTCAAAGTCATCTCACAGATAGTCATTTTGAATTATTAGAAGTCAAGCAAAACTATTATATATATTTTTTTTCATTTTTTTATTATACTTTAAGTTCTAGGGTACATGTGCATAACGTGCAGGTTTGTTACATATGTATATTTGTGCCATGTTGGTGTGCTGCACCCATCAACTCGTCAGCACCCATCAACTCGTCATTTATATCATGTATAAGTCCCCAATGCAATCCCTCCCCCCTCCCCCCTCCCCATGATAGGCCCCAGTGTGTGATGTTCCGCTTCCCGAGTCCAAGTGATCTCATTGTTCAGTTCCCACCTATGAGTGAGAACATGCGGTGTTTGGTTTTCTGTTCTTGTAATAGTTTGCTAAGAATGATGGTTTCCAGCTGCATCCATGTCCCTACAAAGGATGCAAACTCATCCTTTTTTATGGCTGCATAGTGTTCCATGGTGTATATGTGCCACATTTTCTTAATCCAGTCTGTCACAGATGGACATTTGGGTTGATTCCAAGTCTTTGCTATTGTGAATAGTGCTGCAATAAACATACATGTGCATGTGTCTTTGTAGTAGACTAATTTATAATCCTTTGGGTATATACCCAGTAGTGGGATGGCTGGGTCATATGGTACATCTAGTTCTAGATCCTTGAGGAATTGCCATACTGTTTTCCATAATGGTTGAACTAGTTTACAATCCCACCAACAGTGTAAAAGTGTTCCTATTTCTCCACATCCTCTCCAACAACTGTTGTTTCCTGATTTTTTAATGATTGCCATTCTAACTGGTGTGAGATGGTATCTCATTGTGGTTTTGATTTGCATTTCTCTGATGGCGAGTGATGATGAGCATTTTTTCATGTGTCTGTTGGCTGTATGAATGTCTTCTTTTGAGAAATGTCTGTTCATATCCTTTCCCCACTTTTTGATGGGACATAGGCATGGGCAAGGACTTCATGTCTAAAACACCAAAAGCAACGGCAGCAAAAGCCAAAATTGACAAATGGGATCTCATTAAACTAAAGAGCTTCTGCACAGCGAAAGAAACTACCATCAAAGTGAACAGGCAGCCTACAGAATGGGAGAAAATTTTTGCAATCTACTCATCTGACAAAGGGCTAATATCCAGAATCTACAAAGAACTCAAACAAATATACAAGAAAATTATTATATTTTTATTATAACTAGACTCAGTTTTAAGTTACAGTATTTGTTCTTTAGGTGTCCTTTGAATAATTACATTTGTGCATTTCCTAGCAGATTGGAAGACACTGTTGAATGTCTATTTTATAGAAGTCAGCATAAATTTACTCTTACATTTTTAGAGAAGTTTGAAGTTTGGTATCTCCTCTTTAGATGTATTATTGGTTGTGTTTATCAAATAACCCTGTATGGCTTATTTGATACAGAGTTCATGGTCAAAATGCAGGGAAACTTTACAGTTATTAGTGTTATATCATGATTTCTAGGCATATGCCAAGGTAAAGAGTGGTGTCTTTTTTTCACAAATGCCTGCTTAAAATATATTCTATGAGATTAGATTGGCAATTTGCATTATTTCACAGTTAATATACAAATCAAAGGGTATCTGCTACCTTCCTCATGCTATCAGTCTTTATTGTTTGATCACTGTGAATTATCCATCTTTCAATTTCTTCTTCTTCCAACCACAAATAACAGTTGATAAATACCATACACTCAATATTAGAAAATATGCTTTTAATTTAATTTTTATTTAATGTAACATTATTTATATGCATCCTTGTTTAAAAAAATTGTATTGCCTTACAATGCAATCTGGAATCTGCAAAATAAATTATAAGTGAGAAAGAAAAGGGAACAATTAATTAGTTTGAATTAATTTTTGGTAAATTGTTTTTATTAACTATTTTAGAGAGTAATGTGATCTGTTAATCTTTTACATGTGTTACTTTCTATGTAAAGTGTTCTGTATGTAATTAGATGCTAACATTCGTGTGTGAGAGCATGTTGTTAACTGTAGTAGGGAGCAACAGATAGTAAAATACTTTGACATGCAAATTTCCTGGAACATTCAGGATTCAGGATTGGCATCCTGTATTGTAATGTTACTTTTCTATTCAACATTAATTTGGGTCTTTAAAATATTATTATTTAAAATATTATCTCTGACTTCTTCACATTGAGGGTTAAGAAGACAGAGAATAAAACAGTTAAATCATAATATGCAATTCAAGAAAAGGGAACAAGTTGATTTTTGCTTGAATTGCTGGAAATCTGAAATTTCCAGCAGCACTCGATTTTCTTTAATACAGTTAGCCTATCCTCATAACTAAATACAAGCATTGACTTTTCCTCCTTGGAAATAAGTATCTGTGGACATCTTTAGCATAAAATAATATACAAGTGTTACAGGTTCTTGACGGGCAGATATATAAGCCTTGGAGATCAAAAACAGTGGGTTAGTTAGTATTCAAATTAGAAATTTCTTTTCCACGCAAACTAGATTTAACATTGAGCACAACGAATTGACTCTACTACTCTGATAACAGATTCTGGAGAGCTGCCTCTTTGTCAAATCAGATTCTTTATTGCCATGAACTAATGAAACAGATGTCAGATGGCTAATTGCAGTAGGAGAGAAAAGCTACTGACAAAAGAGATGAATCAGGAACTTGGCCTTGATATTTGAGTATCATGAAATCTCATTATCTGGGGACTATTCAGAGCCATCAGTTACAGTGCTGTCACTATTAATGAATATATTGATGGCATTGCACTGCGACTTCTTGAAGTAAAGGGTTAAAGTACATGCATATCTTGTAAGATATATTTCATTACTGTTCTGAATGGAGATGTAACAAAATCCTCTGAGAAATTGTATTAACTATTGGTTTTGTTTTCATAAAGTGATACAGCTAATGAGTGTTTGCTTTGTAGCTTTTTTTTTTTTTTTTTTTTTTAAAGACAGGTTCTCACTTTGTTGCCCAGGCTAGATTGCAGTGGCATGATCTTGGCTGACTGCAACCTTTGCTTCCTGGGCTGAAGCAATCCTCCCACCTCAGACTCCTGAGTAGCCGGGACCACAGACATGTGCTACTACATCTGGCTAATTTTTGTATTGTATTTTTTATAGAGACGGGGTTTCGCCATGTTGCCCAAGCTGGTCTCAAACTCCTGGGTTCAAGTGATCCACTTTCTTCAGCCTCCCAAAGTGCTGGGATTACAGGCATGAGCCACCTTGCCAGGCTGCTCTTGCTTGTGCTATTTACAGTGTTATAAATGAGTAGCTGAAAAGGCACAAGTATCCATATGCCCAGAGCAATACTGATAAGAAATACTTGAGAGACAGTGCTTGCCAGTTTTGTACTTGGAACCCTTTTTGTTTGTTTAATAACCTATAAATTACCAGAGGCAGCTTGATACAATTAAAAGGGTATTGAAGTCAGGAGACGTAGCTTCCAAATCCAGCCCTACCTTAGCAGAAGGACATTTGAGCAAGTCAGTTAGTGTATCCAAGCTATAACTTCCTCATCTCTAAAATGGAGTAAAAACAATGGTACCCCATAGGCAATAAGTGTAAGTTTACTAAAGCAACAGATATGTCTGATGATAAAGCAGATAGAGTGTCAGAGGTTTTCTTTTCTTAAGGTTTTTTGAGCTAGAAGTGTGACCATGGACTACCACAAGTTGCCAGTTATCTTTTCTTGGATAATCGTTATTTATCCTGAGATTTATTCTTTTTTTTTTTTTTTTTTTTTTTTTTTTTTTTGAGACAGGGTCTTGCTTTGTTGCCCTAGGCTGAAGTGCAGAGTGGCACAATGATGGCTTACTGTAGCCTCAACTGCCTGGGCTCAAGCAACCCTGCTGCCTCCATCTCCCAAGTAGCTGGGACTACAGGCGAGTGCTGCTATGCCTGGCTAAGTTTTTTATTTTTATATTTATTTTGTAGAGAAAGGGTCTCACGAAGTTGTCCAGGCCAGTCTTGGAACTCCTGAGCTCAAGCAATCCTCCTGCCCTAGTCTCCCAAGGCACTGGGATTACAGACGTGAGCCACCACGGCCAGCCAAGAAGTACTTGTTAATATTATCTCATTTAGTTTTTGTAAGAACACTAATGAAAGGAATTATTGTCTTCATTTTAAAGATTGAGAATTAGATTTTCTGGTAGGTTAAAATAGTCCTGTGAATAGTACAGCCATGACTAAACTCCAGTGAGGAGAGAGCTAGCTTTCCAGGTCTTTCATTCTGATCATATTAAACTGTTGACCTTCCTGTACTCTCCATTGTCGCTTGCTTCTGGGCATACTGTTAGGTGTTTAGAACACTAAATCCCTCATATTCAATTTTAGTTCAGGTATTAGCTCTTCTTTGAAATTTTTTCTCCTCTTCTACAAGCTGAATGGCTCTTTTATGTTCCAGTAATACTGCCTGCAAAACTTAGTCTACTATGTCACTAGATTCTGTTATCTTCTAAGGCAATACTGACTCCTACTCCTTTCTTTTTTTTTTTATTTTTATTTTTTGTTGTTGGTTTGAGATAGTCTCACTCTGTCACCCAGGCTGGAGTGCAGTGGCATGATCTTGGCTCACTGCAACTTCTGCCTCCCCCAGGGTTCAAGCACTTCTCCTGACTCAGCCTCCAGAGGAGCTAGGATTACAGGCCACCACACCCAGCTAAGTTTTTGTTTTTGTTTTTGTTTTTGTTTTTTTGAGACGGAGTCTCGCTCTGTCGCCCAGGCTGGAGTGCAGTGGCCGGATCTCGGCTCACTGCAAGCTCCGCCTCCCGGGTTTACGCCATTCTCCTGCCTCAGCCTCCCGAGTAGCTGGGACTACAGGCGCCCACCACCTCGCCCGGCTAGTTTTTTTGTATTTTTTAGTAGAGACGGAGTTTCACCATGTTAGCCAGGATGGAGTCAATCTCCCGACCTTGTGATCCACCCGTCTCGGCCTCCCAAAGTGCTGGGATTACAGGCTTGAGCCACCGCGCCCGGCCAGTTTTTGTATTTTCAGTCGAGTTGGAGTTTCACCATGTTGACCAGGCTGGTCTCAAACTCCTGGCCTCAAGTGATCCACCCACCTTGGCCCCCGAAAGTGCTGGGATTGCAGGCGTGAGCCACCATGCCTGGCCAAATTTTTTTTTGTAGAAACAAAATCTCCCTATATGCTCAGGATGGTCTGGAACCCCTGACCTCAAGCCATCCTCCTGCCTCAGCCTTCCAAAGTGTTGGGATTACTGGCATGAGCCACCACATCCAGCCCTACTCATTTCTGTGTCTCCCATATGTAATTTAATACCTGATACCGAGTATTCTGTAAATCTTGGTGAATGAAAAGGGAATTGAGGAAGTTATAAAGAACTTTAGAGTAAAAAGTAAGAGGCAAAGTCATGTGTGTTGTTATTTCCTTAATGAGAGACATAGCAAAGAGGTGAAATTAGGGAAGCATTCTCTTTAAAATTCTAACCCCGATTTCTTAAATAACAGTGGTCAAGTTTGTTGAAATACACACAACTTTGTCTGCTCTTCAGCAATTTCTAACAAGTAATTTTTAGGACAAAAGGATACAATAAAGTTAATGTAGTTTTATGTTTCTAAAAAGGAAATGCTTTTTAAGTTAGTAAAATATAGTGTTGCTTGTTTTTGTTTGTTTGTTTTTCAAGCTTCAGGTTTAGTGTTAAGATCTTTTGATTCCAGATAAAGAACTAACTGGTAGTTACTCCAAACAAAGCTTATATACAGCTTAAAAACTTTCAGGAATTAGAGATTCCTGGGCTAGGGACAGAATGAGAAATGAAAGGCAGCTCAGATGTGTGAAAAGGGAATAGATTAGTACCATCTTGCTCATCCCTTCTCCCTCTGAGCCAGTCAGACACGGAAACGAATAGCCAGTTGGGTCTATATATGAGCCTTTAACATAACTTCTTATTCTGGCGAGCACAGAGAGCTTTCTGCTTAAAGCAGTATCAGCTGGAAATGAAGTTATTATTTTAAATTACAAGAGTTCTGTCATAAAAGCATCTCTGACATGTGGGAATACCTGCGAGGGAAAGAAAATACTGGAATAAATAGGGCATGGAACAATTATTCTAACAGAGTGGAGTCTGGTGTTTAGTACTGTGGTATAGAGATTCAGTTCAGATCAACCAAAACTAGCATAAAAACAATTAAACAACCTGAAACATGACAAGAGACCTGCTCAGTTCTGTTATTCTATCTCTTTTTCTTTTTAAGGTAATTTATTTGGAATTTTTGGAAGTTGCTTATTCAGTGCTTTAATTTATGCTTCAAGATGTAAGAATATAGTCACTTAAATTGCCAAAGTCATTGAATTCATTTGAATCTTATATTTTAAATGTATACCATTCCTGAAAAATGAAAATAATTAAAATACAATTCTTTTATAATATATTCACTTTGCAAGTTACTATTTAATAGTAATGTAAATATATTACTAGACATATTTCCAGAGAACAAAATCTAGATATAAATAATGGAAGTCTGGGTTCTCCAGTGAATTACAAAAGGAAAAGTTGTTATGTAGGAAGAGGATAATATCAAGCAGAAACACACACACACACACACACACACACACACACACACACACACGAGAGAGAGAGACAGACCTATAATTCTCCCATTTCTTTCTTCCATCTACTTCCTGGGTTTGCCTTTATACTACTATTGTTTGTGTTTTTGTTTTGGTTTTAAAGCAAGTTTAGGTTTAGGTGTTTTACTTGGAAGGGAGAATCTAAGTTGATGGTCAGGAGAATTTTTAAAAATCTGTTCTGCAGCTAAGTTTCTTTCCTATATAGCTAAGATGTATTGATCATTTACTATGTGCCAGACACCTGGTATTCACAACAGCTTTATAAGGGTAGATTCTATTTTTGTTTCCATTGTGTGGAGAAGGAAATTGAAGGTCAAAGAGGTCAAACAATGTTGCTCTCTTCATACCCCTTGTAAGAGGCAAGGCTGGCACTCAGACCCGTGTTTATCTAATCATAGAGCTTGAACTCTTAACCACTATCAGGGACCGCATAATTGTAGAATTTTTTATTATTGAAAGGAATTCTCTAGAATCAGAAAAAGATCATACCTTCTATATAGCCTATCTTTCAGGATTTGGAAGTAAATCTGTTGTAATGAGCCTTTCTTTGTAACTACATCTCCACTGGCATTTTAGACTTATTGAATAATATTTTTTATTTATTTTCATTTTTATTTCAGAAATGTTTTGCAGTATAAAAGAACTTTATCTCAGCGTAATAAAATCCACATTTAGGAATCCTAACTTTTACTTGAAGAAACATTCTGGTTTTGCCATTGAGTACTCTATTTATTTTGCTACTTATTCTTTCATATGGTCAAATGAACAGTCACGTCTTACAGTGTTGAAGTAGCAGGTTAAATTATATCCATTAATTTTCATCATAGATAGGTTTCCTTAATTGACTCTCTGGGACTAAAATACTTATGTAGTTATATCCTCTGCATCATTGTTCTAGTTTTAAGTACAGGTAATGTTGACCAATAATCTGTTTTAATAGGTAAAAAACTGTACATAATCTCTTTGAGGTGTTTTTTAGGATTATTTCTTGCTACGTGGAATACTTACAGAAATGTAGAACTAAGACCGGGCACAGTGGCTCACACCTGTATCCCAGCACTTTGGGAGTGCTGGGTGGATCACCTGAGGTTAGGAGTTCCAGACCAGGCTGGCCAACATGGTGAAACTCCATCTCTACTAAAAATACTAAAATTAGCTGGGCATGGTGGCACCTGCGCTTGTGATCCCAGCTACTTGGGAGGCTGAGGCACGAGAATTGTTTGAACCTGAAAGGCAGAGGTTGCAGTGAGCCAAGATCACACTGCTGCACTCCAGACCAGGTGACAGAGCAAGACTATCAAAAAAGAAAAAAAGAAAGAGAGAGAAAGAGAAAGGGAAGGAGGAAGGAAGGAAATAGAAGTGACCTTAGATTCATCTGATCCAGTTTTTCTCCTGATAAGCATGAAATCTTAAGTTGGAGTTCCACTTCTGGTTCTTTTATTTTCCCTTTACATAATTATACCTCTTTTGTCTGTCAATCCATTGCTGTACCTTTTAAAACCTGGGTTGAAACTTGTATCATTAAGGAAACTTAGCCTTGTTAATAATATTGTTTGCTCTGGCTCGTTTACATTTTATATCCAGTTAACACAAAAGCATTTTAAGCAAAGGAATGTTTTAGGAAAATTCAGTGTATTTAAGTATATGGAGAGAATGTCAGCACCTTAGAATTTGTGAATTTGTTTTAACCTGTCACATTTGTATATGCAAATAATAATTGTAGTAACATCTCCACAAATAGTCATGCCATTTTCAAAAAATATATAAGCCTTGTAAATTTTGAAGTAAAATGAAAGGTCTTCAAAGTGCAACGTTTCTATTATGTTGCCATGAAACCATGGGATTTTTTTTTCTTGTTTTTATCTTTTACTTCATTCAGTAATACAATCTTATCCACTACCCACTTTGGAAGTTTGGCAGTATTAATAATAAATAATGCTATCGTTTTACTTGAATGGAAATTTTTTAATTTTTATCTGATCAATTTTCCCATGTTTGACTTTTTTTTTATTTTTAGTTGACACATAATAATCATATTCATTAGTGGAATACAGAATGAATGATAGCTTGATACAATGTATAATGATCAAATCAGGCTAATTAACATATCTGTCACTGAAAACATTTATCGTTTCTTTGTGTTGTGAGCATTCAAAATCTTCTCTTAAAGCTTTTTCAAAATATGCAGTAAGCTATTGTTAACCATATTTACTCTAAAGTGCTATAGAACAGTAGAAGTCATTCCTCCTATCTGATCGTAATTTTGTATCCATTAACTAACCTCCTGCTATCCTCCCCCACCCCACCCACTGCTGTTTCTTCCCCTGCTACCCCACCACCCTTCTCAACCTCTAATAACCACAATTCTACTTTGTACTTCTATGAGCTCGTTTTTTTTTTAAGCTTCCACATGTGAGTGAGAACTTCTGATATTTATCTTCTTATGCCTGACTTATTTCACTTAATGTCCCCCAGACTCATCCATGTTGCCAGGAATTATAGTATTTCATTCTTTGTAATGGCTGAATAGTATTCTGTTGTGTGTATGTACCACATTTTCTTTATCCATTCATCCGTTGATGGACACTTAGATTGAGTCCATATCTTGACTATTGTGAATGGTGCTGTAGTAAACGTGGGGTACACATATCTCTTCAATATACTGATTGTCATTCCTTTGGATAAATACCCAGTAGTGGAATTGCTGGATTATAGGGTAGTTCCATTTTTAGATTTTTTAGAAACTTCATACTGTTTTCCATAATGGCTATATTAATTTATATTCCCATCACCATGTTAGACTGTCACACAGGATTTCAGAAATTATAGTCATTTTGCTTTATTGATCTAAATTACATAATAAAGGTAAGTTGCTTCTCCTGATCAGGCTTATTCTTCTGGGATTAGGTACTTTCCTTTCCCTTATGTTTCTCTTCATGAAATTGAAGAAGAACCAATGAACAAAAATTACATATTCTCCATTCAGTGTTTTCAAACCCTTCTACCCTTCTGTTACCATAACAGTGTTTTCCTGCTTCAGAGTATGGAAATAAAAGGTCATGACTTGCAATAAGAAGAACCATTTTGAAATCCATAGTAGACTCCATGATGAAACTGAACAAAACTGAAACCAAGCCTGGGCAACATAGCAAAACCGTATCTCTACAAAAAATTAGCCAGGTTTGGTGGCGCATGCCTGTAGTGCCAGGGTTACTTGAAGGAAAGCCTTGAGTGAGTTGTCCAGGTGCTTGGCGTTTTGAACAAAGAAAAGAACAAAACCCTCAAAGTAACAAAGGAACAAAATACATAAATGAAGCAGCAACAGCAGGGATTTGTTAAAGCGAGAAAGCGCTCCATAGGGTGGAATTGGGCCGGAGTAAGCGGCTCAAGGGTCTGGTTACAAAGTTCTCTGGGTTTTAAGTACTGCTTTTGAGGTCCCTATTGGCTGCCCCTCATCTGGATGAAGGATTTGGTCTTTTGCTAATTAAAGGCTGAGGTGAATTGGCATCCTATGCAGGACGTTTGCCCTTTCCATCTGAGATGTAGTGGAAGTGGGAAGGTTGTAGGGAGAATAATAGTCTTTGATCCTTTGTTACTCTGGCGTGGGGAGA
The DNA here is from genome assembly GCF_007565055.1 of Rhinopithecus roxellana. Lineage (NCBI taxonomy): Eukaryota > Metazoa > Chordata > Mammalia > Primates > Cercopithecidae > Rhinopithecus > Rhinopithecus roxellana. Next base: position 119,141,740 of record NC_044562.1, read on the forward strand.
TGGGGTTTTTCCTTTCGGTTTAGCTTTAAGAAGTGTGCATTAATTGGCTTTAGGGTCCCTGTCCTGGACCCAGGTGTTTTCCCTTTGACTGAACTTGAGGAAATTATCACAAATTGGTCTTAGATTCCCTGCCCCCAGAACTTGGTGTTTCTCTTTTAGGAAGTTAGCACAGACTGGCCTCAGATTCCCTGCCCCCAGACCCTATTCTCCTGCCTCACCAGTCACTTGGGAGGCTGAAGTGGGAGGATCACCAGAGCCCCTAGAGTGGAGGCTGCAATGAGCCATGATCATGCCTCTGCAGTCCCGCCTGGGTAATAGAGTGAGACCCTGTCTCAAAAAGAAAAAAAAGCAGAAGACTGAAAGGAAGCCACCATTCTTTTTATTCCATGTAGATATGACAGCTCTTTTGAAAATAAGCTGAATCTTGATTATTTCTATACTGCTAAATAAAAAACTGATTCTTAGGAGTAAGGAGGAAGGAACCTGTAAAGAAATAATTGTAGGTTTTGTTCCTCTGACTTAAAAATGCCTTATTGGTAAAACATCTCATCACTACCACCCACATACATACACTCAGAAATGTATATCTGTTTTTAGATCCTGTAGTCTGTAGTCTATTCAAATGTCTTTTTTATTTCTGCATCAGTTTGCTTCTTTTTAAAACTACTTTGATTTTAGGTTATGATTTGAATTTTTAAAATATGTATTCTTTTTGCACGTTTATTGTATCGGTTGAACTGAGTATCAAAATGTCAATTTCCTTTTTTTTTTAAATTTAAGTTCTAGGGCACATGTGCACAATGTGCAGGTTTGTTACAAATGTATACATGTGCCATGTTGGTGTGCTGCACCCATTAACTCGTCATTTACATCAGGAATATCTCCTAATGCTATCCCTCCCCCTTCCGCCCACCCCACGACAGGCCCTGGTGTGTGATGTTCTCCTTCCTGTGTCCAAGTGTTCTCATTGTTCAATTCCCACCTGTGAGTGAGAACACAAAATGTCAATTTTCTACCAAGGAAAATCCTATTGAACTACTACTGAGATCTCATTGAATGTATAGGTGTTTATTTAAAAAAGAAAGAAAGAAATTGACACCTTTACAGTGCTGAGTATTCCCACGTTATGATAGATACCTCCCTTCATTCAGGTCCTTTCTTTTTTTTTTTTTTTTTTTTTTTTTTTTCCTAGACAGAGTCTCGCTCTGTCGCCCAAGCTGGAGTGCAGTGACTCGATCTTGGCTCACTGTAAGCTCCACCTCCCGGGTTCACACCATTCTCCTGCCTCAGCCTCCTGAGTAGCTGGGACTACAGGCGCCCGCCACCATGCCTGGCTAGTTGTTTGTATTTTTAGTAGATACAGGGTTTCACTGTGTTAACCAGGATGGTCTAGATCTCCTGACCTTGTGATCTGCCTGCCTCGGCCTCCCAAAGTGCTAGGATTACAGGCGTGAGCCACTGCGCCTGGCCCAGGTTCTCTTTTAATGTCTGACGGTAAAATGTTTTTTTTTCATTGAGATATAATTTACATAGGATAAAACTTTACTCTTTTAAAATGATTCATTTAAAAACTATAAAAAAATAGTTTTTAATATTTTCACTAAAAACTACTGAATAACAATATTCAGCAACCATCACTGCTATCTAATTCTAGAACATTTCTGTCACTCCAAATTGAAAACCCCATACCCATTAGCAATCACTCCACCATTTCCCCCTCCCTCTATCCCCTGGAAACCCATAGTCTACTTTTTGTCTATGGATTTGCCTATTCTGGACATTTCATATAAATGGAATCATACAGATTTTTTTTTTTAATGTAGTCTTTTTTGTTTACTCCTTTCACTTAGCATACTGTTTTCAAGGTTCAACCATATTGTGGCATATGTCAGTACTTCATTCCTTTTTAAGGCTGAATTATTTTCCATATGGATATACCATTTTTTTAATGCATTCATCAGTTGATAGACATTTGGGTAGTTCTACTTTTTGACTATTAGGAATAATGTTGCTATGAACACTGAGGTACAAGTTTTTGTGTGAACTTCTTTTCAGTTTTCTTGCATGTATACCTAGAGTGGAATTGTTGGGTCATATGTTGGGTTTAAGAAACCTCCAAACTGTTTCCTACAGCAGCTGTATCATTTTACATTCCCACCAGCGATGTATAAGACTTCTGATTTCCCCACATCCTCACCAACACTTGTTTTCTTTTTCTTTTTCTAAATTATAACCATCCAAGTAGTGAGTGTGATGCGTAGTATCTCTTGTGGTTTTGATTTCCATTTCCATATAACTAGTGATGTTGAGCATCATCAGCTTTTCATGTCCTTGTTGGCTATTTGTATATATATCTTCTTTGGATAATTGTCTATTCAAATCCTTTTAAAATCCTTTCAAAAGTTTGAATTTAAAAATTCAAATCCTTTTAAAAATTTGACTATTTGTCTTTTTAGTTTTTACTTATAAGAGTTATTTTATATCTTAGATAGTAGACCCTATCAGATACATGATTTGCAAATATTTACCTCCATTTTGTGGGTTTTCACTTAGTGATGTCCTTGGAAACACAAAGGTTTTTAACTAGATGATGTCTAATTTATGTTTTTTCTTTAGTTTCTTGTGCTTTTGTTGTCATATCTAAGAATCTGTTGCTTAATTCAAGGTCATGAAGATTTATACCTATGTTTCCTTCTAAGAGTTTTATAGTCTTAGTTCTTGTGTTTAGGTCTTTGGTCCATTTTGAGTATATTTTATATATTGTGTAAGGTAGAGGACCAAATTCATTCTTTTGTGTTCAGTTGTCCTGTAACACAAAAAATACATGTTAATTTGAGATGAATTATAGAGCTAAATATCAAAAGAAGAAAAGTAAAACCTTATTAAGATACCAAGTATCTTCATAACCTTGGAGTAGTCAAAATTTTAATGAAAAAGCCACCAAAAAAGCACTAGCCATTTTTTAAAATATTAACTGGACTTTATTCAAATTAAGAACTTCAGTTTATCAAAAGATCTTATTAAGAGAGTAAAAAAAGACACACCATAAACATTATTCACAACATATATCTTTAACAAAAGATTTGTATCTAGAATATGTAAAGAACTCTGTAAACCAATAGAAAAAATGAGAAAAAGTTTTGAACACAAACATCAAAAAAGAGGCTTTCTGAATGGTCAGTAAGTACATTAGTCATCAGAAAAATAAATATTGAAACCACTACAACATACTCTGCAGACCCACTAAAATGGTTAAAATTTAAAACACTGATAATACGAAGTGTTCTTGATGATGTGGAACAACTTAAATTCATACATTGCTAGTGGAAGTGTAAATTGGTACAACTATTTGGGGAAAATGTTTCATGCTTTCTACTAAAGCCTAATTTATATCTACCTTATAACTCAGCAGTTTTACTCCTAGGATCTATCCAAGAGAAATAAGTGTAGATGCCCACCACCCACCGAAAACATGTTCACAGTGTCTCTATATATAGGAGCCCCAAACTGGAAACGCCCATCAGTAGTAAAATCGGTAAATACATGTTGCTATATACTGCAGTAAAAAAGAACAAACTAATACTACGTACAACATGGATGAATCTCACAAAGACAGTACTGTGTGAAGGAAGCCAGACACAGAAAAATATATATTGTATGATGCCGTGTAGATGTAGTTTCAAGAGCAAGTGAAACTAATCGTGGTGACAGCCCTCAGTTTTGCAGTTACCTCAAGATCTGCAGGAGATTAAGTTGAATATTTAAAAGGGAGCTTTTTGCGGTGCCAGAAATGTTCTCTATCTTTATGTGGTTGGTGAGTACATGAGAGTCTACCACAGTAAAAATTCATTGAATTGTATACAAATGTTAGACATTTGCATTTTACTAGTATGCTTTAATTTAAAAAATGAAATGCATGTATAGATATAGATTGGATGAGGTAGACATTGTATTTAATTATCATTTATTGAAGATATTAAACTCATTAATTAAAGATAATATTTTCATATTACTTGAGTCTCTTTTAAACAAGTCCTCTATAGAGTTTTGACAAAGGAGAACCATAATTTCTTCAGTCTTTATTAACAGACTTTAAAGATCACAAATTAGAGTCACAAGAGAGAAAGCCTGCAGGGACTGTCTGTGTCTTCCTCCAAAGAGGAAAATCATGGTGAATATTTTGAAAAGAAGCTTTAAATTAAGTGATTTTTCAAAGATTTAAGTCCTTTGCCTAGCAGTAGTCTATGACAATTGCTACAGTGTTCCCAGTGGGAATATGGTACATTTGAGATGACAGGAAAACTAGGAACCACTATTCCCAAGCATTTTTTCATTGCCATTAAAATGCATTGCTTTGCCTGCTTAGTAAGGAAGTCACTGAACATTTGAGCATATACATCTCAGTGAAATTCAATTATACCAACATCGTAGTTGTCGGCTTAGTAAACTGACCTTTAAAGTTTTTTCTATTTTTATGGGATTGTGAGGATCAAAAAGTACTAAAATAGAACAATTAACTCTGGGAACCTTTTGATGATTAACTTTATCTGGTGAGTACAGTCATCCCCCTTTATCTGTGAAGAATTGGTTCCAGGATTCCACACAGGTATCAACATCTGAGGATACTCAAAGTCTCATACAAAATGGCTTAGTATTTGCATATAACCTAAGCCTATCCTCTCATATACTTTAAAACATCTCTGGATTATTTGTAATATACGTAATACAATGTAAATGTTTTATAAATAGTTGTTGTATTGTTCAGGGTTTGACAAGGGAAAAAAGTCTATACGTGTTCTGTACTGATGCATTTTTTTTCCCAAATATATTCTACCGGCTTGGTTCATTTTGTGGATATAGAACCCACTGACATGGAAGACCGAACTGTATTAATTTAAAAGTTTTTTGGATCATCACTAAATATTTTATGATGAATGATAATGCTGATTGTTCAATTTTATGATTAGGTTTCTGTTCACTAGTCATCAGTATATATTTGAGGACTTTCTTTTTTAAAGGGACAAAGCATTTATTATAACTTTTACGACGTAGATAGGTAATATAGCTAGGTAGATTAACCCTTAACAGCACATGAGAAGCATCTTAGACTAGCCCTAGTTAGGTAAAGAAAAGTTGAGTCAAAAGAGTAAATAATAACTCCTTTGGAACAGAGCAGGGGACCATCAGGAAGCATCAGGGTCTGTGTGGCTTCAGTTGAATGCAAAGGGCTGTCCTTTGAAGAATGTACCTTCAGTCTCTGTCACAGATACTGTGCGACTGGAATCACTGTGAGGTGCTCTTCAAGTGTTAATTCAGTTAATTCAGTGCTTCTCTGGCTTTGGCTACTCCTTAGGAGAAGAGGACAGGATATGGGTATTATGACCCTCTCAGTCCGGGGCCCTTACTGCTTTTGTCTTTTGGCTTTTACTTCTGCTAGTACATCTTCCTGTATGTCCTCAATTTGTTATGCTCCAGAAGGGAGAGTATTCTGTTCTGCCTTCTAGAGAGTCCCATCGGGATACTACCTTCTTTTCTTTTTAGTATGTCTCATTTTTATTAGGATAAGCAAATAGTATTATTGCAATACAGTTAGTGGGAAAAACTGTTGTAAGATTGTTACAAGATAAAGGAAACAAATGTCAGGGCATATCATGCACATAAAAGTATTAAACTCGTCGGCACTCCTAGCAATCATAAAAGAGAGGTGTCTTTGCTGATTCTTAAGAACTCATTGAAAACCACTTCAGTTAAGTAACCTGTTAGATTTATAGCTGAAATATCTGTAAATGACATAGGGAGTTCCTTCATATAACCTAAAAGTGGTGCAAACAGAACAAATACGTGAAATAATATGTATTTTAAGTTAAAGTAAGAACAGATAGCAGGGAAACACACTGCTAATTAATGAAAGAACTGTTTGTAAAATAACAAAACTTATACCTTAGAATTAGGTTATGGCTACACACAGTGACAATGAAAGACAGTAAAGAAATAAATAGGGATGAAACTCAGCATTACTCATCAGTAATGAAATCGAAACAACTATATTTGTTAACCAGTACAGTTTTGACATAGAACTTAATAAGAGCTATCCACTATTTATCCTGCAGATGTCCAATATTCTTTCTTTAAGTTTTGTATTCATATGTGAACATTTGGGAAATACACTCCAAGGTCATAAGTATTTTTGATGAAAACTTTTGGTGTCTTTTTTATACCACATTACATTTTTCCTTTTTTGATTTGTGTTTTTCTTTTTTTCTAGGAAACTGACTGGACATTCTTTCCACATGGGCTATAGCATGGCGATTTTGAATGGCATCGTAGCTGCTCTTACTGTAGCATGGTGCCTCATGTAAACCCACACTGGAGCAATATTGTTGGCAAAACTTAATCATGATTGTTTTGTAATAACAAGAAGGAGCATCATTGTCTACTCAGAAGACTGAGAAACCTGCTGTTGATTATGTAGTTCAGATATTTATCACAATCATCATCATTATGGAAGACCTTTTAAAGCATTGTTTTAGAATGTCTGAGTATTAAGATACAGATTAATTGGGAACATCTGAGTATTAAGTACTTTCTTCAGAGTATAAGATGTTTACCTCATCTTTTTACTTTTGTGTGTGTAGTTCTTTCAAGTTGTAGAAAACATTTTAATGTAATTTAAACTCAAAAACTTGAATACAGGACAATGCTTGCCTTTTCATGTATGTACTACATTTTTTGCTAAGAAATACTGATATTTCTGTTTAGTTAAGGTAGAAATACTTCTTATTTATACATTTAGGAAAGCAAATAATGCCTACTACTCCGACTTTCATAGAAGCTACTTTTAAATCAGAATATTTAATTTTTGATATTCATATAATTAATAGAAGTTGCATTTATATTTTTATGGGGCATAGTTCCTTATGTGTTTTTTAATGTATTTTCATACTACACATTGAATCTGTATGTTTTAAAAATTATTACATGTAGACAACTGTAAATAATATTTTTTTAGCTAGTGCAAACCGAGTACCTGCCATTTTTACTAATTTTTCTTTAAAAAAAGCAAAAAAGCACATTGACCTAAGTTTAAAATTAAATAAGTTTATTTTTAGCAAACAATGCCTGAAAACAGGTAAATTATTTAAGTCATTAAAATATTGAGAAATTTGAAATTTTTACTATTTCTGTTTCCACAATTCCAAATATTTATCTTGGTGTATATATTGTTCTTTAACAGAACTTGCATTATTTTGTTTTTAATAAATATAAACATGAAATTTTTATATGTGAGAATGATTGAACTAGTTTGTTCTTAATCTCAAAAGTTTAGTTACCAAAGTAGAAGAGGTATTTTGATACTAGATATTAAAAACTACATATAGTTCATATAATTTTATAATTTTCCTCTTTAAATGCGTTTCTGTAATTGTGATATTTTGTTTTCTAAGTAATGAAGCCTTAATTTTTCCCCTCTGTTACTAAACACTTTTGATGTTTAGAAAGTTACCTCAATTTTAGAAAGATGGGCTATTTCTAAAGCTGTTTTCCCTGGCCATAGGAAAACTTACAATAAGAAAGCATTATGTAGTCAGACTGCTTATTCAGGCTAAGTGGGAAATGAATTTGTGCAGTGTGTTCCCTTATTATCTACTGAATGTTGTTACTGACTAAACAAGATTTCTAAAAGTCTAACATTTCTTTTACTATTCAAAACTCTTTGGTTGCAAATGACTATACTGCTCCAATTTAAATTATCTGAAGTGTGTGTGTGTGTGTGTGGGTATCTAAATATCAATCCCATGGCTTAAGTATTCCTACCAGAGTGGTGGTTGCAGTGAATCTATTTTCACTCCCTGCCTTCCTTCCTGCACCCTTAAACTCCTCACCCTTTGACTCCAAAGGGCCCTTTCATTGCAAAGATGTATACAAGTAATTTATCTTCTCTCTATCCCTCTGTATTCCCACCCACCACCAATGTGAGTGGCTCCCTCCAGATTCTTTGTGTCTAATAACTAAGAAGTTATTAACAGTAGACCCCAGAGATACATAGACCCTAGACAGTCATGTGCCATATAACAGCGTTTTGGTCACAACAAACTGTACTTATGACAGTGAATTCCCCAGTAAGATTATAATACTGCATTTTATTACTATACCTTTTCTCTGTTTAGATACACAAATATTTACCATTGTGTTACAGTTGCCTGCAATTTTCAGTACAGTAACATGCAGTACAGGCTTATAGTCTAGGAACAATAAGCTATACCATATAGCCTAGGTGTCTAGTAGGCTATATCATCCAGGTTTGTGTAAGTACACTCTGATGTTCACACAATGATGAAATTGCCTAATGACACTTATTTCAGAATATATCCCTGTCATTAAGCCAAACATAACTATATATACCTACAAAATATGTATTAATATAGATACATATAGAGAGATATGTATCTGTAAGATATTTTTGTGGAATCCTATTTCTTCTGGACTGTTACTCCCCTTTTTTGGGAAATGACCCTCCTCTCTCCAGTCTGACATAGGGTCCAAATATAAATCATCCAGAATGATGAGGCAGGGATAGTTACCTGACTCTGGCTGAGCTAATCCTAATCTCATTTTGCCTGGCTACAATGAATAGAATAGAGAAATGACTTAAATGAAGTAAGTCTCTTCCCAGGATTTTTCAACTTGAAATTAAGATGTGACGAAGCTGGGAAAATACAAGCCCAGGAAATGCTGGTAGCTGTAGTTCAGCCAGGTTCAGTGGGAAAGAATAAGGCTAATAGGGATATTGCTAATGGCATTACCCTGGTCCCTGATGCCCGGTGTCAATCCTGCCATTCTTGATACATGAATCAATAAATTTCTCTCTTTTGGCCTTTGCGGTTAACATTGGCTTTTGTCATTTGCAACAAAACAAGTCAAAATGAGCTTATCTAACAGCTGGAATCCATCTCTATTATGAAACTGACTCAGGTGATCTCATCTCTTTATGTGTAGCTTACAGCATTCCATTTAATTACTTGTGAAAGATACACAGGATGTAAATATTCTTGTGGCTAGTGATTAGTCTCAGGGACTTGAAAAGACGTTTTAGAATAAATTAAACTAGTTATTATTATTATTATTTTTTTTGACTATTACAAAAGTTTATTTAACAAAAAGTCTAATATGAAAATGTATATGACCTAATTTTTACATCATAGTAAAACAGGCCCTATGGAGAGAGGACATGGGTTTCTCTGCTGAACAGCCATTATTTATACTCGTTCCAAGGCTTCTAAC